>NC_136763.1:20808985-21236485 GCF_936440315.1 Barbus barbus | reverse complement strand
CTCGGGGAGTGATTCGTTCAGTCGCGCATGCGCATTGCACAGCATTCTCGGGTTTGAGTCGTTCGTTCATCACGTGACAGCCCCATACGCTTAACCAATGCAGCCTGAGCCGGAAAGAGAATTGATTAGTTTGTCTATATCGAGTCTCGGGTTTGAGTCGTTCGTTCATCACGTGACAGCCCCATACGCTTAACCAATGCAGCCTGAGCCGGAAAGAGAATTGATTAGTTTGTCTATATCGAGTCTCGGGTTTGAGTCGTTCGTTCATCACGTGACAGCCCCATACGCTTAACCAATGCAGCGTGAGCCGGAAAGAGAATTGATTAGTTTGTCTATATCGAGTCTCAGGTTTGAGTCGTTCGTTCATCACGTGACAGCCCCATACGCTTAACCAATGCAGCCTGAGCCAGAAAGAGAACTGATTAGTTCTTCGATCGAGTCTCGGGTTTGAGTCGTTCGTTCTTATTAGTTCGTATGGGGCTGTCACGTGATGAACGAACGACTCAAACCCGAGACTCGATATAGACGAACTAATCAATTCTCTTTCCGGCTCACGCTGCATTGGTTAAGTGTATGGGGTTGTCACGTGATGAACGAACGACTCAAACCCGAACACTTGTCAGATAAGAGGTGGTGCGCTAATCATAGACTAAAGACCCAGGTAAACAATTAAGTAATATTTTCTGTTTCTTACAGCATAGTTTTGTATTGTTTGTAGTGTGATAAACGTTTGCATAAGTAGTAGATGTGTTTGGAAAGTAACAGATAACATTTGAATTATATTTTGCTAAAATGAACGAAATGACTCGATTCATTCGTTCATTTTGCTGAACGAGACTCAAAGGTCCGAGTCGGTAAAATGATCCGAACTTCCCATCACTACACTGCAACAAGGCTGTTTGTTATGGTTGCCAGATGGTTACTTATTGGTTCATCCTCTGTTTCAAATAATTTCCAGTTTTGTTATTTTTTTGTTCATTTTGTTTTGTTTTGTTTTGTTTTGTTTTGACAATTTTGCGGATTTCTGCTCCGGTCCACCAGAAGGGGTCTGGTGGACCGGAGCAGAAGACCACCAGACCCCCTCTGGGGGTCTTCTGTTAAGTCTGCTCCGTCGAGGTGGTCTTCTACTCTGGTCTGGTGGTCTTCTGCTCCGCCGTGGTGGTCTTCTCCGCAGGTCTGGCGGTCTTCTGCTCCGTCTGCTCCGGTCTGGTGGTCTTCAGCTCTGCCGTGGTGGTCTTCTGCTCTGGTCTGGTGGTCTTCTGCTCTGCCTGCACTGCCGTGGAGATCGTCTGCTCCGCCCTGGTGGGCTCCTGTTCCGTCTGCTCCGCCCTGGTGGGCCCCTGCTTTTTCGGCCCTGTCCTGGCCTCTGGCTCCGCCCTGGCTCCCAGCTCTGTTGGTTTATTGCCGTGTTTCCTGGATTAACCCTTTGCCTTGCCGTTCGAACTCTGTTTGCATCTCGCTTGGACTATTGCTTGTGTACCTGGATTATCTCTCTGCCTTGCCCTGTTGGATATTGTTCGTCGATCGTAGACCCAGGCTTGCCCTAGGATTGCTCATTGTCTTGCCTGTGTTGTTCCTGTTTGCCATTGCATGAACCTTGCTTGTGCAAGGCATAGTCGATATAAAAACTGGATGACGAGTAACTTCTTACTGCTAAATTCTGAAAAAACAGAGGTGTCAATTATCAGACCTAAAAACCCCACATGTAATAACCTAGAACACTATCTAACACTTGACGGCTGCTCTGTCAATTCTTCTTCATCAGTTAGGAACCTATGTGTGTTGTTTGATAGCAATTTTTTAATTTGAAAGCCATGTTTCTAGCATCTGTAAAACTGTGTTTTTCCATCTCAAAAACATATCTAAATTGCGACCTATGCTCTCAACATAAAATGCAGAAATACTAATTCATGCGTTTATGACCTCAAGGTTAGACTATTGTAATGCTTTACTGGGTGGTGGTTCTACACGCTTGATCAACAAATTACAGTTGGTCCAAAATGCAGCAGCTAGAGTCCTTACTAGAACCAGGAAATACGACCATATTAGCCCGGTTCTGTCAACACTGCATTGGCTTCCTATCAAACATCGTATAGATTTTAAAATATTGTTAATTACTTATAAAGCCCTGAATGGCTTAGCTCCTCAGTACTTGAGCGAGCTCTTATCACATTATATTCCTCCACCTCTGCTGCGTTCTCAAAACTCTGGCCATTTGATAATACCTAGAATATCAAAATCGACTGCGGGCGGCAGATCCTTTTCCTATTTAGCACCCAAACTCTGGAACAATCTACCTAATACTGTTCGGGAGAGCACTTTGTGTTGGGCTCAACGCTGCCCTTGAGGAACTTCACAAGCACAACTTGTTTTCTGTCCGATTTTTCAGCAGCAATTACCTTAATCGAGAGAATAAGCTAAGAAGAGAGAAAAAAAAAAGTTATGAGAAAATGCATTGAAAACGAGGTCTAGAAAAACATACAGTAAATTCACAACAGCCTTAACAACACTATTAGGAGCAAAACAAATGCAGGCGAAAAGTAATTTAGGTTGGAAACTAAGTGAGCTGTGTGACCTTGGTGCTTTAGTGAGTTGCCCCTCTCTTTGCAAACTCCATATCACTTGATTCGAAAAAAAGAAGAAATGTTCTCTAGCTCGTGCTGCAGTCTTTCAGTGCTGCCAATTATCCAATAACTCTCAAAGCAAACTCAAAGATTCAGTCCAGAAAACCACAGCCTGGAACAGGACTCTTAAATACAGAGCGGAAACGTGCAGAGTGCATTCTCAGGTACTTAAAAGTTGTAATTCACAGCAGAATGAGCCGTGCTAATTGTATGCTTCAAGACCTATGGACAAAACGTGCCTTCGGTGCTTTCAGGTAAAGGCCCCTGGGGGCCACGGAAGGTCTCAAGTTAACTTTTCTACTTGTTTCGGAAAGCTGCCATTGTAAAAAAAGAGGAATCTATCTTCAGACTGTAAGGGGATTTGAGGGGTCTTAAATGGTGAACACAATAATGACTACACCCACTGGAAGAGAGCTGAGGGAATTCATGGAGTAGCTAAAAGGAACGATTCTGTGAGGCTATAAACAGGGTGAAGAGGTCAGGGAAATGTACGGGAAAACTTTCCTTTCATTTTAAGGAGACTTTTTTCAAAATATCTTCTTTCATGTTCCGAAGAACAAAAAAAGTTGAAAGTTTGGAATGACAACAATCAACCCGAGCACATTAGAAAGCACTATTTTATGGTGACGATTTTGTATGAATTCATACAATGTGATTTTTACAACAACAAAAGATTTTTCAGGGGGAAAAAAGCATAAAAGTCAACCACTAAATCTAACAATCAGTGAGCCAAAAGTAGATGAAAAATAGAAATTAGAACAAATTAGATCATATTAATCTATATGAACTGGCTACCACTTCACCAGAAGTGTGTTGCAATAAAATACTTCATCACTGTAAAAATGGTCTGACCATCAAGTAAAAAGTAATAACATGTTTTCCTTACAACTTCAACAGATATGCATGTATCTTAATTTTAATCATTATTTCTCATCTAAATAATTTTTGTCGAATGAATGAATGAATGAATTCATTAATTAAATATTTTTCTATGTCAATTATTTCATGATGGATGTCAAAGTAACATTTTTTTTAACTGATTGATTGATTGATTGATTGATTGATTTTCTAAATTAGCTGCATGCAAATTATATGTTTTATTTACTATTAAGCAGTTGTTAAAATATAATTTTTATATGATATAATAGTGAACAACTATTATAAATAACTTGAAGTAAATGTTTTTGACAAAAATTGAAAGTTCAATTGTTTCCAATTGTATCATGTATTCAACTTTTTTTTTCAAGATAAAGTTTTTGTTATATATATTATTATTATTGTTAATATTGTTTCTAATTGAAAATGTTTGAAATATTGTTTGTATTTGGATGCTTTGAATTAATAATTAAATTAATAATGAATCATTAATTAATTATTTCATTATTTATTCAGTAATAATAGTCAAAGAGTATTGTAAATACCCTACAGTAAATATTTTTGACAAGAATTATATCCTTTTAATGTTGTTCTTCATTATATCACAGTAGTTGTATTAACCTGACAATTATTTATTAATATTTATTTTTATATATATATATACATACATACATACATACATACACTCACCGGCCACTTTATTAGGTACACCGGTTCAATTGCTTGATATCACAAACTGCTAATCAGCCAATCACATGGCAGGAACTCAATGCATTTAGGCATCTAGATGTGGTGAAGACGACTTGCTGAAGTTCAAACCGAGCATCAGAATGGGGAAGAAAGGGGATTTAAGTGACTTTGAACGTGGAATGGTTGTTGGTGCCAGACGGGCTGGTCTGAGTATTTCAAAAACTGCTGATCTACTGGGATTTTCATGCACAACCATCTCTAGGGATTACAGAGAATTGTCCGAAAAAGAGAAAATATCCAGTGAGCGGCAGTTGTGTGGACGAAAATGTCTTGTTGATGTCAGAGGTCAGAGGAGAATGGGCAGACTGGTTAGAGATGATAGAAAGGCAACTAGAAAGGCAACAGTAACTCAAATAACCACTCGTTCCAACCAAGGTATGCAGAATACCATCTCTGAACGCACAACACGTCGAACCCTGAAGCATATGGGCTACAGCAGCAGAAGACCACACCGGGTGCCTCTCCTGTCAGCTGAGAACAGGAAACGGAGGCTACAATTCGCACAGGCTCACCAAAATTAGACAATAGAAGATTGGAAAAATGTTGCCTGGTCTGATGAGTCTCGATTTCTGCTGCGACATTCAGATGGTAGGGTCAGAATTTGGCGTAAAGAACATGAAAGCATGGATCCATCCTGCCTTGTCTCAGCGGTTCAGGCTGGTGTTGGTGGTGTAATGGTGTAGGGGATATTTTATTGGGACACTTTGGGCCCCTTAGTACCAACTGAGCATCGTTTAAATGCCACAGCCTACCTGAGTATTGTTACTGACCATGTCCATCCCTTTATGACTAAAGTGTACATATTTTCTGATGGCTACTTCCAGCAGGATAATGCACCATGTCACAAAGCTCAAATCATCTCAGACTGGTTTCTTGAACATGACAATGAGTTCACTTTACTCAAATGACCTCCACAGTCACCAGATCGCAATCCAATAGAGCACCTTTGGGATGTGGTGGAACAGGAGATTCGCATCATGGATGTGCAGCCGACAAATCTGCAGCAACTGCGTGATGCTATCATGTCAATATGGACCAAAATCTCTGAGGAATGTTTCCAACACCTTGTTGAATCTATAGGGCCTTTCGCACTGCTTTAGTTCCAGAACTATAAGTACAGTACTAAAGTACTGGGAAGACTTTGCGCAAACTATTTCCCAGTACCATTTAAAGGGTTGCATTCGCACCGACAGTGGGTACTAGGAAGTAACGTAAGCCAGTCGACAGCGACGTCATTTGTCATCAACGTAATCAAAGAAGAACAATGTTAACAACAGGAGGATGGAGGATGCTGTGATCGGAGCTGTGTTTTTGTTGTGTCTCGCGGGTTTCACAATAATGCACATGGAATTTTGACGTATACGTCAAGCGATTCAAAGAACGGAAAGCATTACTAGGAATCTCCAACAACAACTTGCAGTGCTACATTTCATTGAGGCTGAAAGAAGCACAAAACGCCATAGACGAAGTCTTCAGGTAAATGCCGTTTATAAATGCTCTCAGTATGATACAATGTTTACACAGTATATGTTTAAACTGTGTTTTAAATCATGGCGGGTGAGGGCGTTTTCGTACGCGTTTAGCCAATCAGCATACACTTACGTCACGGATAGTTCCTAGAACTGTTTTAGACCCTACTCTGAAGTAGGAGCTAATTTAGTTCCTGGAACTAAAACCGTTCCTAGTTCCTGCGGTGCGAACACGCCAAAAAGTGGGTAGTTCCACAATTAGTTCAGGTACTATGAAAAGGTTCCTGTGGTGTGAAAGGCCCTTATGCCACAAATAATTAAGACAGCATGAAGGCAAAAGGGGGCGCAACACGGTACTAGCAAGGTGTACCTAATAAAGTGGCCAAATATATATTATTGTAAAACAATAAGTTTATAATAGAAGAAGTGTATTAAAGTAAAGTAATTAACATTCAGATTAACAGTCCTACTCAATGACCCCTGCAAGGGGACCAAGCAAAACTTCCTTGGTCAAGTTACATCACTAGAAAGAGCATTCGTCCAGCTCTCAGTAGGGAAAAAGGCATGTAGCACTGCAACAAGAATGGCATTTTTCCACATTTCACATGAAATCAAGCTTCTGTTGCTAGTGTAGAAGACGGTCCTTAACACTAATGGTCTTGTTCACGTACCGTCTTCATTAGAAGGCAAGGTCTGTTACCTTGGTTTATCAAGATTCTTCCTCCAGGGTAAAAACTGGTTCAAAAAGGCCATGGGACTCAAACAGAGTTTTAAGCAACGCTGTTTAATGCATCGCAGGGAGTACTGAACTCCATTTTTAATCATTTAATTTTGAATAATGTATTTGCAGGTGAAGACAGCATGTCGAGTTATTACAATCTCTCAAATTAATAACCGAAAATGTTGCGGCTCTCCGCCTGGAGGATATTCATATTGTGTTAGAGTTGATGAAATTAATATTGTTTTTAATATTGTTTGTGCGCGTGCGTCTGTACGTCGGGCACCAGCAGGTTGTCATCACGCAGAGCATCCGTCTCTCGTGCAAAATGAAAGTCACCCCATACCCACAAGGCATCTCGACTGAGCAAATACAATAATTTAATTTAGCTTTCAATTACACGCGCATTCCGACTTTCTTTTACCGTTTAATTAAAATGTTGTAAACCGAGGCAGCAAACAACCTTGACTATATCAAATTAGATCCATTACATACAGCAATATGATGAGAGAAGCGGCAAAGAAAGATATCGAACTTGAAAAGACACAAAATAAAACACAAAAAAGCTAATATCCATAAAATTATATTCATGGCAGCAAAATGCAGTTTAATATAGTTCAATCTCTCCAATTGAGATCTAAATTGAAATATATCACACTTCACAGATTTTACAGCAATATAAATGAAACCTTGCCCCCCACCGCAGGACAATAATAAAGTTAATTTATCCAATTCAAAGAAAAAAAAATCATGTTCATTTATTGACTGCAAAAACACTGAGTGGCCAACTGCGGATCCAAATCGTGTAAGCACCACAAAGCATCTAATGTAGGAGAACAAGCATCAATAATTAAAGTGTTGTTGTAAATTTTCACAGCATTTGATTGGGCATTACGATGAGTGAGTGGGAAAGGGGCTGCTGGGAGGCCGGGGTGGATTTTTGGCTCAGTGTCATATTTTCCCAATGTGAGAGTAGTTACAACTCTCAACCACACTCTCTTTCCTCTGTAATTGTCTGTTGGCAAACCTCATTTCCGTATCCTGCTATGCTTCCAGCCCTCGAAGCTCTCTCACACACACACAGACACACACACACCCCTCCCCAGCAGCCTGGAACAGGTTTAGGGATCAGAGACAATGACAGTGACAGGTGTTTTCATGCACAAAGCTTGTGTGACTGGGCGTCTCTTAGGCAATTAATGGGCGCAGGCCACATTTCCACAATACGGCCGAACACGCGGCTAATCTCAGGGACACAAAGGAAGCTCCTTTCCCGTCGTGCAAACGCAACCTTGATAAACCGAAATAATAGAAATAATTGATAGTCAACCTACTAAAATGCAAACATTTATGGCATTGTGCAGCAGACATACAGGTGCATCTCAATAAATTAGAATGTCGTGGAAAAGTTCATTTATTTCAGTAATTCAACTCAAATGTATTAAATAAATCCAATGCACACAGACTGAAGTAGTTTAAGTCTTTGGTTCTTTTAATTGTGATGATTTAGGCTCACATTTAACAAAAACCCACCAATTCACCATCTCAACAAATTAGAATACTTCATAAGACCAATAAAAAAAAATTTTTTAGTGAATTGTTGGCCTCCTGGGAAGTATGTTCATTTACTGTATATGTACTCAATACTTGGTAGGGGCTCCTTTTGCTTTAATTACTGCCTCAATTCAACGTAGCATGGAGGTGATCAGTTTGTGGCACTGCTGAGGTGGTATGGAAGCCCAGGTTGCTTTGATAGCGGCCTTCAGGTCATCTGCATTGTTGGGTCTGGTGTCTCTCATCTTCCTCTTGACAATACCCCATAGATTCTCTGTGGGGTTCAGGTCAGGCGAGTTTGCTGGCCAATCAAGCACAGTAACACCATGGTCATTGAACCAGCTTTTGGTATCTTTGGCAGTGTGGGCAGGTGCCAAGTCCTGCTGGAAAATGAAATCAGCATCTTCATAAAGCTTGGCAGCAGAAAGAAGCATGAAGTGCTCTAAAATTTCCTGGTAGATGGCTGCGTTGACTGTGGACTTCAGAAAGCACAGTGAACCAACACCAGCAGACGACATGGCAGCCCAAATCATCACTGACTGTGGAAACTTCACACTGGACTTCAAGCAACATGGATTCTGTGCCTCTCCACTCTTCCCCCAGACTCTGGGACCTTGATTTCCAAATGAAATGCAAAATTTACTTTCATCTGAAAAGAGGACTTTGGACCACTGAGCAACAGTCCAGTTCTTTTTCTCCACAGGTAAGACGCTTCTGACGTTGTCTCTGGTTCAGAAGTGGCTTGGTAGCCCTTTTCCTGAAGACGTCTGAGCGTGGTGACTCTTGATGCACTGACTCCAGCTTCAGTCCACTCCTTGTGAAGCTCTCCCAAGTGTTTGAATCAGCTTTGCTTGACAGTATTCTCAAGCTTGCAGTCATCCCTGTTGCTTGTGCACCTTTTCCTACCCAAATTCTTCCTTCCTTCCTGTTATTTGGACTTAAGATGCAAAGAAAATAGAAATTAAATAGCCAAAAACCGAGCATAGATTTTAAAGTCACAGGATAGAGGAACAGTTCATTTACTCCCTACTTTCATCATTAACTTTTATTTCTTCTGAGGAACTTTTAAAAGAAAGTGAGGACAAATGCGGTTGAAAAATGGTTACACTTTCTTTTTTTTTGGTGTCCTGTTAAAGTTTAATTATACATTTAAGTACTGAATAATATTAATGAACTACATGTATTTACTATATGGTTAGGGTTAGAATGAGTGTTTGGTTTAGGGTTAGTTGCATGTACCTATGTGTAATTTATTGTTATTATAAGAGCATATGTAACAAGGTTTGAAAAGAGGACACTAAAATAAAGTGTTACCAAGAATAGTTTTACCTTATTAAATATTAAACATGCTTAATGAAATTAAATTAATGGTAACACTTTATTTCGATAGTCCACTTTAGACATTCTACTAACAGTAAGTAACTTTGCAACTACATGTCAACTAGCAGTCATTAGAGTATTAGTAGACTGTCTGCTTAATATCTTCTAACACTTTATTTTGATGGGTCCACAACATACAACATACTGACTATGACAAACTTTGCAAGTATATGTCAACTTATTCTACTAAAACTAAACCTACCATAAGAGTGTACTCTGAGAGTTAGTAGACATGTAGCTGCAAATTAATGGAAATTAGTTGACATGTAGTTACAAAATTACTTATAGTTAGTAGAATGTCTAAAGTGGACTATCAAAATAAGGTGTAACCTAATTAATATATAGATTACCATTCAGAAGTTTGGGGTCATTAGATTTTTCACTGCTAAATATTTTTATGCTCAACAAGGCTACATCTGTGTAGTCAAAAATACAATAAAACCATAATATCGTGACATATTTTGCATGTCAAAATAGCTGTTCAAAGTTAGTATATATTCCTGTAATAACAAAACCGAAAATTCAGAATCATTAATCCAGTTTTCAGTGTCCTTCAGAAATCATTATAATGTGCCGATTTGCTGCTCAAGAAAATTTACTAACATTATCCAAAAAAAAGGGGAAGGGGGAGAAGAAGAGGAAGAGGACGAAGTACTGACCTCAACTTTAAAATGATTTTAAATGTTTTTTTTTTTTTTTTAATTGGCTTTAAATTTGCACTTTGCCAACTAAAATCTTACTTCTTGACAGGGTAATACAAAAAATACAAAAACAAACAAACAAAAACATTTCTTCAAATAAATATTAACTGAAACAAAACAAACCATATTCTATTTGGCTAGTTTCCAAAGCAACATTGCTCAGTTTCATTCCTGTCAGGCCCACTACTGACAAAGGTGACTGACAATTAGCATAGAGTCTGGATTATCAGTATGGTTCCGTTCTGGGAAAAAACGTAATGCCCATCTATGCAGCCTAGCATGGATAAGAACGGAAAGAGCACCGACAACCCAACTAGGGAAAACAGAACCAAATTTAGCAGATATCGTTAATGTTCTTAATGACAATTTAATGTAACATAATTCAAGATAAAGGAGTTTGATTCAACGAGGAATATCAGAAGGCCTGACTGTGGACAAAAGGAGGAGCTGGGGATGGAGGAGGGTAGTTAGCTCCTGAGCAATGCAAAAAACTGGCTCAACTACAAAACATCCCATGAAGCAACAGTTATTTTGACTAAAAATTTATAAAAAAAAAAACAAATATGGAAAAAAAAGATCATTTTTAAATGATACATTGGAATATGTACGTAGAAGTGCAAATTACATTTTCTAATCCACAACAGAAATTAGATAAAAAAATGAGGCCATTTAAGCCTTCAAACTAAGCCTTTAATACCAAATTGAAAGGCACTTCAGCAGCATCCAGAATGCCAGAAGCACAGATGAGGCTTTACGTTAATTTCCAGTAGAAATGGAGTGAGGGTCACGCTGGCCCTGTGTGCTGACAAGCACGTGTGGCTTTCTTTATATTAAAGGTTCAAGCACGAGCCTGTGTAAACAAGCAGCTGTGATTGTTTGTCAGTCACGTAGCATGCGTAGCACCTGTTCGTAGCACAAACCCCGAGATCAGTGACGGTGGCATGTTTGATGAAATGTCAAGGCGAGGGTGAACACTAATAAAAGGTAAATAAGCCAAATGGAGCCGCGAGAGCACGGGTCGCTGTGACTGAAGGGCGACAGCAAGGGCGAAACGAACACCGTCAGCACGTTTGATACAGAAGCCATTCTCCTGGCCATCTAGGAAGGATATTGAAAGGCTCGCGTTAAAGGTTACATCAAAATGAACAGCTGAGAGACCCACGTGCCGAAGGATTCCAGAACATTCCGCGGAATTCTGCGAGGATCATGGATCTGTGTTATGAGCTTGGTGGGGTGACTTAGAGAGGGCGCATGCTGCTGTATTATTTATTGATATGAATTTAGAATGGATGAGGCCCACACATTTTAGGGAGTGAAGCAGGGCTGGGCTATATCATATTGAGATTGCGATAAAAATTATGTAGATAAAAAAAAAAAGGACCTGGACACTTTCACTTTGTATGCACTGATTTAACAATCAATCACAAAGCAGAAATAAACATAACAGCCAGTCAGTGCATATAGCTAACAAGTCTGCATGTTCTGCGTATCTCTGTGTGAATGAGTGGCTTAAAGTTTCATCTGCTACACAAATTTGATGCTCAGTGTTTTCTGTATCTGCTCTCTCAATATATGAGGACATGTAAACTTCATCTCCAGAGCTGCTCACTTCAACGTATATTTTGAGGAAAACTACCATCAAATACACACTTAGGGAGTGTTTACATGACAGTGTTTTCAACTAAAAATGAAAAACCTTGAATGCATTTTGGTCATTCATTTACATGGCAACAGCATTTTCGGGGCCTGAAAATGCAAACTTTCGAAAATGGGTTTCATAGTGCACGTTTTTGAAAACGATAACATTATTGTCTCTGAAAAAAACAAAACGAATACACAAAAGCGCAAATTCTTGAAAACACCATCATCATGCACATGTGTATTATGTTTTTAGTCTATAAGTACGGGTGTAGCAGTGTTTCTTCACAAAGTGACATCGCCAACTACTGGCCTGACATGTATAATACAAAAATCATATAGTCGTATTCGGAGATCCGTGTGAACAGGGATCATTGTAACAACATTGAACCATGTCGAAAAAAGTAAAGAAAAAATATTTATTCAGAAGCGGGACTATTCTGCCATATTGCGCATTGCAATTTCCCCCATTCATAAGCTATAGGAGTTCACCGTCTTCGTATATAAAAAGTAAAGTCTTTTGTAATAATAATAGTATTCTTATTTTTAAGGATCTTTTTTTATCCATATTTTAATGTATACAGTTATTTTGTGCAGCCTGTTAGTTGACATTTTGTAAATCAAGTGTTATGTATTCATTTGATTACATTTAAAAGATTGATTAAATCTTTTAAAGTTTTACTAATTAACCATTAAACACAGAATCTAGAAAAAAATATAAAAATAAAAGGAAAACACAGAATGTAGAGAAAAAGAAAAACATTTTATGAGGCCCTAAATTAAAATGTTAATTGTGAACAAATAAGTAAGGTTTCCATTCATTCTCAAGGTTTAACAAACGTGGAAGTCCTCATTCCTCATTAATGAATATCATATGACAAAAAAAAATTAAATTAAAAAAATGTGATAATGTTTTTGGCCATATCGCCCAGCCCTAGACTGAAGTGTGTGTGTGTCACCGACACACACATATACACACTGTTCCGATAATGAAGTAGCTAAAACCTGGCGTCCAAAACAACAACAACAAAAAAAAATCACGGCAAGTTTACAGCAATTAAAAACTTGTCCGAATTGCATTTGAGGAGGACAATGACATTGGCAGCAGCGCTACGGGCCATCTATTGGAATGGAGATGTAATTTCTTCGCAAGGCAGTGCATTGCTCTTTCTCTGACTTTATTGCTTTGCTAATTAAACATTTTTTCCGCTTCGCACCCAAACCGAGCAACTAATATCGCTCTGGAGAGCGTGTCTCCACATAAACCGCATGCCCCTCTTTCCCAAAACAACCTCAGCTTGTTGAAGGCTGTCGTAAAGTTATTCATCAATACCAGAGTGCCTGGCGCAGCTTGCTGGGTGGAAAATAATTAGAAGCACTTCGACAAACCTAATCTTCATGCCGTATACATGTTGTTGTTATCTTTTAATTTATGGGTGGCAGAGAAATGGCAATAATGCATTCATTTTATCAAAGCTCCCCAAAGGACAGCAGACGTAGAGGGAGCGAGAGAGACTCTTCTTGGCTTTCACCCACTCTTTCTACCTCTTCTCTTTCTCTCTCCCTCTTTAACGAGCAGGATGTCAGATGATTAGCATGCTAAATGGCTCATCAAGGGCTACTAAAGTCGCTGCAGTATCTGGCTCGTAAAGGCTCGTAAAACAAAGAGCTGCTGATATTCAAATCCTCACCCGCACACCTACATCTTTCTGCTGCAGACTTACAAACTTCACCAAACAGTCTCCAACAGTTCCATTGTTTTCTAAACTAATAACCAAAAACAATAGAAGGCGCTTTGGGCGTACATACATTCCTAGTTGTCATTTTTATAAATATCAAGGTTTTCTGAACATACTGTAATGAACAGTATTTAACTTCATGTGGCTGGCTGTAGTTTCTTTCTTTGAAAGTTCTGTTTGTTTGTTCAACCGTTTTTATCACATTGCACCATGTCAAATGAAATAGGCCTACACATATTTCCACATACTCTCTAAAACAATGTGAGGTCATAAAAATTCAATAAACTATGAGTAAATGTTGTTTAAAATAATTTTAGATGGATTTCACCATATAAAAAGTGTATAATGTCAACTACCTGAAATCAGATTACCCATAAATTTAGAATGAAATCCACTGCATTGAAACATGGCTATTATCGTCTCTTTTCAAAGCAAAAAAAAAAAAAAACTACCATTTTACTGGTAAAATTGTTTAGCTGTTATACATTTAGGTATGAGCCTAGCTTATAATGTATTTTTTTTATCTCCTTTGCATATGCAACCTTGAGGGAATTGAATATAATATACAATACATTTCTAAAGTAACCTTCACATCTCTGAAGATCGCAAGGTGAAATTAGATGGTATTTGACAGATGTAATAAATGAAATAGACAGAATGAGCTTTCTAATATGACTACATCTGTGAATTTTGGCCTGAGCACTTACAGGCTGACCCCCCACCCCTTCAAGCTCTGCAGCCATGCTGGTAGCACTCATATATTTCTCAAACACAACCTCTTATTAGTTAAAAACAACAATAAAAAAGGTCCTCAAAATTCTTGAAAATAATTAAACTGCCAGTAATAGAAAAGCAAAGGAATACAATAGAATAAAAAAGACAAAAGTGCTTTAAAACTGTGCTTTAATTTTTTTTTTATGCAAGTCTAAAGTAGCTCTTCAGTTAACAGCCTACTAGAGAAATTGAATAACCTAATGTAAAATAAAACAGCATAGTCTTCACTGTAAGAATTTCTTATTAAAGCTACAAAAGTAGTCAAGAGCAGTGAGTGATTTTGAATTTCTCTTTTGTTCTTTGATTATTAATATAAAGCACACAGTCGGCAGCAGGACTATAGCCCACTGTCACTTTAAGAGCCACACGGATCCAATTTACTGTTACACAAGTATTTTCTCAGTGTATTCTCAACTCTTTACGTTCTTTTATTACATAACAGATGAGGGTTTACATGAATAATCACTAAGCGCTGCATTTTGACACATTTTTGCGAGTATTTGATTGAGCACATACACAGTAATCTTCCTGAGGAAGCGCATGTTCTCTGTCACACTTTTAAAAACAAGAATAAATCTAATCAACTTAAATAAATCAAGCACGCCCCATTTTGCAAAAGTCTCGTTACATGATTTTTACTGATTTGCACGTGAAATTGGCCTTTTATGCAGGAACAAAAGGGCACCGCTGGAAAGGGGGCGGAATGGGGCGCAATAATCATTTTATCTCGATTACTGTATTTTCATAATCATTGGAGGCCGAAATCGAAATCGAAACTGAATTTCAATTAATTGCACAGCCCTAGTATGTATGTATGTATGTATGTATGTATGTATGTATGTATGTATATATATATATATATATATATATATATATATATATATATATATATATATCAGAAGATACAAAAGTAGGCTTTATAACCCATATTCTAGTAATATTTTAAGGTTTTTTTCTTTCGTTTTCCCCAAACAAATACAGAAGAAAATGAATACCTTACAAAGAAAAAAGCAAAAAAAATAAAATAAAGTATAACAGATATAAACACACAACAGTCACCAAGTAATACTTATACTGCATTCATGAGTATTTTACATTTTGATCAGATTTTGCCATACAAAGTTATGTTATGAGTTACATATCTAACACTTTGACTCTTAATGGTTTAATCCATTAAGAGTCAAAAATGGTCTAAGAGTTGCCTTTTTCCACTTTTTGGGCTTTCAAACTTCAAATATATATATAGGGCAAAACATATTACTATACATTGCTATATTATTATATATGTATATATATATTTATATTCGGTCTCACCCAGAAGAGATGATAAAAACAAAAAACAAAGAAGAACCTTAGGTAACCAATTAAATCTCTCTCTCTCTCTTTTTTTTTTTTTTCTTCCAGCCACTTCCCCCAGTATGCTGAAATTTTAGTAGATTGTTGTTTTAAGGGTCAAAATTTCCATACTGTAAGCATCAATATTTTAAGTTTTACAGGAAATGATTTTTCTTTTTTTAAAATGTCTTTATGCCAAGGTCACAAAACTACACTTCATGCACTGAAACCAAATAAAACCCATGTGATTAAAGACATAAACATGTGGCAGTGAAGACGAGTCTGGCTATATATTCTGACCCAGAGATCAGCTTCCCCCCTCTGCTGGACCTGAACGGTATAAGAGCAGAGACGGTGCGTATGTGTGTGTATGTGTGTGTGTGTGTGTGTGTGTGTGTGTGTGTGTGTGTGTGTGTGTGTGTGTGTGACTCAATCAGAACACGTCTGCCTGCTTCTGTTGAACGTTTGAGCTTCATACACAGAAAAAAAAAAAAAAAAAAAAAAAACTTGGGCTGGACTTATTTTGGCTGTTTTTGGAGCTATTCTGAGGGGACAAAACACTGAAGGCCTTAAACAGAGACATACATTTAAGCATGGACATCCGCAACAAATAAATACACAAATAAATAAAATATCACTTCTGGATTGAAAAAAGTATGAGAAGCAAAACCAAGAAAAGTAAGAGAACTTTTCCAACTCTCTCTCTTTCTCATTAGTGATGTCTTGTTTTTATGTTTCATGCCTGCTTAAGCAATAGAGGCACCATCCACTAAACACATCTCTCTCAGCTCAACGCACATAACGCACTTCACTGTCAGACTCTGCAACTGGCTTTTCATTGCCTCCGTTTCTTCCATACATTTACTAATTCTGTCACTCGTTGAATTGAGTCAACCAGCAAACAACTGACGACTGCTTCATTCCCGTCTGAGAGAAACAGAAAGACATTTCTGTCCTCTTTAATCCTCTGAGATAAAGTTGAGGTGGACAGAAAGACAATTAAGTCACTCGTACCATCATTAGATTACATCAGGCAGTGTTTATTCCAATAGACAAGAAAAATAAATACATTAAATGAAGCAGAACAGCTAAAACGTTAGCAAGAACATCAGGACGACAACTGAAGGTAGTGCGATCTGCCTGAACATCACTGCATCTGTGAATGAGATACTATATAACAGAGTTTCTTCAACCATGAGCATGTTTAGCCCTGTGGATTGTAGAAAAATACGCTTTTAAAGCCACAGTGACATTTCCAGCACTTCTTACATGTACTGTGCTTGATATACTGCGCTGGAAATAGTGGAAATTATACACACTTTTGTCTAGCTAAGGCTAATTCCAGCTAGGATCTTAGGTGTACTAAATACTGTACAAAAAATTGCATCATGTTTTCAGACCAGAAAAATAAAAAATTACAGCTGGATTAGAAATAATGTCCAAAAATATTTTTGCTCACATGAGATCAGTGTTGTTATAATCAACTAAAACGAATACTAAAAAAAACATTTTCATTATTTAAAATAAAATAAATGTCAGATGAACACCTTAATTAATTATTACATTGAGATACTAAAATTTCTAATTTATTACTTATATAAAAATAAATTTAAAACTACACTGAAATATAATAGGAAGCTTAAATGAATGAATGAAATTAATGAATGAAAACAAAATTAGAAATATGAATTTTGCTGCTTTGTACATTGGTTATTGGCTATATTAATAATATTATTAATAATTTCTTGTTATTTTGTTTTTATTACCTGTGTCCTGTCTTGTTGCTGTCTTTCTGTTGCACTGCGGAGCATCTGTCACTACAACAAATTCCTTGTATGTGTAAACATACTTGGCCAATAAAGCTCATTCTGATTCTGAATAAATTATCTAAAGGTATATAAATAATAATAAAATGCAAGTGATTTTAATTACTTTTTTTTTTTTTTTTTCTAAATTTATATATTCTTATAATCTTAGAGAGAGAGAGAGAGAGAGAGAGAGAGAGAGAGAGAGAGAGAGAGAGAGAGAGAGAATACATGTATGTATAGAGAGTGTATATTAAGAAAGAGAGAAATTTACATATCAATTTTTAAATTTGTGTAAAGAGTCCACTGGAGGCGAGCGTAGTGAGAACACAAGTGCAGTTTATTTACAAAGTGTAATCCAAACATCCAAACAAAGACAGACTTGACATGAACAGACTTAACTCACCAACAGCAGATTACAACTTCAATATACGACCCGGAACAAAGGCAATGACATGGCTACTTATAACAAACAATCAGAGCCACATGACATGAACAAACCAATGGGAAACAAGACACATGACTAGGACAACCAATCAAAACATGACACAATGAACAAGAGAACCAATAGCAGGAATACAAGAGGGCAAGGGAAGCATGAAACAAACAGGAACCGAGACTAAACTTCAAAATACAAGATATGAAAACACGAACATGAAACAGAACCCAAAACAGACCTTACATATTCCCACCTCATAAAAGGCGGTTCCAGACGCCTAAACTACCCAAAACAGAACTCAAAAGTCCAGGAGAGTGGTGGAGAGGAGGCAGAACAGGGGGAGGGATGGAGGGCCAGGCCCATGAAGTGGAAAAGGCAGAGCAGGGAGCCATGGAGGAGCAGGGATCCATGGCAGAGCAGGGAACTTATGGACGGCCTCCTTCACCATGACAGGACAGACAGTGAATTCATGAGCGGCTTCCTTGGCCGTGACAGGACAGACAGTGAGTTCAAAAGTGGGCTTCCCCACCTCGGAAGGTTCTGCAGCGGAAGCTGCCTCCACAGGAGGTTCTGCAGAAGATGCCGCCACCTCTGGAGGCACTGGAGTTGATCCGCAGGAGCTTGGGTACTATAGCCCCCCCAAAAAAAATCCTTAGGGGAAACTTGCTTGGCAGCCGTGGCGTGGCAAGGCTCAAGCGTGGTGGCCATTTTGAGATAAGGCTCAGGCGTGGCGGCCATCTTGGCCAGGGAATCAGGCGTGTTGGCAGGGGACTCAGGCATGGTGGCCATCTTGGCCGGGGATTCAGGCATGGCAGGCTTGTCGTGAGCAGACTCTGGAATGACGGCCATGTCGTGACGAGGCTCTGTAATCACAGCTGCGACATGACGAGACTCTGGATGATCAGCTGTCATGTGACGAGACTCTGGAAGATCAGCTAAGACGTGAAGATACTTTAGAACGGTGGCCATTTTCTGAAGAGACTCTTGAGTGGCGGCCATCTTGCAACGAAGCTCTTGAATGGCGGCCATGTTGTGAAGATTCTCTTGAGTAGCCAGCATGATGTGAGCAGGCCCTGGAGTAGCAGACATGACGTGAGCAGACTGGCTTGGCAGAAATGATGTGATCAGGCTTTGACTTAGTAGACATGACACGAGTAAACTTTGAATTAAATGGCATGATGTGAACAGGTCCTAGAGTAGCAGGCATAACATTAGCAGGCTTTGGCGTAGCAGGCACGATGTGAGCAGACTCTGGCTTGGCAGGCATGATGTGAGCAGGCTTGAGGAAGTGTCGTGTTCCTCATCCTCAATCCCCACAGTAAATGAGGAACCACTTAAACGGAGTGCAAAATCAATATATTGCTCAAGAGTCCAGTGAGGGGATATGGCGAGGCATGAGGTAATTAAGAGAATCATTAAGTCTATGTTGAAAAATGTCCTTTAAAGCCACATCATTAAAATCCACCAAATGGCACAGTCCACAAAAGTCGGCAACATAGTCCTCTATGGCCCTGTCGCCTTGACGAAGGCAGAGGAGGCTAACTGCTGGGTTCATGGTACGGTCGTGTAATCTGTAACGAGTCCACTGGAGGCGAGCGTAGTGAGAACCCAAGTGCAGTTTATTTTCAAAGTGTAAACAAAACATCCAAACAAAGACAGACCAGACCAGACCAGACCAGACTTGACTTGACTTGACTTGACTTACCAACAGCAGATTACAACTTCACTACACAACCTGGTACAAAGGCAACGACATGGCTACTTATAACAAACAATCAGAGTCACATGACATGAACAAGCCAATGGGAAACAAGACACATGACTAGGACAACCAATCAAAACATGAAACAACGAACAAGAGAACAAATAGCAGGAATATAAGAGGGCAAGGGAAGCATGAAACAAACAGGAACAGAGTTAAAACTTCAAAATAAAAGACATGAAAACATGAACATGAAACAGAGCCCAAAACATACTTTACAATTTAACTTTTTGTCCTTCATTATTACAATTCTACAAGAAATTGAAACACCCCTAGTAACAAATAAATATACTTATATGTATTTTAAATACATGTATTTCATGCTTAGTATCCTACAAATACATTTTTACATGTATGTGCTTAATAAAAAAAACCTGCAATTGTACTTTAACTGGTATTCTTAAAGTCTGCTAAAATGGAACAATTAATTATGTAGTTAATGCATTTTAATTGTGCGGAAGTAGTGTTTAAGCAAAGATATATTGAAGTATATTTGATTGTGCTAAAGTAGAACTATTGCAAGTATACTTCAGGTACACTTTAGATATCTTGCATTTAAAGACCTATATTATTCAAAGATCATACAATCCTCATCAACAGAGACACATTTTAGGCTTAATATTAAGAAATGTGCCTTGTGCGCAAGTAGTTCTCCAAATAAAGTTCATATAAGTAAATCTCGAGCAATATGTCAGTAAATATGTTAATAAATTTAAACTGCACTTAGTATGAAAATGATAAATTATGTATTTTAAATATATTACTTTTCTACGAGAGAAAATACCTACTTCTCTTACATTGCATGCTATTGCTGATGTGAAGTAATTTGAGAGAATCAAAGATGTGCCACGTACAACAGAAAACTTATCACAGTATCATTAAATTAAATATAATAAATATTATGAAAAAAAAAAATTCACTTTCAATTAATGTTGGACCTATATCATTTCATTTGCTTATAATAGGATTTAACAAAACTGTAAAAAAAAAAAAAAAAAATATATATATATATATATATATATATATATATATATATATATATATATATATATACACACATTTACATTTACGCATTTAGCAGACGCTTTTATCCAAAGCGACTTACATTGCATTCAAGTTACAGTGTTTACATTTTTATCAGCTCTTATATATATATATATATATATATATACACATATTCTCTTGCACTAATTTAATGAATGGATTACTTAGCTCTATAAAGCTTTTAGCTGAATGTCCCTTCTTTTAGTGACAACACAGAAAGTCACCTCAGATCAGAGTGAAATTTCATTGGGATGGGGGGGGTGACTGTGCTGTTTTATGGGGTCTCAGTATTGGGTAGTTAAACAGGTCACTAACCCACTCGCTTCACACCACATTCCTGGCAGATTGTAGTCGTGCTGTAATCTTACTTTATGTGGGACGATGACCTTGCTGCTGTTGGTTGATAGTCAAAGCAATAACACACCATCAAGATGAGTTGATTCAATTGCAACACAACACCTTCGCTCCTCCGTAAAAGCATTAATAGCAACGTAAAACATGAATAAAACGGACAGGAATAAAGATGGCAAAAATGTTGACTACTACTAACTAAGTGACAAGTTCTAACATCATTTTGAAACAAACGCCATGTGTAGAAAAGTGTAAAAACCTCCAAATGGACACCACAGTGGGACGCCTCTCTAACAGTCACAATAAAAAAGTCAAACAAACTGTAACAGGATCGTAAAAATAAAGGTGGAAAGAGACGATATGTCATTCTCCCGCTGTCACCAATCTGGGTCTATTTCAAACCTCAGCAGGGCCACTGATGGAGTCGACTGAGGTCGACAGGGCTAAAAGAGAGCACAGAAATAAATCTCAACTCTACCACTGAATACTGCATTTTACAAGAGTATTGCTCTTGACTACAATCAAGAAGCATTTACATTTAAAATCTGAATTAATGGCCATGCACTAGCAAAATGATATTGGGGTCTAAGACATAAGAATGTCCAGCCCGGTCTCATGACAATTCGTACATATTTTACGAGGTGGCTAATTCGTACGACCTCACTCGTACAAATTCATACAATTTTTGCTAAATCGTATATATTTTACGAGTTGCCAATTCATATGAATTTGTACGAATGACCTACACCTAACCCCGCCCCTAAACCTACCCGTCACTGAGGTTTAGACAAATCGTACTAAATCGTACGAGTAAGGTGAGGTACAAATTAGCCACTACATAAAATATGTATGAATTGGTCGTGAGATAGCGTTCTTTCAAATGTTGGGGGTTTGTAATTTTTATTTTATTTTATTTGAAAGATGTCTTTAATGTGCATGAAGACTACATTCATTTGATTGGCAAAGTACAGTAACAGTAATACTGAAAAATTACAATTTTAAAATAACTGTTTGGTATTTTAATATATTTTAAAGTTGTATTTATTTATTCTGATATATATATATATATATATATATATATATATATATATATATATATTAGAGGTGTTAATGTTAACGCGTTAACGCATGCGAATAATCTAAACATTTTAAGGCGTTAATATTTTTTTTTACACAAATTATTTGTTTGATAAGGTTTGACCAATAGACTGTAAAAGGTTTGACCCCAACTTCTTGCCGTCATCGCAGCACGGATGGTTATCAGAGAACCAGTGTTGTCAGGTTTGCGGGTTTCCCACACAATTGTTGGGCTATTTTGAATGAAGTCACAGGAAAAATTACAGAGTCGTGGTTGCGTTTTTTTTTTGGATACTTTTATAATGTACCGCGGCCGCCCAAAGTGTTTATAGACAAATAAAAATGAAAACAGATACTTTTACTAATGTGTATTATACTTGGAATGTATACCTGGCAACTTAAGAACGGAGAGGCGGTTGTAAAATCACAAACAACTTGAGTGTCAGTCAGAGCATACAAGTTAAGTCTTTTACACAGCCGAAATAAACATGACAACAGCCACTATAGATAAGATAATAAACACACAATTGCGATAGTATATGGTTTGTATGTGATTTTCTTGAGATTTGGATATTTTCATAACAATAATGAATGTGTACATGCTAATTTGTACAGCGATAAAAAGGCTATAAATAGCATATTTTAACAACAGTAAACAACCAAATTCCACGTGATCACAAAAGGAAGTTCCCTTTCGATACTTCACTCGTACTGCGTTGCTAGACGCTTATGGGTAAAACTTTATAAACTTTAAACTCCTTTTTCTCCAAGGACTGAAGACTTTTTCAATCATGCAGTGTGCCTGCACGACCATTGGTTCATGCAGTGAATAAAAAATGAACCAATGGCTCGGCAGCAGTGCAGCACGAGCCTATGGCGGTAAAGCCCGCCAGAACGGGCATCTGGCTATATAAGCGGCCGCTTCGCCATAGGAAATCCGCTGCAGATTGAAGCTGCCTTTTCTTCTGTGCCTTCTCGCTGTTTCCGCCTGCTCTCCAAGCTGCTTCAGCGATTGACGCGGACACCAGCTCGTACCCTGCTGCCATCCGGCAAGCCTAAAACAGCAAATTTCTCTAAAAGAGCAAAGTGGCGTTGTTTCAAATGCCGCACCGTCATTGCCCGACGGCCACTCAGAGTGCGTTTCCTGCTTGGGTAAACCTCACGTGGAAGCCGCTCTGACCGAGATGGAATGTTCACATTGCTTGAACATGAGTCTCGCCACTCTGTGTGCTCGGATCTCTTTCTTTTTAGAGAGTGAATACGCCCCTCGCACCCTCCCGTTTTCTAACTCCCAGGGACCTGTGAGGAAAAAACAGCAGGGCAAAGGGACCCCAAAGGGACCTCCAGACCCCGCGTGCCTCACCCCTGCCAAGCAGAGAGGATTCTCTGCTCGGCTGATTCGAGTGACATGGTCTCGTTCGGTGCTGTCAAGGACGAGCTATTATATGACAGCATGTCATGTGGAGATGTCGGGCTCTACTGCTGACCCTGCCCCTTCATCGTCTGCCGAGCCCAGCGACTCTAAGCCAGGGATGGATGCCGAGCTTTTCTGCATCCTCTCTAAGGCAGTCGAGGAGCTAGGTTTGGATTGGTCTACGCCGAAGGAGCCCACTCATAGCCGTCTGGACGAATGGTTCCTACTGGGGCGCCGTCAGGAAATTGTGGCATGCTCCTTGCTCGACTCGCCTTTGCTCTAACTCTTCTTCTGCTCTCTCCTCAGTGGAAGGCGCCGAATAGAAGGGCTACGAGAGGACTTCACTAAAACCCGCCCTTTACACGCCTCTCTGGAACAACGTCATGCAACCCCATCATTTCACCAACAAAGAGAAGTTATCAGAAAACTAATAAGAAATATTGTCACTGGAACTAGCGTGATCACAAAAGCATTGATGTTTTACAATAAGTAATACATTGATCATAATGAATTAATTTATCAGGATTGAAAATTAATCACACAGAAATAAAGCGTATGAACAGTTATTTCACAAAAGAATAAGGACACATACCCTATTATTCAGTCTGTTTAATCACAGAATACATCACATTTAATAAGAATGATCATTTCTATTTTTTTTTACATCAAAAATACTACCCGAGTAGCAGAGGGAGCTCCAGAACAAAAAAACATGATTATATTTTTATGACATACGCGGAGCATAGATGAGACTTATAACAGATAAAATATGTTACTAAATAAATACATGATTGTGATAGAGAATGAGAAGCTGATGTCTGATTTCTTCAAGCGGTCGTATTTACGTATGTTTACTATGGTAACGTTAATGGCTAGCGTGCAATGATTTTTTTGCATCGCTTATTGTATGGTGATTATAATCTACATCGGATCTCAAACAGTTATTTCAAACACTCGCTGCTGTCGGAAAGTGAGTTTTGAGCTAAAATTATTTTAAAAGTCTTGGTGTTATAGCTGCTAACTTTATGAAATGATCCGCAGCGCTGACACTCTCCAGACACAGAGAAACTCCGCCTTTGTTAATAACCACTCCTCTAGCTGGCCCGCTTTGGCCCAAGGTTGTCGTTGGGCCAAAAAAACCTGGCCGTTGGCACCGACGAGGCACGATCAAGCCCCGGAAGTGACAGTGAATAAGCGACTGGCCCTGGCACGCACTAGCACGCCCGCTTTTGGCCCGACAGTGGAAATGTGGTTAATGGCCAATCTAGTGGTGCTGGAGCGCCACTTATGGCTAAACCTCACAGAGATTAAGGAGGCTGACAAGGTCCCCTTCCTTGACTCCCCGGTCTCCCCTTCTGGGCAGTTTGGACCTGCCGTCGAGGGGTTTGCAGAGCGATTT
The DNA here is from genome assembly GCF_936440315.1 of Barbus barbus. Lineage (NCBI taxonomy): Eukaryota > Metazoa > Chordata > Actinopteri > Cypriniformes > Cyprinidae > Barbus > Barbus barbus. The sequence goes on along the minus strand of NC_136763.1, from coordinate 21,211,636 downwards.
ACCACGGTTCAGAAGTCGTTCCAGGCCATGCGACACTTCCTGCCGAAGAGCTCCAGCTCTGCAACAGCCTCCAGTCGCCCCAAGCCTGCTCCAGCGCAGCAGTCAGCTAAAACTGCGCCGTTACCCCGCTCAGCCTGCTCAAAAGCCTGAATCTCGACAGCGCTCCCGCTCGGCCAGGCGCTATCCGTTTCCAAAGCGTCAAGGACCCCGGCCCAAGCTAACCTTGGACCCTTTGCCCCCGGCGTCGTCCTGATCCGCTGGAAAGGAAGAGGACGGGGCAAAGTCTCGCAAGCTCCGGACCACCCCCGAAACGCCCTCTGTTGTGCCTTCAAGAACCCCGTTTGATTCCGGGTGCCAACGGCAGTATGTTTGTTCCAGAAAATGTTGTGAATCAAGGGCCCGTTCCAAAAGCGCCTTCACACACAGCTGTTCTTATAGCGAGAAAAATAAAGAATAAATATTTTCAAAAACAGAGCAAATTTTCTCTTCCAGTTATCATGAGTGTCAAGTCCCCGCACGGCGACTCACCGCCCAAACTAATCCAACCCTTTGCCACACGGGCCAAGGCCTGGCGGGCCATTCCCGAAGTGTCTCATTGGGTTCTGGGGATTATAAAACAAGTTTATTCACTTCAATTTGCTTGAAGACCCCCGCGGTTCAGCGACATGGTCTCTACCTCAGTGCTGAGCAAGAACGCTCACGTTTTGAAGTGAAGTGAAGTGACATTCAGCCAAGTATGGTGACCCATACTCGGAATTCGTGCTCTGCATTTAACCCATCCAACGTGCACACACACAGCAGTGAACACACACACACACACCGTGAACATACACCCGGAGCAGTGGGCAGCCATTTTATGCTGCAGCGCCCGGGGAGCAGTTGGGGGTTCGGTGCCTTGCTCAAGGGCACCTCAGTCGTGGTATTGAGGGTGGAGAGAGCGCTGGACATTCACTCCCCCCACCTACAATCCCTGCCGGCCGGGGACTCGAACCCGCAACCTTTGGATTACGAGTCCGACTCTCTAACCATTAGGCCACGACTTCCCCAAAGCCGAGGTACTTTGCGAGCCGAGGTAAAGAATTTGCTGGCAAAAGGAGCTGTAGAAACAGTTCCGCCAGCTCAGAGTGCGTCAGGCTTCTACAGCCGTTACTTCCTCATCCCCAAGAAGGATGGCGGCCTTCGGCCCATCCTCAATCTCAGACGTCTGAATCGTGCCCTCATGAAACGGCCATTCAGAATGACTACACTGAAGCAGATTCTCTTGCAAATAAGCCCAGAGTACTGGTTCTTTTCATGATGCTTACTTTCACATCCAGGTAGCCCCCGTCACTAGATTCTTGAAATTCGCCTTCGAGGGAGTGGTTTATCAATACACGGTCCTGCCCTTCGGGCTGGATCTAGCTCCTCGCACTTTTACAAAGTGCATGGATGCAGCCCTCTCCCCTCTGAGAGAGATGGGGTCCGTATCCTGAATTACCTCGACGACTGGCTCATTCTAGCGCAGTCGGAGGCCGAGTTAATAGCCCACAGATCCCTCCTCCTTGATCACTTGGAGAGCCTGGGACTCAGGATCAATTTTGCCAAGAGCTCTCTGTCTCCCAGCCAGCGAACTTCGTTCCTGGGAACAGTTTTCAACTCAGTCCACATGAGGGCAAGAGTCGCGCCAGATCGTGCACTGGCTATACAGCAGCTCGCGGCTTCCTTCAGAGTTGGATCCTTTTACCCTCTCAAAGCGTTTCAAAGGATGATGGGCCTCATGGCCTCTGCATCACTGGTACTTCAGTTGGGCCTGCTCAGAATGAGACCCCTTCAGTACTGGCTGAAGCCTCTAATTCCGCCCCATGCATGGCGTCATGGACGCATCCGCACCCTGGAGGAACCCACGGTGGTTCGAGCAGGGCGTGACGATGGGTTTGGTTTACAGAAGGAAGGTTGTGTCAACAGACACATCCAACACAGGTTGGGGAGCTCTGTGCGATGGCAGGCCGACACTTCGGCTCCAGGACAAATGCAGAAGGCCAGCTACACATCAACTGCCTCGAAATGATGGCAGTATGTCGAGGCCTTCGGATCTTCTTGCCAGTCCTGAAGGGACACCACGTGCTAGTCCGGTCAGACAGCATGATGGTGGTGTCATATATAAATTGCCAGGGTCATCCTAAAGCCAAGGCATGGCTATGTCCCTAAGGTGCTCTACACTCCATTTAGAGCACAGGTTATTACTCTCTCTGCGCATCCTCCTTCTGAGGAGGACCAGTAGTTCAACCTTCTCTGCCCAGTCAGGGCATTGAGAATTTACATCGAGCGTTCCGCGCCTTTTAGGCATTTGGAACAACTCTTTGTATGCTTTGGCGGCCGCACCAAGGGGTCCCCGGTCACAAAGCAGAGGATATCTTGATGGTTAGTTGATACTATCGCACTAGCATACTCCTCCCTGGGCCTTCAGAGCCCCATTGGAGTGAGAGCCCATTCCACTCGAGGCATAGCCTCTTCCTGGGCATGGTCTAGTGGTGTGTCCATAGCAGACATCTGTGCTGCGACCAGCTGGGCCTCGCCGTCCACATTTGCCAGGTTCTATAACTTGCATATTCCGGCCTTGCAGGCCCAGATTTTATTTTGCTTAAAAGTGACGCACGCCTGTCTAGGCAGTCTAATTCTCAGGCACGGCCTGATTCTTCAGGAACGCTCTTGGCCCTACTACTAGTGCTGAGGCTGTACTTATGACCGTTGGAACGATTATCTAGGGCTGGATTGACCTCAACAAGTTCAGCCCTCTTGCCTCCTGCAGGGCTCACCCTGCGCATAATTGGTCCCTCTGAGCCTTTAATGCTCAAGGCCAGTTCATATCAGTCGTTCCTTTTCATGGCATGGCGGGATTGTATTTGTTCCCCATAAGCGTCTGGCGACACAGTACGAGTGAAGTATCGAAAGGGAACGTAACCTCAGTTCCCTGAGATACGGGAACGAGTACTACGTTTTGTGCCATGCCATTCCGCTGCATGACTCAGTGTCGTTGCTTCAGTCGAATTTACCTGATTTCCAATGGCGAAGCGCCCGCTTATATAGCTAGATGGCCCCACCCATTCTGGCGGGCTTTACTGCCATAGGCTCGTGCAGCACCGCTGTCGAGCCATTGGTTCGTTTTTTATTCACTACACGAACCAATGGCCGTGCAGTAACACTGCGCGATTGAAAAAGTCTTCAGTCCTCGGAAAAAAAGGAGTTTTCCCCATAAGTGTCTAGCGACGCAGTACTCGTTCCCGTATCTCAGGGAACCGAGGTTACATATGTAACCGAGTACGTTATTACAAACACTCGATGGTGGTTTAAAGTGAGTTTTGAGTTAAATTGTGTACTATTAATCTCATAAATTGTCTTATGTAGTAGAGCCCTGCGCGGGACAGTTTTCTTCATCCCGCTCCCGCCCGCGCCCGCCGAATTTCTGACCATTACCGCCCGCTCCCGCAACGTGTGTGTTACACTCCCACCCGCTCCCGCAATATGTATGTCCACCCCCGCCCGCACCCGCAAAACTCTGAGAATTTATTCCCGCACGATAATAGAGATGCATTGATTTTGTGTCTTCTCCCGTCCCGCAGGAAAAAAAAAACGTATTGTATTGCGATTATTAAATAGATTCATGTTTGTTTCTGTCCCTGACCTGCATGTATTCTGACGCACTGGTAGGGAAGATGAATATAGCCTGGGCTATCGGGGACATCTAAAACGCTTAGGCTACCGCGCGTTTCTTTAGACTTCAAGTACTTTGATTTTGTTGACAATGACATCATGTCGCTAGGCTACCTCCTGATCCCGCAGTGTTTTTTTTAGCCACCCATTCCCGCCCGCACCAAAATTCAAACCGCCCGCTCCCGCGAGATTTGCGTTGGGTCCCGCGGGACCCGGCGGGTCCCAATCCCAATGCAGCCCTCTATTATGTAGCATGATGCTAATGTTAGCTCTAATGCACCTGCAGAACAGGTCCAATTCTTCTTCATAATGCATTTTGTCATAATACTTCACGTAAGGTCACAAGAAAATGTTTTTTTGTATTTATTTAGAAATACTTTTGATAATAGTTGGGTAAATGTATACTGGGATTGAAGCAATGTGGCTTGGTAAACATTTTATTGCCAGTATAAAGGCTGATAATGGCTTAATAAAAACAAAAGAATAATGATAAAAGAATAATAAGGATTATGTCTCATACCAGGAGGAGGTATGAAAGGTTCTGTTTCCTTAAACTAGTTTGTCATGCATTTCTTTATTTCAACACATTTACAGGTAAATCCTAGTATTTTAAACATGACTGTGATTAATGCGATTACATTTTTTAATCGATTGACAGCACTAATATAAATCAGTTGAAAATGATTGTGCTGCTTAATATTTTTGTGGAAACCATGATACATTTAAAATACAATACGATACAATATATTACGATAGATAAGATAAGATAAGATAAGATAAGATAAGATAAGATAAATCTTATATATAAAGTTATGAAATACTGGATAAAAGTAATATATGTGTGTAGACTTTTTAAAATTAATTAAATAATTTATTGCATAAGTAAATAAATAATTAAAAATACATATTATAATGACTCCAATAAATGTCATGTTAAAGCTATTTCTTTTTACTCTCTCAGCAATACATCAGATCATAATTTCTGGTAGACTCTTGTGCAATCAGGTGGTTTGTGCTAGCAAAACTCAGAAAACAGCTTTCACACCAACTAATGAACTAAATTCCTATCCCTGCCAAATGCTCTAAAGTAAGAACGACCATAAATGACACCCGCTAGCTTTCAGAGCTGACATCACAAAATGTTTAGTGGGAAGATAATACAGCATAACACTGCAAGCATCAATACATCCCGTGAAACATATGGTATACTGGAGCAGTGCTGACGCATAAGGACACAACTGATCTGTGCTTATGAAGTGGAGACAATTAACCGGCTCTCATTTAAACTGTGAGAAGACATATGCCTAATTGTCTCAAAAGTTTCAAGAAAATAAATACATAAATTGCCAAATTTTACAAGGAAAACACTAATCATACCGTTTTATTCAGTATTGCAAAGCATAGACATTTGCTAAACTGCATAATTAAGTCAAGTGCACATCAACCAAAACATTGCAATTAGCAATGTATATGGGTGGAGCAAATGAGGAAGAAAACAACTTATCTGGACCAAATAACAAAACAATTAGTGTGGGCCAGCAGATAACAGTTTATACGTGAAACATATTAGTAATATTTAAATGAAGCCCACTAGAACTAGAAAGACAAAAATAAGAAATCCTTCCAGCAGCTAATTTGTAAACATGTTCGACATTGCAGCAAACTACACAAGTGATGAAATAATTATAAAGGCTTAATAATTTCATACAGCCAAGAAGGCTAATTGTACATTTTCAATGTAACACAAGCCTAACAGTATCTCCAAAGTGTTATATTATATTTTATGCTCCAAGACACAAAGGGAGAAAAAATATATATATAAAAAAAGAAAATCAACCATGTGTGATGTGTCTTTTTGAACAATCTGGTTCCTCACATCACATTAAGAGCGTGATTTATGTGATAATACAGGAATGCCTTCCGGGAGAGAGCGAAAGCTGAAAATGACACCTGCCTGGGCTGATTAGACCCTTCATCCAAACACACACACACACACGCACGCACAAACACGCCAGGCCCTTTAACGCAACCCAACCTCTTTTCAACACAAAGGCAATAAAGGCCATAAATAATCCACTCCGCATCCATTGTCGGAAAGTATGACCGTGCAAACCGACATCTTCTGTATGCCGGGCAATCCTAAAGAGCGCGTCGCTCACGATTTTATAGCATCTGCACACATTTGCCCAGCATTTCGCCCATAGTCTCTGTCATTAGGCACTTATGAATGAGCTCAACCTGGGAGCTGGTTCAGCGGTTTCAGTGTTTCTCTTAAAGTAAAGTGCTTCATCTTCAAAAAAATAAAAAAACAGAGTAAGGTGCTACATCTGGAAAAATAATAACTCTTCAAGGTTGATTCACTAATGGAAGCAGAAATTGTGCATCTCTGAACGTCCCTGATCCCATGATGCAATTGGGCTTTGAGTGAGGGCTATGATAGTTGAGTTCATGGAGGATATTATCGGGTGTTTCTATAACTATGTGCATTTTTTAAGTCCCTAAGTTTTATTTATTTATTTATATTTGTTAGTATTTATTATTGAATTAATTTATTAATTCATTCAATCAATTTTGTCAGATTAAAACTGTCTGTCTTTTTTTTAACAACATTTTTCACCACAAATGGATTCTATCTTGTATCTATAGACCTTGCGGTGCCTTCCCTTGTAAAAAAGGAATACAATTTAATACAAAGTATAGTTCAAATCTATTAGCATATTTCTTGATGTATTGCTTGAGACTTGCTGATATAAAAATTATAATTCAACTTTATTTGGAGCATAACTTGTGCACAAAGAACCTTTCTCAATATTAAGCCTAAAATGTGTTTTAATGTCTCTATTGATGAGGATTGTAATATCGGTCTTTAAATGCAAGATTTTTAAAGGCTACCTAAAGTATACTCGCAATAGTTCAACTTTAGCACAATCAAATATACTTCAGTATATCTTTAGTTGGACTTCAGCACTACTTTCGCATAACTAAAGTGCATTAAGTACAAAATTAGTTCTTCCAATTTATCCGACTTTAAGTATACCAGTTTAGTATACCAAAAGTACAATTGCAGATTTTTTTTAAGCAAGCACGTAAATAGGTAAATGTATTTGTAGTATACTTAGCACAGAATAAATATTTTTCAAATACGTTTTAGCATATTTATTTTTCTCTAGGGTTGTCCCAGGCATAGGCTTTCAATTTTAAATTCATAAAATGCACGTACATTCACAATAACAATTTATTTATTACATTTTGAAATCTATAATGTAAATGATAAGTGAAATGATTTGGTTTCATACACTTTTTGTCTTCATTTTCTTTGTTGATACTAATTGTGTGGAAATGATTTATATGCATTTTTATATAAATTGTGTTTCAGTTGTGGTATCACTTCCATTTCCACATGAAATCTGCCACTAACAGTTTTATCAAAATTTACAATAGTAAGTTACAAAAGAGACAGGCGTGTCAGTCAGGAGCTTATTATTAAAGAGCAGATATAATATGATGCAAAATCTGTGAATATCACGTTAACAAAACATTTTTAATATGCCATTTCCATTTTTTCTGTCCAAAAAAGGATGAAATTATTATTGAACTGTGTTGTATTTAGGATACATGAAATGCTAGTCATTTTAACCAACATCATTTTCATTCCAAATTCAATGGTGGAAGTGGCACCAGTCTGTAATGTTCAGAAAAATTAAACAAATGATGATTGTGAAGATTACGTCTACTGTTATATGAAACAAAAAGTCTGTTTTTAATTCTCTACTGTATGTCTAATAACTATGAGAAAGACTGCTAACTTATTAAGTGCTAAGAGGGCATATTCAGTGTCGCATACGGGAAACAAATAAAACCCTTGGTATTGAATTCCTCATTAGAAGCTGTAGATTAAAAATGTGTGCTTTTCTTGGCTGAGCTAGAAATGTAACTGTAAATGCACGACAGTGTCACTGAAGACGGTAATGTGTTAATTCATTCAGTAATGAATGTTTCTGTGTTTAGAGGATTTTTATGAATGTTTTATCCCAGTCATTTGACTTTCCTGACATGCTGAAACATACATTTTCTATAGCGCAATACAGTAGCTAATTACCAATGCACAAATAAACATTGGAATGGAAAGGTTTTTTGCTCCTAAAATTAAAGTCTCTCTCTCAACCAAAGTGTTTTATATTCTCAGATACTGTAATGAATATACTCTGAAATAACTAGATCATACATAATCAAATCTGTATTTTCTCACCCAGTTCTGTAGACACTCACATCAATGAGGAAAAACATAACTTCATAGTTATGAATTCCTCCAAGTACATCCATTACAGATATCAAGCTACGACTTCCTCCCATTATATTGACTGTGGTCCATTGGCCTGTTCACCCTGAGCTTTTAATCCATATCCTGAATCAAGTTACTAAATACACACATCATCGTCAGACAAAGGTTATTGATTAAAGCGGACGGGCGTTCGTCATCCGAAATAGAAGGACGCTCTCTTTACACTCTGTATAATTACCTTTTTCTCTCTAATTGAGGCAACAGATAGAAAAAATGCCGAACAAAGCAGAGAATCAATATTAGAGCGGTTAAAAGAAGTTTTAGCTCAATTTGGCGCCGGAACAGGAAAAAGTAGGGATTAGCAGAATTGTGGCGGAAATATGAGAGGGGAAAGAGGATGAAGGCATGTGTAATGCTGCTAGTCAGCAAATATATCACAGCTTTACAGAGCGCAGACAATGCGGTCCCACGTAAAATCATGGGAAATTCTGCTGAATGGATTTAAAATGGTAATATCAATAAATACTAGGCTAAGAATTTTTTAAAAGGTAAACTGTGCAATTTCTATAAACTATAGCAGTACGAAATGTAAACAGGTTCCAAACAGGTTTCCTGAACACTTCTCTTTTTCTTAAAAAAGACCCCACACTCAACCCATTGAATAAGCTGTACTACGTTCCATTTTAAGTTGGGATTTCTGACTTTTTAGAAAGGTGCAATAGAATATTACCTGAAATCAGGCGTGTAATAATATTTCAAATATTACTGGTTTTACTGTATTGTTGGTTAAATAAGTGCCATCAAAGGGATGTTCGCAAATAAAGGTGAATCCACTTTTATTTGTTAACAACTGTTTGAGTTTTATTTTGTGGAACAGTAGTACAAAACAAAAATCAGCTGTACAAATTTAAAACCCACCCCAATGAATTTACAGTTTTCACGTTAGATCCATGTATACGAGAAGCAGAGAGTTCCATTGAGATAATGTCCAACAAATACACAGTCCAGGTTCGTATGTCCACTGTGTGAGGAGGATTCCATCGGTTGACAAGCTATTTTTTGCTGCTGTGAGAGCAGCTAACAGTAAAGATCTTTGTTGGATGGACAAGGTGAAGTCCCAAAAGTCTTTTATGAAAAGGCGCGGAGTCAAACATATCTCAGTACCCAACAAATATGATAGGTCCTGTGAGAGCTGAGTGCAAAAAGGTGAGAGAGAGGGGCACTCCCCAAAAAAATTCAAAAACGTGCCTAAAACTCCTTGAGAACAGAGATTACACTTAGTAGAAGACGGCAGATTCATATAAAAATGTTTCATTGGAGTCAAGTATACCCTATGCAGCAATTTCCAATGAATCATTTGGTGATTAGGGTTTTTAGAAGACAATTTAAACATACCCCATACCTGATCGGAAAATAAAACATGCATATCCTTATTAAGATCCTTAGCCCAAACAGTTGTAATAGATAAAGGTTTGTATGAATGCTCAAGAAGAAAGATGACTGAAGCAGAGGTGGGAGATTCCTCAGAAGGAAGGATTAGTTTGCGCAAAGGGTGAACAGGCAGTTGAGAGTTCCAAGGCACCCCATATGCCCGTAGGGCCGATCTAATGCGCAAATACATAAAAAAGGAAGTGCCTGGCAGATTATATTGAGTTTTAAGATTCTGGAAGGATTTTAAACCCCTATCATCATAGATATCTCCTAGAGTGTTTACGTTATTATGAGTCCATTGCAGACAATGAAATGGAGTACTGCCTGACAAAAGGTTTTTATTGTGGAAAATAGGCGAATGCCTATGCCATTTTGTAACTAGTTGTGAACATCTTTCAACACCCCTCCATGTGAAGAGGAGATGGGTTACAATGGGACCAAACCAAGATTTACAGCCTAAGCTGAACTCCTGAAAAAACAAGATGCTTCAATTTATACGGATAAACAACAGATTCCTCAGTTGCTCTCCAAGACACAGAAGCGTCAGGATCAAACCAAACTGCTAAAGGGTGGAGGGAAAAGGCTTGAGCATACGGTCTAAAATTAGGGAAAGAAAGACCTCCATGTAATCTACATCATTGTAAGGTAGTCAGTTTAATACGAGGATGTTTCCCATCCCATATATACCGTGAAACACATGCATCTAGTTTATTCCAGTAGCCAACCGGTGGAGCGAGAGGAATCATGGAAGAAAATAAATTAATATGTGGGAGAACATCAATTTTAATCACCGATATACGGGCCTGAAAAGAAGTAGGAAGACAAGACCAATTTTCCAAATCTGAGGATACTTTGGCTAGAATACCATTATAGTTTTTTGAGACGATTTCCTGCAGGGAAGGAGAAACATCTATCCCCATGTACTTAAAGTTTTGAACAAATGGAATAGATCCCAGACCCAGATGCTGTAGAAACGCCCATAAATAGTTCTATTCTAGCTGGTTGAAAGCTTTCATTGCATCTAGAGATCATACTGCGCAAGGGGAGGACAAACTATTATTTGAATTCATAATATGATATAACCTGCGTAAGTTATCCAAAGCTGAGCGAGATTTAATGAATCCTGTTTGGTCATGATGAACTAGCCTATTCATACATTTCTCTAGACGACGAGATAGTACTTTAGCATATAATTTAACATCAGTCCCTATCAAAGAAAGTGGCCGGTAACTAGAACAGGAAGTCGGATATTAATTTTTTTTAACAAGAGAGAAATAACAGCTATATTAATAGATGGGTGAAATGAGCCTTGAGTAACTGAAAAATGTATCCTATCTAACATGAGGGGGCCTAAATCCGAACAAAAAGTAGTATATAATTCGATTGGAATGCCATCTATGCCTGGGGATTTCCCCTTGTTTATAGATTGAATTGCTGACTCCAGCTACTGAAGAGTGATCGGTTCAGCCAGGTTTTCCGAATCTGATAGCCTAGGTAAATCAAGGTTGGACACAAAAGATGCAAAAGAGTCAGGGTCACCATCAGCAGAAGAAGTAGAGGTTAGAGTAAAAAGAGCGAAAAGCAATATTAATGTCTTTTGGGTCTGTCATAATGAGCCCAGATTGGGATTTCACTGCTGAAATATTAGCAATCTTTTCACTGTTGCGTAATTTTAGGGCTAAAAGGTGGCTTGGTCTACTCCCTTGAAAATAATAATTCTGCCTGGATCTTTGGATCAGGAATTCTGCCCTGGATCTCAGTAATGAATAACCGCCATGATTTTACTGAGTGTATTGTCTGAGAAACAACGCTGATTATCTCTAGTCAGATTCTGGAGCTGTGATTCCAGTTCAACTATCTTTTTGTGTCGGTTTTTCTGAAGGAAAGACGAAAATTGAGGAAATGTAGTTATTCCTTATAAACCCTTTAACTGAATTCCAAAGTGTTCGAGGATCATCCAGTGAACCTTGGTTAATTTCAATAAACTCAGCAAATTTATTTCTGAATTGACTGCAAAAATTGACAAACAATTTAGGGTTAAATCGCCATCTAGTGGCTCGATATGGCCGAGGGATCAATGATAATCTGCACAAATTTCCATCATGATCCGACAAAGATAAGGAACAGATATCGGCATCACGAACAGCTGAAGATAAAAAGTAGAAATTAAAATATAGTCAATTCGTGAATAGGATTTATGAGTAGCAGAAAAGAAAGCGAAAGACTTAGCAGAAGGGTTTAATAAACGCCAACTATCCACCAACGAGGATGAGGTAACACATTGCCAAAATTTGTCAGAACACAAAGCTTGAGAGTGTGATTCCTTTGGTCCAGATCTATCTAGGATATGCGACATTACAGAATTCATATCTGCACCCAATACAATTTCAAAATCTGAAAACTTCAAGAGATAGGTTGACAAAACAGAGAAAAAAGTAGGATCAGGAGTACAAGGGGCATAAATTGAGAGAAATACAATATTCCTACTCTCCACTATTGTTTTTATATGTGTTATTCTACCATCTGTATCACAACCTTTATATAAAATAGTAATATTTAAAGTCCTGCGGACCAATATTAGGACGCCCTTGGTTTTATTATTCGAAGATGAGTGAGATACCACTTCATAAAACTTATTATTATATCCTCCTCTTTCAAATGGGATTCTTGAACTAACACTATATTAATCTTTCTTCTTCGCAAAAAATCCAGAAAACCTGTACGTTTGTGAGGGCCATTTAGGCCATTAATATTACAGCTCAGAATATTAAGGTCAGTCATAGGTATCAAACAGAATTACTGCATAATAAGACAAAATACAAGTATGAAAATAAAACCAGTTGAGTCTACCATTAAACCACCCCCGGTACGTGTGTTCTTCCTCAGTTTCCTGTTTGCCCTCATTTGTTTTTGTTTTCCGGTTCTTGTCATTAGTTAATCATTGATTATATCCCCACCTGTTTTGCATTAATCATCTCGTTTGCTCCTTTGTTCCATTTCCTTTTTAAGTCCTCAGTTCTGCCCTTGTCTTTGTCTGAGTTTAATGGTCAATAAATGGATCCGTGAGTTGATGCTACTTTGTTCCCCTGATCATTTGTTTTATTTGTCTACAACCACATTCCGTAACAGAAACTCAGACCATACCCAAAGATGAGGCTGAAGTTAGTTCCCCGCAAGATTTGCCCATGGAACGTCAGCCAACCACCGCCCGTGGCCAACGCTAGACAGCCGCTGTCAGCGGCCAACGCAAGCACGCCACCATCCGCAACTCTCCTAAACCCGCCCTCCGCGGGCAAATTCACGCCGCCGTCCAAGGCTCACCTAAACCCACCATCCGCGGGGAAATTCACACTGCCGTCCGCGCCTCTCCCAAGCCCGCCGTCCACAGGGAAATTCACGCCACCGTCCGCGGCTCACCTAAACCTGCCATCGTCTGCGGCTTTCCCAAGCCCACAGTCCATGGAAAAGTTAGCACCGGCAAAGAGTGTGGCAAGCCCTCCAGCAGAGAGTATGGCAAGCCCGCTGACGGACGCTCACGTACCTTTGGATTTATTGGTGATATATGAGGGGATGTCTTGGATTCCAGTGCCCGCTCCTCGACGGCGCCCTCCAGTGCCTGCTCCTCGCATGAGCCCTCCTATGAATCCGCTGGTCCGTCCAGCTATCCTTCGTCTCCTGCATCTCTGCTGGTCCCGTCCAGCCCTCCTGCGTCTCCTACATTTCCGCTGGTCCCGTCCAGCCCTCCTGTGTTCTCCTATGTCTCTGCTGGTCCCGTCCAACCCTCCTGCGTCTCCTACGTCCCCGCTGGTCCCGTCCAGCTCCGCGCTGCCTGAGCACCCCCAAATGTCAGCGCTTCCCGAGCGCCCCTAAGAGTTCTCGCTTCCCGAGCACCCCCAAGAGTTCTCGCTTCCCGAGTGCCCCCAAGAGTTTGCGCTTCCCGAGTGCCCCCAAGAGTTTGCGCTTCCCGAGTGCCCCCAAGAGTTCTCGCTTCCCGAGTGCCCCCAAGAGTTTGCGCTTCCCGAGTGCCCCCAAGAGTTTGCGCTTCCCGAGTGCCCCCAAGAGTTCGTGCTTCCCAAGCACACCCAAGAGTCCGTGCCTCCCGAGCGCCCTCAGGTGTCCGCGCCTCCTGAACTGCCCCAAGAGCGGTACTTCCCAAGAAGATTTTTTTTGGGGGGGGCATATATCATAATCAGTAAGCGATACTGTATGCGCAATGAACTATGAATTAAGAAGTGAACATTAAAGTGAACAGTGAAAGACACAGTCACCTAATCATTTAGAGCATCTCTTCTCCGATTAGACAGCAAATGTCCAGCTGGAGTTTTGAGAGTCGGTGGGAGAGTTGAGAGTTGGTGGATGAAAGGGATCTGAGAAAAACTCTTGCTTCTTCTGGGGAATATAGCATTTTAGGTTCACCTTAATTGAGACCCGTAGTTTAGCGCGATCTGAGGAGAGTCTTGTGTACACGCGATGCGCTCGCTCCACTTCAATCTCTTTGCCCACCAAAGATGGGAGCCACGTCGGTAGCAATCTTTTCAAAAAGCCCATAGGGTCGTTCTTTTCGGAACCTTCAGGCAATCCGACCAGATGCAGATTGCTGCGCCTATTGCGATCCTGTAAGTCCACATCCTGTTGCTCGAGCACGGCTACTCGCCTATCGTGATCTGCGACAACTTTCTTTTGTTCTCTCATCTCCCCTGTAAGAAGATCCAGTTTAGAGCATAGCGACTGAACAACGACTTGTGAGAAGTGAACTCGTTCTGCATCACCGTCAACTCGGTTCTTAGAATGTCCTCAAAGTGTGTAACAGTGTTCGCCATCTTGTCCATCATATTGCTTGAGTTCGGTGACTTGGATTTCTTCTTAGAAGCCGACGGAGACAACTCCTGATGTTTACGACTGCATGCCATCAGGTAAAGCACAACCAATTAATAAAACTTAAAACAAAACGAAAAAAATCTGCAAAAAGAGGCCAAATGTACAGAGCTCTACTGTAAAGCGCAACTAGGTTCATGAGCACGTCACGTGACTTGGTAAACCCACTTTTAACAAAATAGAATGCAGCTATCATTGCATGATTAGAAAGTAATAACTGTTTACCTTTGCAAAGGTCTGCAAATTAACAAGAATCAGGGTATATCAAAACAATAGAAATAATCCAAATTAATTAATTTTAGTACCATGAATTTTATTGGGGAATTCAGCTGCTTGCTTTGTTAGTAACAGGTCCCCCTATTTTATTTATTTATTTATTTTTTTTAACTTTAAATGTTCTATGAGTTATCTATTCACAAATCTTCCATGCGTTCTGCCTTTATAGTGAGACTTTCAAATGTCAGGCCACTCAACAAACAGATTGAAATTCCATTAGTGGCACACAAATTACGCATACCACCTTTAATATTAATATAGGAATATTTACATATGGTGCTAGAATTTAATTGGTAGCTGAAAGCAATATGTTACTTTTTGTAAAGTAAAAAAAAAAAATCTTAAACTGCAAATTTAGAACACCACATCCAAATTTAGAAATTCTGCTTTAGTTCTTCCAGCCTTATTTCTTAGTGCAGTGTGAAAAATGCAGTTCAGTTCAGGTGTTTTGAGAAGGGCTCAGGTGTTTAAAGGGATAGTTAAAAATCCTGTCATCATTTATTCATTTTCATATCATTCTAAACCTGTATGATGTTCTTTCTTTTTTTTCTGTGAAAAACAAAAAGGTCAAGATATGTCACAGCAGATTTGACATACTAAATTTCATCAGTTTCTGTGTGTCTTTTCTGGTTTGAAAAAAAGGTTTCTGGGAAAAAAAAAAAAAAAAAGGTTTGACTGGTTAACACGACCCACTTCGCACCTTCTCAATCCCATAACTACATTATTCTGATACCAAGAAAAAAATTGTTTCCATTAGCATACATAAAAAAAAAAACGATTCTGACAAAACAGCTGGGTCAAGCTTTATAGAAGACGCTATTGTTTTATTATATTACAGTAGAAATGGACTTTGGTAAAGGGGTTGAGACTGTGTGTATTCTTATGGTGTCAGCAGCCACTCAGCGTTGCTATTTTCCAGCCGATCCAGAGTGATCGGTCACTAGCAGTATTTTATTAAACCACAAATTCCAATAATTCCATACATTTACTGAGAGTGACAAAATCCAGCCACACAGGAGTTCATAAAACAGGCTCAAAACACCACGCAATAAACATGGCTTTGCCCCCGAGGCAGTCAGCGGTGTAATGGTGTGTGTGTGTGTTCTTACATGAGAAGAATATCTTGCCCGATAGAGGACAGATGGCAAGCGGACACGAGCTTACCCCTCTCTCCTTTCCCTCCATCTGGATGCTTTTCCAGGTAGGGAGCAAAACATTGCCACAAAAGCAGACCCACATCAAAGAAAGAGACAATGTGGCTGCTCATGAAAGGCGGGCAGGGATTTAACTTAAACCACGGTCAAGAGGGGATATACTTGCTTCTGTTTTCCAGCCAAGACGTCTGCATCAGTGTTTTCAGTCGTTCAGAGATGAGAGAATGAAAGAGAGAGGGAGACGGACAAAGAGAAAGAGAAAAATGAGTGCAAAAAGCAACTGGAAAACATCAAGGAAAGGAGAAACTGTATGCCTATGAGCATTGGCCAGTTTGCATCTGCAATGAAGCACTTTATTATAAATTATTTCATAAACCCATTATTAGTTTAATCTCAACTTCATGTCCCCATTGACTTATGGACAAAAACAGCTGGAATATTCTTCAAATATCTTCTTTTGTGTTGTGCAGAAAAAAATATCATATCATATGAGTTTGGACCATGCATGAGGGTGAGTAAATTATGTCAGAATTTAAATTTTTGGGAGAACGACTCCTTTAAAATCCAATATTTCTATGGGAAATATGACATTCACAATCGACCAGGGTGGGAAAGGATAATAGAGGGGCAATTTTTACAGGCCATTTGGGATTTGGAGGGGAAATGTAGTGAGACAGAAATCTAATTTAATATACGTCACAAAAGATGGGTGATGAGACTTCACATTATCTTACTGACGTGGCATTAATGACATGTGTCAAAATATAAGCAATAACGTGAGATTTACAGACTGCAGGCAGATGAGGAGGATGTCAAAACTAAGCCTTCAAAGATGCATGGATGTGTTACCTGTCATTTAGCAGATGCGTTTTCAGCGCAGCGCACTAATTGCAGAGACTGTCTGATTTAAGCAACCTAGGATTATGGGTTATGCTTGAAGGAAAATGGTAAATATTGGCAGTATTTAATGTGGTAATGTGAAAAGCGCAATCACATTAGTAAAAGATATTCAAAATCTATATCCATTTTTGTGTGTGTGTGTGTGTGTTTGTATATGCATAAATATTCACAGTACACACACATATAAACACCAAATGTTATTTTGGATTTTGTGATTAATCTATCTATCTATCTATCTATCTATCTATCTATCTATCTATCTATCTATCTATCTATCTATCTATCTATCTCAGACATATATATACATATACATCATAAATGATTGCCAAGTATGTATAAATAAATATAGATGGATATACAGATATTATAGTTATTTATATAGTGATATATTTATTGATATTATAGTTATTATTGCATATTACGGATTGTAATAAAGAACAGATACATAAATAATAATACTAATCATAATAATGAAAACACTTATCTAAAATAACAAACTGAATTCAGAAAAACATATATACATTTGTAGAACATAAGTCATAAAGTACTTGACTACACACACAAACACACGCATGTCTGGATTGCTATCCATTAGGGGCTGAAATCAAACATAGTTGTATATTTAAGCTATGAATATTTCTAATAACTTTTCAATAATCCATTTGAACCACTGAATTTATGGAAGCGAATTTGTAAAGTGAAATGAAATGGACCGAAAATTACCAGTCGGATATTATACATAACAGAATTCATATTTTGGACTCTAGAAGGTGAATGTGTGAGAAATGTTTTTAATTGAAATATTAACAAATTAAATTAAATAAGCAGTTTTACTTTAATACCTTTAAGTGTCATTCTTGAATGTTCAGTATAGCGACTTTTAGTATAGGAAATATGTAATTTCCTCTTTTGTGCACTTTTGGGATGAAAGCTACAACCTTTGCCTTACCAGCTGCGAGTTGTCCAATATTGTTATAAAAACATCACAGAAAAACCATCCACCTTCCTTTCTTTTCAAAGGCAAAAGATTCAATCATTACGACTCGAACCATCATTAAAAGGTTCAAAAGCTGAGATCACAGGGAATTATACAAGTACGTCTTCAATTATGGATTATAAGTAACGAGGGAGGATTTTAACGTGACACCTGAAAAATGCATGTGCCACGTAAGGAATACGAATAGTGTTTTTTTTTTTTTTCTGAAACGAGTGAAGTTGAAAAATATAAATGTATTTTTGAGCGTGTGTGTTTTCAGCGACGTGCTCCCTTGCTCTCTGCCTCTCTGTGAAGGATGAACATGTCTACAAGAAAAAGTACTTAATGTAAGACACTTTTAGATGTCTAGGTGTCTGTATCAATTCCTCTTCAAGGCACTGCACTTCGGAGGACTCCTTCAGACGGAACTGTGTCTTCAACGCAATGATCATGGCCATTAACTGCCGTGATCACTGTAACAGCAGCGTTTTTTAGTGTGCTTTGCCGGCCCGCACCCCAGCGATAATGATCTAAGCAGAGGGCAGGAGGGACTGCTTAACTGATGGCGGCAAAGCTCAAACCTGGAGAACAAGTGAAGCCTTTTAGTGCCAAGAATAGGAGTATCGGACAGCTGTAGAAAGTGTGTCAACATACAAAGGCGTTTAGGCGTAGCGCAGGGGCACCTTGACTGTTTTTCCCAGCTTTTGTCCTATTGGAACAATTATTTTATTATTTCTTTCTTTCTTTCTTCCAAGGAGATTTACCCAACATATCTTGAGAAGCTCGAAAGGTTCTTGACTATTTTTAGCAGCAGCGCTGCATTTGATGATTATGTGGGCAGATATTCCCAACTCTCTCCCAATGCTAGCATCGTATAGCATTAATGGCTTCTGTACTGAATTATTTTACATATGTAGTATGCAAATGAGATGGCAATACGCTGTATTTGGCCCCTCCCTAATTAACGAGCAACACAAGCTCGATTTTACGAGTCACTGAGTTTGGAAATGTGTTTGCAATCTGTTCGTAGAGCACAATGCAAGTACATGTTGCATTCTCATAGCTGCCATAAGAGGCGATTTAGCGAACATTAGTGTGAACTGACTACAAGGTCAGCGTTCTATTTCAGGTTCTGTTGTCAATAATTTGAAGAGAATCTTGATAAGCATTCACACATTGCTGTGCTTATTTATGATGGTACACTCATGTTGTGTTCAGTTAGTTTCTTCATGGGAACAGATTTGGAGAAATGTAGCATTACATTACTTGCTCACCAATGGATCCTCTGCAGTGAATGGGTTCAGAATGAGAGTTCAAACAGCTGATACAAACCATCACAACAAACCACAAGTAAAATCCACTCATGACTCCAGTCCATCAATTAACATATTGTGAAATGGAAAGCTGCGTGTTTGTAAGAAAGAAATCTATCATTAAAGCATTTTAACTTTAAACCATCACTTGTGGCCAAAATACAAGTCCATAATCCATAATAACATAACAATATTTCCTCCAATGAAAAAGTCCATCACTTGTCATCTAACGTCAAAATCCACGGACAAATCTGCTTTGAACTGTTTTGGACATTTTCACTTGTAAACAGCACTTTACAAGTGCATCCACGCACTTCTTGCATCGTAGAAGAAGAAGAATATGTACAGAACACAACGCAATGCAATGCTTGGGCAAACCGCCATAGAGTTGGTTTTCTCTATAGAGTTAGAATCGGTGAATGCGGTTAACAGGTTTCATGGAAAGAGAATGATGTGCGCCAAACAAATCTCTGTAGAAATCGAATATTTTAATGGCTGCGGACAAAATAGCTCAAAACGAGAGCCAACAATGCAAACGCAATGACTTGTGAAATGTTTTAAAGAAGAGTGATTGATTAAGTGGTGGAAATAGCGGATGATGGGCACAGAACGGTGACAAAACTCAGAGACAATTACAGTACAGTTATACACAGGTGTAATGTGTAAAATCTATAGGGATGTTTTAGATTAACTGTAAAAGAATTCATGTTCACAGTTTTTGAGAATATTTAGCTTACAGACCTCAGTTTAAATGCCATCAGCTTGTTTTCTATTCTATTCTATTCTATTATATCGGTTGAAATGCTTCAGTTTTATATTCTATTATATTATTATAAAGAACTAAACTGTTCTGCGTTAGATTTTTTACAAATAAAAATTGATAAAACAGCATTGTAAAAAAAAAATTATCAGGTAATTTAAAATGTGCATCATTTAGCGTCTCCCTGACACTGCTGCATCAACACTACTGTGGTGAAACAACGCCTTCTTTCGTTGCGTGAACATTTGGGCGGTATTACACAAATATGACCCATTAATAACACATATGGTTTAAATGGATAGTTCACCCAAAAATGAAAATTCTGTTTTAACTCTCCCACATGACTTCTGTGGAACAAAAAAGAAGATATTATGAAGAATTTTGCTAACCAGCTTTGGGTACTATTGACTTAATTTACATTGACTTGTAAATGATGGCAATTAATTTTTGGGTGAACTATATATTTAATGGCACATACATTTGATGGCAACTGTCAGCATAGCAGCACAAAAAAATTAAGTATGTACCACAAGAATGCAGTGAAATGTCGATGCCTGGGTTTGCATGCTTACAGTGCCGTGAAAAGGGTTTTGCCCCCTTCCTGTTTTATTTTTGTTTGTTTTTTTTGCATATTTATCACACTTAAAAGATTCAGATCATCAAACATATTTTAATATTACACAAAGATAACCCAAGTAAATACAAAATGCAGTTTTGAAATGATGGTTTTATTTATTAAGCGAAAAAAGCTGTCCAAACCTGCCTGGCCCTACGTGAAAAAGTAATTGCCCTCTAAATCTAATAACTGGTTGTGCCACCCTTTGCAGCAACAACTGCAATCAAGCATTTGCAATAACTGTCAATGAAGCTGCAGCCTCAGACCATCACAATACCACCACCATGTTTGACTGTTGGTATGATGTTCTTTTTATAAAATGCGGTGTTGGTTTTACGGCAGATGTAATGGGACACACACCTTCCAAAAAGTTCAGTTTTGTTGCATCAGTCCACAGAATATTTGCCAAAAAGTCTTGGGGATAATCAAGATATTTTTTTGGCAAATGTGAGATGAGCCTTTATGTTATTTTTGGTCAGCAGTGGCTTTTGCCTTGGAACTCTCCCCTGGATGCCGTTTTTGCCCAGTCTCTTTCTTATTGAATCATGAACACTGTCCTTAATTGAGGCAAGTGAGGCTGCAGTTCTTTAGATGTTGTTCTGGGTTGTTTTATGACCTCCTAGGGGAGTCGTCATTGCGCTCTTGGAGAAATTTTGGTAGGCCGGCCACTCCTGGGAAGGTTCACCACTGTTCCAAGTTTTCTCCATTTGTGGATAATGGCTCTGACCATGGTTCCCTGGAGTCCCAACGCCTTAGAAATGGCTTTATAACCCTTTCCAGACTGATACATGTCAACTATTTTGTTTCTCATCTGTTCTCGAATTTCTTTAGATCGTGGCATGATGTGTTGCTCTTTAAGCATGCTTCACTTTGTCAGACAGGTTTGGCTAGTGAAATTTAACTCAGCTTTCTAAAATAATGTGGTTAATCACAGTTCTTTCATGATTTAACAGGACGGGGCAATTAATATTTCAAGTAGGGCCAGGTAGGTTTGGACAGCTTTTGGACAGTATGTTTTTGGCCTGAGATCACGTATCCCCAAACACACACCCACATTGATCTTGTATGCAAGCTACAAGTATTTACAGGAATGCTAACGTACATCTGATGGGCCTCAGTGCCAACAGCTCTTTTCGCTTCAAAGTTTTCCTTTCAACACACACACACACACACACTATTTCTACTTGGAGTACAGACAGACAAATAACATGAACCAACACACTGCACAATACTCACATTCTCAATACAGTTATTTTCCATACAAATATGTTCCTTCAGGTGAAAAAAGTAATAATTTTAGAAAGTGAAAACAGTCAAACAACATACTTTCAATTGCATCGCCATCGTAGTTCAAACTTCCTCGCATGTTGAAATTCACAGATCAAGAAGGCCATCTACCTGAGAGTAATTATAGAGACACAGTTCAACTTTGCTCATAATTGTGTGAACTATAATCGCTGACAGTCTGCCTGTTATCTTCAGAAGGGTCGGAGGGCAGTTACTTCTTGCCCATTAGTGATGTTTATTCCAAGCATGCGTTCCTGTCAGATATACTAAATGGGTTTAAGTCTAGTATTGACCTCATTTACCCTGCAGTTGAGCTGCTAAATTATTCCAAGGGGCGAAAAGTCATTTATACAAGCCTGAGGAACGATTTTTCTGTGAGGAATTAAGGTATCGCTATCGACTACGTCTGCAATTGTAGGTAAAGACCATAATCAACAGTTTAACATTATTTTTTAAAAATTAAGCAAGGGAATGGAAAATAATCTCCTTTCACGAAAGAGTGAAATTTTAATATCCCATCTAGGGCTATCCACCAGTTTAACATAATGACTCTTCTTTTTATGAAGCGGGCTAAAACTTTTTAAAAATCAGGGATGAATAATGAGAGATAAAAGAAGTGAAGATCTTTTGATTTTCTAAAATAATCACAAGTGGGAGTTAAATTACTTTCCATAAAAGTGTCAAGGTTTTAAAACTCAAAGCTTGGTCCATAAAAAGAGAAAAATGTCTTTAACGGCAGCCAGAACTTTCCCATTAGGAGGGAAATTAAAGAAGGAAAAAGAAATCGGGCAACAAAAAGATAACAATAAAAGGAAAAGAGTGTGGCATTATGTAAATTGGGTGCTAAATAGCCCAGGGCTGTTTTAATCCTTTTTTTGTGCAAGAAGCTTTTTTCGCTTCATGAAGCTGAAGAGTAGTCGATATTGTGTTCTAGCACGGGCTCCTGATGCCCTCTCTTGTGTTTGTGAATTGACCTGATTTGGGCTTTTGCACATTTAAATGGTGAACCGAAGGAGAATCTAAAGCCCTATTTACACCTAGTATTAATATCCATCTCGAGTGATATGATCACATGGTCAGCTGAGACACATTAACATTTTCACCTGGTTTTTGGGTGAATCTCACCAAGAATGTGTCAAGAGTATTTCCATGACTTCTTAACAGTCATAAAAATAATGTCACAAAGCAAAATGTTAGTTGCTATAAAACAAAAGCTGCAATCAACTAAAAAGTTATGTTCATTTTTGATTGTATATGTCGGATGGATAGATGGATATTCTGGATCCTAATTATACATGTATGTAGTGCCATCTACTGTAGTTATGACCAGTTAATACTCTAACCCCAATCAAAACCAATCCATCTTGGCAAATTGAAACCAATGATATATAACTAATTACACAAGACTCTGACAAACATAAAGGGGCCTATAACACACTCGGCACGATGCGATGCCAGGCACAACGCAAGTGCTGGTCTGAGAAAGAGGTGTTTTTAGGCACATTGTTGACATGTTGCTATTTTGAGGCAGCTGAAAACGATTGCGCCATTGACCAACTAAAACCTGGTCTAAGGTCAATGGTGCAGCATTTGTTTTATATAATTTGAAGGGTGCGTTAGTAAATATGCGAATGGACAACGCGCGTACACACATGCCATATATTAAAAATGAAAGGATTACAATGTAAAAAGATTATTATTGTGTACGCTTTAACCTCGTGTATGAGCAGATCCGTTTCCTCTCTGGAGAAGCGTTCAGTCTTTGCTCTTGCAAATTGCTCTGCTGAGGCACTATTGCGCCTTCAGCTCGTCTGGACTGTTTGATTGACTGTTTCTCATCTTTCTCTTGAAAATATCCCATAGATTCCATATGGGGTTCAGGTCAGGCATGTTGACTGGCCAATCAAGCACAGTAATATCATGGTCAGCAAAGCACTTGGAAGTGGTTTTAGCACTGCAATTCCAGGTTTTCAAACATAGAGGTAAAAGTTACGGACTGCAGCTTTAAAACAAAATCATTAAAAATATTACACTCAAGTCTCTATAAAATTCTGGTCTCCAGTAAATAACTCAGGTCCTTCCTTCATCATAAGTCCATAAGATTTTTTGGACAGTTTTATTGTCTCCCAGGTGAAATTTTATAATCTGCACTCAATCCAATCACTGGACCTCCAGAGTCAGCAGGCTATTAATAAACAGTACAACATTGGATCTTGAAGCTAATAGTGCTGGCTTGTCCAAACATGCCATTTTGTTGTTATTAATTTCATGAGTGCACGCATTTGAATCATTCAAATTAGTCCACACATTTTTCAATCTCATGCATAGTCTCCCTTTCTGTGAATGGGTTTCTTTTTATCTCCAATTCTACAGTCTCTAGCATTAAATCTATTTATCAAGGCCTTACCGTCACTGTGAAAAGCAGCAAATTGAAGCAATTCATGCAAACTGAAAAGCACAGGGGTGGTACACGTTGCCTAGGACATGTATTCCCACTGGGAGAAAATTAACATGCCATAACTAAGAAAAGTATCAGCCGTGGGGTGGTCAGACCGGTACAGCACTAGATCAGTGGGTGTTTTTTTATTTGCAGATTTGTTTTGACATGCATTCACAGCTATAAACACCTCATTTAAAATGTCACAAAGACAAGTTGAATTTTTAAAAAATGCTGGTTGTGCTTGCTATTGCTAATACTTTACTTATTTAGGGGTTAGGATTTGAACAACCCCATGACTATTTCAGGGTTTAAAGTATTTGTCACTTCACACTGTTTGTGCATCATACCTATTAAATACATAACTGTTAACTATTTACATAAATACTGTGTATGTACAGTATGTGCTTTTCTCTCTCTCTGTTGCATGCTGGGAGTATGAGGTGGAGCTGAGCGTGTGTTTGAGAGCGTTGAGTGAATGTGATCTTTCACTATTTCTTTTTCTTATTACCCTTTTTTACATATATATTGATTTTCCCCTTGCGAAATATAGTGTAGACAGTGTAGTGAGAGAGGTTTGGTTTTTTCTCCTGTACGCGTGACTTAAAGTTGCTGGTATGTCGTCCGTCCAAGTGCAAGGAGCACCATCTCTGTCGCTCCGTAATGGGTGCAGGTGTGTACCCGACCCTGGGGTGACAGTGCAGGAAATGCTCCTGATCATTGGAGAAAAAGTTGGTTTTCAGAACATCATATCCGCCTCGCGGATGAACAAGGCTGTGGTTGTGTTTTTAAAATCCTAGCCGCTGGTTAATGAGTTGACTGTGATGAGTGGAATATGGGTGAAAGAAATCTTTGTCGGGGTAACCCCACTATCTGCTCCAGCAACGAAAGTTACCATCTTTAATGTCCCACCTTTTGGAAGTAATGAGGCCATCCTAAAAGAACTACAGAGATTTGGTAAGATCGCAAGCCCCGTAAAAACGATTCCCCTTGGATGTAAAAATGCCACGCTAAAACTCTCTCTTTTAGACGGCAGATTTACATGTTTTTGAATTCCCCGGAACGTACATTGGAAGTTTATTTCCGTGTTGCTCATGGAGAGAGCTCTTTCATGATATATGCCAGTACTGACAGCATGAGATGTTTCGAATGTGGAGATTTGGGCCATAAGCGCTTCACATGCCCACATAAAAATGAACAACGTGTGTCCACATCTTGAGCTGAGACGAATAACACAGAGATCTCAAGAGCGGGTTAAAGGAGTCACAGATGAAGTGAGAGGGCAGCAGGAGTGATCTTAAATGTTAATGTTGGCGATGTGGAAAAAACCTGGCTGCAGTACTGCTATTGACAAAGATGTGAGTGTATGTGATGATGTTGATGAACATGAAGCTCAAAGTGATACTGAAGATGTGTGTGGGGGTGTTGTTGCAGGAGAGGCAGGTGCTTCATAAGGAAATATGGTTGATGAAATGGAGGATTTGTCACAGTGTACTGATGATGGTTTAAGAGATGAGGATGAGCAATGGTCTGATGCTGCAAAAATGGTTGAAAAGGATTTATACACTCAAGATCAACACAGTAACTATGATGAACTGTCTCAACAGAAACGCTTTCGTCTTAAGAAGCACTTAACTGCCATAAGATCAGGTAAAAAGTCAGGTAAAGCAAGGGAAAAATCTAAATAATTATGATGTTTAAGAACTCCTTTTTCTTTCTGTATGTTTTCCTCTTTCTATCTTTCTTCTTGATGGAAACCTCGAGGGTGGGATCCTTAAACATAAATGGATTGAGGGATGAGAAAAAGATAAACTTATTGCTAGAATTCATAAGGATAAAGTATCTTAAGTATTTTTTTTTTGCAAGAGACCCACAGCAATTTTAGTAATGAAGTTAATTGGGGCTTGTGGTGGGAAGGGGAGAGAGTGCTAAGTCATGGGACTAATCTTAGTGCTGGGGTGGCGGTGCTTTTTTCTCCTGCTCTTAAAGTTAAAATTCTGAGGAAAACTGAAATAGAGCCAGGAAGACTGGTAGCTGTTAGAGCTGAAATGAGGAACCTCTCTTTCCTATTTGTCAATATTTACGCTCCCAATAGTGGAGCAGATAGATTACAACTTTTTGTTAAACTAGAGAAATTTTTAAAGCAGCAGCAGGATGTGGACTTTTTTATATTAGGTGGTGATTGGAACTGCACACACGTGATAGGAATGGTGAAGAACCTCACATGCAGTCAGATTCTCGTCTAGCCAGTGTTATGAAAAATCTAGGGTTTTCAGATGTGTGGAGAGAACATAATCTTTTAACAAAGCAGTACACTTGGGTGAGAATTAATAATGGTAGGGTTTTTGGTGCACGGTTAGACAGGATTAATGCATCACAATGTAAAAAATAGGGTGGTGCATACAGCTATCATTCCTACTTCTTTGTCCGACCATAAATTCATCACAGTGAAGTATACATTGGTGAACAGGATTCGTAAGAGCTGTTAATGGCATTTTAACAATAAGCTCTTGGAAGATAAACAGTTCTGTGAGAACTTTAAATGCTTGATGAGCAAAGTAGAATTGAACTGCTACAGGATATTTCTTCTTTAACTGAAGAGCAAAAAAAAAACTTTTGGAGGTTGATCTTAATTCTGAAGAGGTTACTGCTGCTGTAAAGGGTCTCTCTTCAGGAAGAGCACCAGGGATAGACGGACTGTCTTCTGATTTTTAAAAAAATATTGGACTATAATAGGACCTGATTATTTTGAAGTGCTCAAAGAATGCATCAGTAAGGGTGTTCTCCCTGTGAGTTGTCAACGGGCTGTTTTTTCTCTGTTACCAAAAAAGTGTAATTTAACCCTTTTAAAAAACTGGAGGCCGGTAGCAATTTTGTGTTCAGAGTATAAAATTGTCTAAATGTTTGTCAAATAGACTAAACAAAGCGTTACATACTATCATTCATAAAGATCAATCATACTGTGTACAAAGAAGATTTATTTTAGATAATTTACATTTAGTGCAGGATATGTATGACTTTGCTTTTAACAATAATATTAACCTTGGTTCCCTTTCGATATTCCACTCATACTGCATCTGTAAGACGCTTGTATGGGGAAAAAACTCCTTTTTTTCTCTTCAACTGAAGCCTTTTCAATCACACAGTGAAACTGCACGTCCATTGGTTCGTGCAGTGCTATAAAATCATGCTGAGTGTGTGTCATGCTTGGGGAAATCCCACGCTGACGCTGCACTCAGTGGGACTGACTGCTCTCATTGCGAGAGTTTGTCTCGCTTCTCTGCGCTCGCGGATAGCTTTCTTTTCAGAGAGTGACTCCGCCCCTCGCGCCCTCTCGTCCTCTTCCTCCCAGGGACCTGCGAGGAAGAAACAGCGGGGCAGAGGATTCTCGCTTGACGCAGATGAAAGAGGTGGATAAAATTCCCTTCTTTCCCAGTTCTTCTTCTGCTTCTAGTCGCCCCAAGCCTGTGTCAACTCAGTAGCCTGCCAAGCCAACGCCAACCACTCCTGAACCCCGACCTGCTAAGGATCGGCAGGATAGAGGGCGTTCCCGCACGGCAAGACGCTACCCTTTCCCGAAGCGCCAAGGACCCCGGCCCAAGATCGCCTTGGATCCGGCGCCTCAGAAGTCCTCCTGATCATCCAGGCAGAAAGAGGAGGGGCCCGAGTCTCGCTTCCGCCGGACCACCCCGCAAACAGCCTCTAATGTGCCTCATCACCACGCTCAGCGCTGGGTACAGAGGGAAGTGTGTTATTACTTCCCCACAGGCCCACTCTGTCTCAGCGGAATGAGCCATGACTATTCAGCGCCACGTGGCCTCCTTCAAGGAAGGGACCGTCCACCCGCTCAAGGCTTTCCAGAAAATGCTGGGCCTTATGGCAGCAGCTTCGCCAGTACTCCAAATGGGCCTGCTTCACATGCGGCCCATCTAGTTCTGGCTGAAGCAGAGGGTTCCATCTGTGTCTTAGCGTCACGGTCGCCATCGCATAACGATGACTCGGGCCTGTGTATCAGCCCTGACCCGTTGGAGGGACCCCCTCTGGCTGAAGCAGGTTGTGATCTTAGACACGGTGCACAGAAGGAAGGTTGTTATGACAGATGCTTCCAACAAGGGTTGGGGAGCACTGTGCGAGGACAAACCGGCCTTCGGTCTTTGGTCCGAAGAGGAATCGGGTCTACACATCAACTGCCTAGAGATGCTAGCAGTGTGCCGTGCCTGTCAATTCTTCCTGCCGGACATAAGGGGACACCATGTGCTAATATGCTCAGACAGCAGATCTGTGGTGTCATACATAAATCACCAGGGCAGCCTCGTCTCGAAGCGCCTCTGCAAGCTGGTGAAAGACCTTCTTGTTTGGGCTCAGACCAATCTGCGCTCACTGAAGGCGACGCATGTGCTGGGCAAAATGAACCGAGGAGCGGACTGGTTCCCATACAAGCATCTTACAGACGCAGTAAGAGTGGAATATTGAAAGGGAATGTACTCGGTTACACAAGGGCCTTTCGCACTGATTTAGTTCCAGAACTAAAAGTACAGTACTGAAGTACTGGGATGATTTTGTGCGAACTATTTCCCAGTACCATTTAAAGGGTTGCATTCACACCGACAGTGGGTACTAAGAAGTGATGTACGCCGGTCGACAGCGACGTCATTTGTGCGCGGTGTTCAACAACGTAAACTAAGAAGAACAACATTAACGACAGGAGGATGGAGGATGATGTGATCGGAGCTGTGTATCTTTGTTGTATCTTGCGGGTTTCACAATAATGGACATGGAATTTCGACGTATACGTCAAGCGATTCAAAGAACGGAAAGGAGGACTAAACAATCCCTAATGACAATTTGCAGTGTTATATTTCATTGAGGCTGATAGAAGCACAAAACGCCGTAGACGAAATCTTCAGGTAAATGTTGTTTATAAATGCTCCAAGTATGATACAATGTTTACACAGTATGTTTACACTGTGTTTTAATCATGATGGGTGAGGGCGTTTTCGTACGCGTTTAGCCAGTCAGCGTACACTTACGTCACGGATAGTTCCTAGAACTGTTTTAGACCCTACTCTGAAGTAGGAGCTAATTTAGTTCCTCCAAACGGAGTTCCTGGAACTAAAACCATTCCTAGTTTCCGCGGTGCGAACATGCCAAAAAGTGGGTAGTTCCACAATTAGTTCAGGTACTATGAAAAGGTTCCTGTGGTGCGAAAGGCCCTTATCGTAACCTCGGTTCCCTGAGATATGGGAACGAGTACTGCTTTCCTGGCCGTGCTATGAGCTGCACACCTCAGTCGCTTCATTCGAAGAAATCTGAGATGCACAGGCGAAGCCGCTTATATAGCCAGAGGCCCCACCCATTTTGGTGGGCTATGGCGGGCCGCATAGCCATAGGCTCGCTCAACGCCGGTTCGATTTTATAGCACTGCACGAACCAATGGAGTTTTTCCCCATACAAGCGTCTTACAGACGCAGTACGAGTGGACTATTGAAAGGGAACCGAGGTTACGATAGTAACCGAGTACGTTTTTTGTCATTGGGCCAAGAAAAGGCTTTTGACCGAGTTGACCACAATTTTCTTTTTGAAACCTTAAAAGCTTTTGGTTTCTATGATCAAGCTTCTCTATAATTAAGCCACATGTATGATAAAAACTTTTGGTGGTCTCAGTGTTCCTGTTAAAGTTCATAGAGGTATTAGGCAAGGTTGCCCTCTTTCAGGTCAACTCTACAGCCTAGTCATTGAGCCTCTGTTATGTAAACTAAGAAACCAGTTAGCAGGTTTAAGGGTTGCTGAACCAGACTCTAAAGAGTCTATTAAGATTTCTGCATATGCTGATGATGTTACAATTTTAGTCAGAGGTCATGCTGATGTTCACTTCTAAAAGCATGTTATGGTAGATCATCCTCAGCATAGGTGAACTGGAGTAAAAGCAATGCTCTGTGGTGTGGTCAGAATTCTAATGGTCCTATGCTTCCAGGTGGTTTGCATTGGGGGAGAATGGGTTTCAAATATCTAGGGTTTTTTTAGGCACAGATGAATTTAGGAAACAAAACTGGGAGGGCCTTGTGGAGAAAGTGTTTGCAAGGTTGTCTCGCTGTAAATGGTTGCTACCCAAGCTGTCCTACAGGGGGAGAGTCCTGATCTGTAATAACTTGGTGGCCTCTTCTCTCTGGCATAAAATTATGATTTTAGAGCCTCCGAAGGACCTGGTGGTAAGGATTCAGAAGCAGATGGTGGACTTTTTCTGGTCAGGGAAGCACTGGCTGAGGGCACCGGTGCTATATTTGCCCATTCAGGAAGGAGGACAAGGACTTGTCGACATCGGATCCAGAGTTGAAGCCTTTAGACTTCAGACAGCTCAGAAACTGCTTTACGGGATGTAAGCAGGGCTGGAACAGCATGTGCCCTCATGAGAAGGGCAGGCAGTATAGGGCTGGATCGTCACCTGTTTCTAATGAGTATTAATAAGCTGGATCTGACCGGTCGAACATCCTTTTACAGGTCAGTGTTAAGAGCGTGGTCACATTTCAAGTTCTCAAGAGAATTCAATGGTGTACAGAGACTCTGGCTGAGGGAGGAACCATTGCTTTTCAACTCTTTAATGGACCTGGATATTTTGAAATCTGATTCTCTCAGGAAAGCTTTGTGGTCTGCAAAGATCACTAAAATTGGACATTTAACTCATGAGGGAGGATGGATATCTGCTGAGGCTTTGGCCTTGAGGATGGGCATGGGCTCGAGTGGCAGAGAGACTGTTAACTCAAATGAATGAGATTTTACCAGCGGAAAATAGATTGGATTCAGAGGCTTCAGACGTGGATACCTCTGCATTCCCAGAGCTGACTTTTTCAGTTGACAGAGGAGAGTGGCAAGAAATAGAGGGTGGATTTCTCTCTATCAGATCATCTCAGCCAAGTCTTTTCAGTGATACAGGAAAGAAGGATCTATATGTGTGTTAAAGCGGTACATTTCCACATGCTTGAAAACCCGAGGGAATCCAAGTGGCTGGATGTTTTTGGCTCAGGTGTTTCCCCTAAAGGCTGCTGGAGGACCCTGTACAAACCTCCCATTGAGAAAAGGTCTGGAGACCTTCAGTGGAGGGTAGTGCATGGAATAATAGCCACAAACAGACACAGAGCACACATTGATCCACAGGTAGGGGAGGAGTGTCCTTTTTGTGGGGAACAAGAAACAGTGTTTCACTTAGTTCTTAATTATTCTAGACTATTAGAAGGATACTATTTTTCATCAATTAGAAGGATACTGTCAAATTCTGGGGGAGTTTTTTCCGCCTATGCTTTTTATTTATGGGCCTAAATACAGCAGGAGCAAAATGCAAGTTCGTGTTTTATTAAATTTTATATTTGGGCAAGGAAAACTGGCTATTTGGCTGTCACGTAAAGGAAAATTACTTGGATCAGGATTGACTGATGTTATTTTGGTGTGTTTAGAGGATTAATAAAATCCTGTATTAATATAGAGTATGCGTATCATATGTTGATTGATGACTTGGATACTTTTAGGTCTAAATGGGGCATAAACCAATGTATTTGTGAAATTGATGATGATGGTTGCTTGCAAATTTCTGTCTGAGTGATGATAGACTGTAAAACTGCTGTTTCTGTTGTGTACATTTATGTACGCATATTTATATTATTCCATTTTTATTTTCTTTTAATATTTGATGAATGTTTATCTAGAATTAGTGGTAAATAAAGAGATTGTTAAAAGTCAAAAAGTCTCTCTCTCTCTCAAGGTGTGTGTGAGAAAGAGAGTCAGCAAAGTACACTGTGATAAGAGACCAGAGTTGTAAAAATGGAAACAAACTCAGTATGATGTTTATTTAGGGTATGTTTACAAGACAACAACATGCTAAAAAACAGGAAAGGTTTCCCTTTGCATTTTTTAAAAATTGTGTGCACAGAAAGCAATTCTGTCAAAATGATCCCCGTTCACACGGATCCGCAAAAATAACAAAAAAAGTTGTATTATGCATGCCAAGTCAGTAGTTGGTGATGTCACTAGTAAAGAAGCACTACGCGGCAACACCTATAGACTGCATATGTAATACGTATGCATATGACGTCACCGTTTTCACAAATTCGCATTTTTATAGTTTAAACGAAGACAATAACGGTATCGTTTCCAAATAATATGCATTGTGAAACCCGTTTTCAAATGTTTGCATTTTCAGGCCCCCAAAATGCGTTGTCGAATAAATTAATAGCCAAAATGCAGAAAAAGTTTTCTATTTTAAGTTGAAAACAGTGCCCCCTTAGAAGCTGTGTACAAAATAAATAGTGTATAAAAGCATATACAAAACAAATATTAATAAAACCAGTCTAAAACCAAAACTGTAGAGTAGTAAAAACAGCACCAACTTCATTCAACAACAAAGACCAGACAACACATCCACTATCCTCACGTTATCTATTGACATTGACATTAAGCATCTTAATTACACATTTTCCCACTTTTACTAATTGAAACCATTTTGCCAAAATCAATGTTTGCCTTACTACATCAATACTAGGGTTGCAAAAAGGTAGAAAATTATATTAAACAGTATATTTCAGATACATTCCAGAAATTTTGGAAACTTTCCAGCATTCTTTGGAATCTTCCGGGAATTTTTGGAAAGTTTCGGGAAATTTACCGGAAATGTTCTACTCCTTTGCAACCATAATCAATTCACACAGAAATGTAAAGAGTTCAAACAAATCAATAAATACATAAATAGGATTCATAAAGCCAAAACATACATTTGCGTAAACATTTCCATAAAAGAGCTAAAATGAGAGTTTCAGCTAAAACATTAAATAAATCAACCCTGGGCATTGTTTTAGTTCATTAAACCATAAGACATTTTTAGACTGTGCTGCCAAACGTTAATTTTAATGCATTAAATCAAATGTGCAGAACAGTGGAGTATCATACGCTGTGAGACATTATCACATTATCATGTTACCGTATCTCTGGAGTCTATTGGGATTAGTGTCACATGTGCTGCTCTCTGAAGAGTTAGCATGGCTAGAGTCTAAATGAGGAAAGCGTGCTACAACCACTGCCAACATCCAGAAACATCTGCTGGGATCATTTATTGCCCCTTACGTCTAACAAACCATTTTTTCTAGATTGCGCCACGACTTCTCCTACTTGTTTTATCTGTAATCAACTTGCTCACAAGTCCACCAAATAAAAAAAAGTGTGAGACAAAAAAAAAAAAAAAAAAATCAATGAACCTGGCCGATTTCATTGTCAAAGCGATGCAATAAATACACTTACCTTCAGTCGGTGAACTTTCCCTTAGCACCCAGCTCTGTAATTAATGAGAGAAGAGAGCCTGAAACACACAGAGAGAGAGAGAGAAAGAAAGAGAGAAAGAGAGACATGAAACAACACTGTGTCATTACTAGTAAACCTGGACAACGGTGTTCATTATTAAGGCACCATTAGAACCTGAAATAATGCTGCAGATTAGCGGCTGCTAATTGAGACAGCAGGGAGATTTAGAGGTGTGCTTTACTTCAAATGTTTTCTGGATAAAAGTGAGTTTGAAAAAGCAACTATTGCTGTGTTCTGAATGGGATAGATATTAATTGCCTCCAATATTGAAGGGATGTTCCATACCGAAGTGCTCAAAACTTGGCCATTTCAAAGGGCCCTTCAGAAAGAAGGATTTTTCCGGTTAGGGTAAACAAGTTAGAAAATGCTAACTGTGTTTGCATGCTAATCACTGCTTACTAAAAACATTTTGATAGTTTGATGCATCCCCTTTGGTTAAAATCACCAACAAGAGAAGAATTTAGTAAAATGTGGCCACATTTTACCTAAAACAAAGGAATAAATTACTAAAATGTGGCCACGAGTTGTGGAAATTCTTCCTTTGTGGTCACACTTTATTTTGGACATGTCCTGTGTCATAAGTGCTGGGGATTTTACGGTAAGTCTTTCCACAAGTTACATGGTTATGCTAGTGGGTAGCAAGTGACTATGTTTGTGAGTCATTGAATTATTCACCCAACAGATTAATTCAACTCTGATTCATTCAGAAACAAAACACCACTAATGTGTGTTGCTCGAAGATCCAACTCCAATTTTGTTATCATAGGATCTAAATTAGTGAAGTGAAGTGACATACAGCCAAGTATGGTGACCCATACTCGGAATTCGTGCTCTGCATTTAACCCATCCAACGTGCACACACACAGCAGTGAACACACACACACCGTGAACACACACCCGGAGCAGTGGGCAGCCATTTATGCTGCGGCGCCCGGGGAGCAGTTGGGGGTTCGGTGCCTTGCTCAGGGGCACCTCAGTCAATTACAGTATATATCTCTAAATGCCATATCTAAATATCACAATAATAAGACACGGGTAGATTATTTTGATTTGACTAACACGCTAATTTGCTGTCTGTATGATTTAATGAACTAATAAACAACCTCCGCAAATACAACCTACAGCATCATAGTGGGGAGTTTTGCACAAGCAAACACAACTCAAATTCATTAAAAATGGCTTTGTTATGGGAAAAACTGTAGAACTGACAGAAGACCTGAGTAGGCCTACAGCTACCTACACGCTAAAAAACAGATTTGAGTAAACATGTAGTTTTTATCAAATGCTGAAACATCACACATCAGTTTATGCTTGGTAGCTAGTTTCTCATAGCTTTGCATGTCTGATTATTATGGAAAAATTAGAGCTGTTTTGTTTTCCATGCACAATAATTACACCCATTGTCCATTCAAGCATCATCATGAATTACACATTCCAGAACCTTAACACTGGTTATTTTTAAACTTTATAATTTTTTGAATGTAGGCAGAACACCGCTTCTTAAACAATTAAAATTAAATTCAGCCCTGAGTAATTCAAATATTTACCAGTTGACTACCTTAATGTTTTCTTAGCTCTCAGCAACATGAGAGCCATCCAAATGCAACATGACAGGGCTGAGAAATGCTGTCCTTGTGCAGAAAAAAAAATGTAAAAAGAAGAGACAACTGTAAAACGTGTTTTGTGTCTTCGAATGAGTCAACCCATTTGCAGCTGTTGACCTCAACAGCATACAGCATACATCATGATTTCTGAAGGACAAAGGGTCTAAAAAGAATCTATATTTTTAATCAAGTATTATTTTTTATAAAACACAGTGAAAAAATCTATGAATGTCTAGATAATACCCATTAGTTATTTATTATTTGAGTGAAGTGACATACTGCCAAGTATGGTGACACATACTCGGAATTCGTGCTCTGCATTTAACCCATCCAACGTGCACACACACAGCAGTGAACACACACACACCGTGAACACACACCCGGAGCAGTGGGCAGCCATTTATGCTGCGGCGCCCGGGGAGCAGTTGGGGGTTCGGTGCCTTGCTCAAGGGCACCTCAGTCGTGGTATTGAGGGTGGAGAGAGCGCTGGAGATTAACTGGGTTGAATATAACCCAAAAGATAACCGCAGCCTGTTTTTTAATTTATTTCTGCTGTATTGTCTAGTTCATCCCTGCACTGTACTCTAAGATGCTGTTTGCTTTGCACACCATCCTATATGTATTTCCCAATTGTTATGGAGGTTAAAAAGCCTTCTGTTGCCAAAAGGCAAGGTGAAAGATAATAAAAATATATAACTTTTAAGTAATAATGCAGTACCTTGGCCTTAGAAACTCTAGCAATGTCACTGATCATGGGTCATAGTGAATAAATCACCACTGTAAATTTGACTTAGAAGTCCATAGCATGAAATTCTAATAAGTATACATAATTCTAATATACATAAAGCTACTGTCCGTCCCACATCCTGTACATCATCCGCTGGAACGCCACTTTCGTGGGCGTGCATATGACAGTTAACGGAAACTAGAGATTACAGTTTATAAAGTTTTAAATATGGATTTGTTTCTTACATAAACGCATTGCTTCACTTCAGAAGGCATTTATTAACTCCCGGAGCTGTGTGGATCACTTTTCATGATGGATGGATGCACTTAATTGGACTTCCAAATATCAACACCCATTCATTGCCATTATAAAGCTTGGAAGAACCAGGACATTTTCATATTAAATGTATTTGTCTGAAAGAAGAAAGTCATATAGGATGGTTTGAGGGTGAGTAAATCATGGGGTAATTTTCATTTTTGGGTGAACTATCCCTTTAATGTCAATGAAAAAAAAAGGCTTCTCACCAGCGTAATATAGTAATAGTTACATCTACAGAGGCTAAAACTCATCATCAGGTAAACGTCAACATTTGGCTCAACCCATGGTATGAGGATGTCTAAATGGAGATGGAAATGGAGGATGTCTAAATGGAGGTGGAAGTGCCCTTGTTTAGGCTACGTTTACAGGACAACGATGTAGTCAAAAATTTAAAAGTTTTCCCTTGCGTATTTAAGTTTCATGCATGCACGGAAACATTTTCAAAATGATTTGCGTTTACACACAGCCGCGAAAACGGCCAAAAACGCTGTATTACGTATGCCAGGCCAGTAGTTGGCGCTGTCACCTTGTTAGTAAACAGTACCTGTAGGGAAGTGACGATTAGCTCTTTAGCTCTTCCATCACTGAAATCACCACACTGACTGTTGCACTACTCCTCATTCATAGCGATAGCAGCTTGCGCAGACATAAACAAACAAGCAATATGGCAAAAGCAGGGTTTTTTTGTTCGTAGCAGCAATGTTTGTTCGCGCTTGCCTTTAAAATTGACACGTACTGCGCATGGCTACATACCCAACACGTACTACGTCACCATTTTCAAAGATTCCCGTATTGGATATTTATACAGAAATGACAACGGTGGCGTTTTCAAAAACTTGCACTTTGAAACCCGTCTTCTAAATTATGTGTTTTCTGTCCCCAAAACGCTGCTGTCACAGCTCTCATTGTTCTTGAGTGCACCTTTCCTCAGCTGCAGGAAATACCGGATTCTGGAAGAAAACTGTCGAGGATGTTGCAGCGGGAAAGAGCGGTTACCAATGTGCATGACGTGATTTCGCAATGATGGGTAAGATCCTTTTTTGGCCAGGAGAGGACAACCTAAGGCAGGGGGTCACCGCCACTGGGCACCTGCCCAGAAGGGAGGTGTTATATGTGAGATGGTAGTGGAGTTGAGCGGATGCTTGATAGGCCTAAAAGCATCGTTAAGGGGGGAACTGTAAGAAGTTACAGCAATCAGCTTAAAAAATGTGAGCTCCTCCAGACCTGATCACCAGCAACCGCATTACTTGATGGCTTGTTTTTCATTGTGACAAGCGTCCACAACTTGATGCAACTATGCCAGGGGATCACACCCTGAGGGAAAGGAGCTTATTTATAAAGTCAATGGCAATGGGCTTTCAAGAACCATTTGAGACCATGTGTTGACAGCCTGTTATGAATTTAATATTACAGTCCAAGTTAAAAGTTTGGTGAAACTGTCAAGATATAATTTGCAGAGTAAGAGAGAGAGACTGCTGGAGTGGAGGCAGGGACGGTGCTCTGCCTCTCTTATCGGCCTGCTAAGCAGGAGTAACCAAAACAAAAGCAATGATATTAAGGCCAAAACATTCCAGTGATTTTTTCTCAAAATAAAAATCCTTAATGAACAGGCAAACTAAGAGACTACATACAAACTAGGTAAAACTGATAGGAAAATATTAAGTTTCTAATTCCAATTTAACACAAAAAGCAAATCTTGAATAGGAGCTGTTTCAATATTCATGTGTCTAGTATATATATATGTGTGCGTGAGGATGATTACTCTATATTTAGGGGGACGATTATGTTCCTGTTTTGTGTAGATTGTGTCACTAACCTCTGGAATGAGTATTTTATCATTACAGATCGGTTAAGTGAAATGGCTTTACAGAAGTCGATAATTCTGAGTGAATCTAACGAAAAGAGAATGCCGAATATGGGACGAGCTGTAAGTGGATTGGTTATCCAGCTCTGTCTGCTGTGGCTAATAACAACTTCTTTTGTCCTTTATAATGCTGATTTGAATCACTCTCTGGATTAATATGTTTAAGAGTGTTTATATGATTTGGATTTGTGAAATTGAAGATTGCTTTTCATAATGGGTTAAAAATCCATGTCTAAATTCAACTGAGGGTCTAAATTTAAACAAGTTAGCGCTTTGTTATTTGAATGGTTAAAGGTAAACATTTTAGACTTGACAGCAGAGAAACAGTGACACATTGTCACTAACCAAATTATCCAGAGAGAGCCCTCACATAAAGAAAGGCTGGTGGGAAAACAAAGGAGTGAATCCTGTTTAGGTAATATGGGTTCAAATCAAAAGCTATAAGGCTGTCTGTGTGTGCTATAAGGCTGTATACGTCTGAGTGACGTAATAGTTTGGTTTTAACTGTTATTCCCCAACAGGTGTAAACAAACAGGCAAAACGCATTAAAAGTTTCCCGTTTTTGGCTAAAAACGTTGTGTAAATGGCCCCTTATAAACAAGATTTTTTTTTTCAAACATGCACAAACTGGTCACATGACAGAAGTTGCCAAAAACATCTTGAAACAGATTTGGTGCACTTCGCCTCTTAGCAATGCATAATACATCATTGCAAGAAAACCTGTGAGAATCTAGGCTATATGGTCGTGTGACCCTGATGATGTGACTAAGGCTTGATGGAATGTAAGCCCAAACGTCCTCGTCCCACCCATCTTAAGAGGACACATTCGAGTCAAGGCAAAAATCCATTTATCAAGACAACATTGGAAAAACCCAGTGGGGCTGCAGAGATGTGAGCTGGCAATAGATTTGACTGACTGGCAGAGGCTGGTTATTACCAAGCCTGCTCCAACACCCGCGGGAAGACAAGGACTTTTTTTTTGGTCTCCTTTTTTTCCCATCCATGGCAGGATCTCCCAAAGGTGACAACCAAACGAACACAAGACGACCGAAAGTGTCTGTAATTAAAATCGTTGATTAAACTGACGGAAAGAGGACGCGTAGAGAGGAAAACAAGGTTCAGCAGTGCTGGAAATCACAATATATAACTCACACTCTAAAAGAGCGGGATATAATCCATGTCACATTAGCAGAGATGCGGAGACGATTGAGATTGTTTTCACTTTGACAGCATGTCTCCTTCATAAAATTCCAAGGAATGATTCACCAGAAAATTCTGTTATCATTATTCACTCTAACACCATTCTGAATCCACACCCATATGATTTTCCCTCTGTAGAAAGAAGATGGTGTTCCCGCTGCTCTTTCCAAATAATGAAACTAAATGGTGAGCAAAAATGGATGGCCATTAAAAAATAACAAAATAGCACTATGAAAGTACCATAATTTTACTGTAAGACTTCCTGTAAGTCATAGTCCCTAATTAGAATTGTCATTTGAAGCTTGACGGCCCCTGGCCACTAAAAGCCTCAGACGTCATGCCCACGGAACGTTAGCTAAACGTCTGATGCATATGGCACACTTATCTGGAAACACTTCAGGAGTTTCGAAGTCGTCATCGGATTGGTTGAATTCTACAGGATTTCCGGGAGACTTGTGTGTCGCGTTCTTTAACGTTCTGCCTGGAAACAAAGATGACGTGGCGCCAAACTCCCTCATCGAAGAAGAAAGCCGTCGTGTTTACAACTGTGACAATGAGCGCTTATCAGTATCAACTATAGCCATATCAAGTATCACCACAGCCATATCACCCTGCAGCCCAAGACAGGTTGCCCACTGAAGCTAAGCAGGGTTGAGCCTGGTCAGTACCTGGATGGGAGACCCCTGGGAAAAACTAGGTTGCTGTTGGAAGAGGTGTTAGTGAGGCCAGCAGGGGGTGCTCACCCTGTTGTCTGTGTGGGTCCTAATACCCCAGTATAGTGTCGGGGACACTATACTGTAAAAAGCACCGTCTTTCAGATGAGACGTTAAACCGAGGTCCTGACTCTCTGTGGTCACTAAAAATCCCATGGCACTTCTCGTAAAGAGTAGGGATGTAACCCCGGTGTCCTGGCCAAATTCCCTCCACTGGCCCTTATCAATCATGGCCTCCTAGTAATCCCCATCCACTTGATCGGCTCTATCACTCTCTCCTCTCCACCTGTAGCTGGTGTGTGGTGAGCGCACTGGCGCCGTTGTAGTGTGGCTGCCGTCGCATCATCCAAGTGGATGCTGCACACTGGTGGTGGTTGAGGAGAGACCCCCACATGATTGTAAAGCGCTTTGGGTGTACGGCAATACATCATTCATTCATTCATTCAACTAAACTCTGGATTTTCAAAAGTATGTGAAATATAAAAATTTCTCAGCATAGAATCTTTAAAATATGTCAGAGAGTCTGTTATTGTTGTGACATTTCCACGCCCCTAAACATGATGCGCCACAAAACAAAACGTGATTGGTTGCTTTACCTGTCAGTCAAATGACTTCTTGGGCAGGTCGAAGTTCCCAGACCTTTAGCCGTCAGTTTGAAGGTCTGGCTACGCGAGACTACTAAAAGATTGGCTCCCAAAACATTCTCCTTGTGTTCCACAGAATTTTCAGGTAAGCTATTCCTTTAAGAGCAAAGAACTTTAAAAGAACCTGATACATTTAAGGTGCTCAGATTTCACTAGCAGATGAAAAGCTGTTAGAAGGTTACTTCTTAAAAATAACATGTTATTTTGTAAGTATTACTAACACCCCCCTTTAGTAGAGGACTATTGATTCTGCTGTGGGTTTTTGTAATCTCAGAGTCCAAGCCTACAGGCTATTAAACTTCAAAAAAATAGCATGTAACCTCTGCTCCTGAGCTGGAGAAACTAAACTAAAAACAACCCAGCAACGATTTCTTTCCTTTGCTGACAAGGTTTTAATTTAGCCCTGATTTAGCTTGAGGACACCAAACCGCAACCATCAAAAAGTTCCCAAAAACCAAGAGCTTTAAAATGTACATACATTAAACACAAAGTAAAAACATGCCTAACTTGGGAAGGAGGGGAAAATGGCATTAATATATGATTTGACACTACAGGGAAAGCATCCTTACTTGATTTGCAGGAATATTTTGGGGTTACACAGAACTTAAGTTCAAGTAAGTTTTTAGTTAAAAGTTCATCATTTTGAAATGCACTCCAATTTATAATTCAGTTATACTGGAAATCTAAATATTGCACCGTGATAAGCAATAAAATACACACTGTATGAAATGCATAGCCATAAGACTTCTGTGTGAGCTGTGCTTCTGTTAGCAGTCAATAAAACAAAAGGGCTTCCATGCAACACATTATGGAAAGGATATTGCATTTGTTTAGCTTCAAAAGCTCATTTTTGACACAGATGATTAAATTACAAATTACATATTAATAAAATACAATAATTACATAACACATTGCTAAATATGAACAAAATATAAAAAAGGACTCAATCTGAATTCATAGATCGTTGGTTGGTTAAATCAATTGTCATCATTTGTTCAGATTTGAAACTTTTGCTGCTTCAAGATACATTATTTAATGTAAGCTTTCAGATGTACTAAGCGCTGTCGCTTATATGAACAGAGACTAAGAGACAGAGATAAAATTGAACACAGAGAAAGAGATGACCTCAGAAATGGCACCACCGCACATCTCAGAAGCTTCTGAAAGAGCTTCAGCTGAGGCTAACTTAAGAAGAAAGGATTAGAACAAAAACATTCCAACAAGATGACGACTGACCTTGATCAAACTTCAGCAAGAATAAGATAAGTTATGTTATATTCAGAGGACTCTGTGGATGACAGAAACGGTTTTGTGAATAATTCTGGGCTTAAGGGAAGTGTGGAGGTTTTGGCTACCACACAATCTGCCTCCGCTACGGTTATTTAAGAGGATGTAGTACCTGGCAGATAAAGAATTTTTTAGTTCAAGGATTTTAAACATTGTGCATATAAAACTATAGATCAAGTATATAACTATTCTTAATGCCTAATCTGCACATTCAAATATGTTTAAATAAAATCTCTTTGAAACAACACTAAAGTGAACTATTAATTAATCTCCCTCTCTTCTTGTGTCTAGAAATTGGGGTCATGCTTCATTTTTTTCAAATCAGAAAGTCTACATTCTCAACTTAGAACAACATAATTCCACTTAAAGACAAGGTTTCAACATGGAAACGTATATTTAACAGATATTTGAGTACATGGAATGCAAATAAAGCTAAGGAAATAAAATGCATACATTTGTTCTTTATTATCAGCAAAACAAATGGTAGCATTACCATTATCTTTTTCTTTATATGTCATCTTCCAAGTAATGGACAATAAAAATGCCTTTGGACAGATAAAGCAAAAAAAAAAAAAAACTTTAAAAAATCTAGTTCAAAACTTGCCAAGTTCCTCGAAATGTACTGAATCTGAATTCCTGTTCTGGTTTCAAGGTTTCATAAGTTACATAAAAATATTTTTCAACAAAAGTTTAAAAGGAGCATGTGGTGTAACCAAGTGAAAAGTTATAACATTTTCTAGTATGTCTACGTACACATTTTAATCACTTAAAGGTAGAGATTATATAGATAGATTAATTTTCGTACTGACAAATGTTTCAATATTTTGAATAGCTTTAATAGATTCAATGCAAGCTTTTTTATTGAATAAAAGAAAGATTGCTGTCAAGAGCAAACAAGAAATCAGTCACTCTGCAACAACCTCAGAATGGCATGTGGATAAATATTTAATTTCCAAATAATTATTAAACATTAATCACATTACATTGAGGCACCTCTGTGGTGAACCCATCTACACTGTTTTCCCATGATGCCTGGGATGTCATTAAATCTGAATGATTTTAAAACTCTGTTTACAAGAGAAGGCTGATTAGAATATTGCTAATACCCAAGGTAACAAACAGACGGTTTAAAAACGGCCCATCCTCGAGCTGGCATTGTGGCTTGTGGGCCCAACCCAAGAGTGAAACTCATCATCCTTTTATGTTTTAAATCTGTGGAAAAAGCCACAGATTTAAGCCATTTTTAGCCACAGCTAAGCCTCTGACGCTGTGCCTAAAAATTCCTACAATGCACCATTAAAAAAAAATGTCTTCAGATTTTTTTGATGGCACTGTAAGTTTATGTAAAGTTCTAAAGCATTATACAAAGATGTTGTGAATATAGTTGCTTTAATATGGAATAAAGTAATTGTGACATAGGAAATTTAGTCACAGTCCCAGTGACCCTTGTCAGTGGCCAAATTCGGGTTCCTGTTATACAAAAATCAAAACTAGGCCAGTAGAGAACTGGTCCCTCAACTGAGCCTAGTTTCTCCCAAGGATTTATTTCCTTAATTTCTGTCACTTGATAGAGTTTGGGTTCCTTGCCACTTACTTAACTTTTAGTAATTTATCTCTATGTTGGATCATCGGATGAGAATAAAACCTGAACTGAATTAAGCTGAATGATATCACTATTGTCTTCTGTAAAGCAGCTCTACAGCTGAATTGCAACACTGACTAAAACTATATAATGTCATTGCTGTGTTTTGTATAACTGCTTATAGCTAAACTTGATGAATTTCACACTGTTATTGATCTGAACTGAAAAAACTTTGAACTGCCTGAATCTGAAGCTACTTTGACACAATCTGTATAGGAATAAAGGTAACTAACGGCATGCTTCCAGTTAAGCGGCGATTCTACAATAAATGTGAAATTTAAAGAGACAAAGCACAAAAAAGCAAGAGCCAAAAAAAAAAAAAAAATCACAAAGCAACTTTCACATTGACATGTGCACAGAATTTTTACATTCAAATAATGTACGTATTACACTGCAAACAATCATATACTTTAAGCCACAGACTGAGTGGCTCATGTGCTGTGTTGCAGAGTCTTGCTCTCTCAATTTGAAAAAGAAATAGACACTTGTGATTTGTTGTCCCAATTTAAAAACATACATATATATATATATATATATATATATTTAGTAGATCATGACTGAGATTGTTTTAAAAACTTTTCTTTATTTCCAAACCTGAACCTTCACAAAGGGGTTCATAAAGAATGGAGATGCAGGAATCGGCATAATATTTTTGTTAAACTTCTGCCATAATCGATATTGTCAAGGATAGCAAAAACTGAACAGTTATTGATTCCCATTTATTTCCATAGTTCGGGTTGAAAATACTATAGAAGTTAGTGTGAAAACTATTCGTTTACCCACATTCTTTTGTGTTCAGCAGAAGAAAGAAATTCATACTGGTTAGGAACAACTTAAGGGTGTCTAAATAATGACAGAATGTTAAGTTTTGGGTGAACAGTCCTTTAAAGTTAATATTAAACAACCCTGCCAAATAACAAGCAGCTGACAATATCCATAGACTGAAACCAAACACATAACAGATTCTGCACTATTATCCAAATCTATTGTCTAAATGTCTGAGATCTCGCATTGAGATCTCATGAGATCTCACATTGGTTTCATAATTTTTGGGCTATGTTTCTAAATCACACTCTAGGTCAAACGAAAAGAAAAAAAGGTGTCTCTAATAAAACTGCAACACAAACTAATCTAAACTTTAAAACAGCTCAACTTATTAGCAACGGATAAGAACAGTCCATGGGGGGTGTAGGGGGAAAATACAGGTCCTCTAATGGAGAGAGCAGTCCTGTCCTATCAGCATCAACACACACACAGCACAACACAATCTCTGCCCACGTTCCCACCAAATGAGTTATTCAATCGCTCAGGTGGAAGACTAAGAGCAGCGGTATTTACTCAACCCTATGGCCTAATTTGGTCAGATCATATTTGCATTGCATTTCAATTAATATATTATCAATATAATTAGTGTGTTTTTCCATTATCATACAAGTAATGAATTCATGTTGAGGAATGCAATTATGAA
The DNA here is from genome assembly GCF_936440315.1 of Barbus barbus. Lineage (NCBI taxonomy): Eukaryota > Metazoa > Chordata > Actinopteri > Cypriniformes > Cyprinidae > Barbus > Barbus barbus. Next base: position 21,166,830 of record NC_136763.1, on the reverse strand, counting down.
AGCACTGCATTTATTGCCTGCGGTCATGCAGTCTTGATGTGATAAAGTAAAGTGGCATTTACTGGGGCTGATACTTCCTGTGATTGCTCACTGTGGCATGACACTGGCACCAGCTGCAAGAAATAATGCACAAATATGACAATGCAGTCTGCTACTAGTCTCTATATAGACATAACTGGAGAGAGAAATGGAAAGTTTATACCATACAAAAGAATATTAAATAGCAATTTCACATCTAAACTCTCATTTGAATGGGCACTGTTCCAAGTTCTTGCAATGTAGTCAATAAACACACAACTGAGTTATTAATATATATCTCTATTGTAAATCAGTGGGTATAAAGGGACATGAAATTGTACCAAAACGATTTGGGTCTACACATGTACTGAATGAATACAGCACTCATATATTTTCAAATTGTATATCGATATACTTGAACAATTAAATAGCAAATGTCTGCTGATAAAGATTACTTTAAAAGCTGCTGTGGAAAAAAAAGAAAATATATATATATGTTGAGATGTGTTTTCTTCAGTTTTTCCTTACTTCTTATGGTTATGTCCTTATCTGTAAATGTTACACAAGTATCCAAATTTAACAAAATGGCCTGAAAGCATCCAAGGTTTATCAGTTATTGTTAAAAATCAGTTCACCTATAGAGAAAATAAATGGAGTTGCGCTCTATTGTTGTGTTTATAATATGTAAAACACTGAATTAGGACAAGGTTCATGGAATGAAACCACAGAAAAACCTGCAAAACCTGGATATTCTGGTTTGGTCGAGGCGTTTAGGGGTCAGCTTTGCCGCCTAAGGGACCGGAATGTTTAGTATCACGGATACAAAAATTACTTCCCAATTTATTAGACATTTCACAGAAGGAGAATGTAGGGTTATATTTGAGGTTCAACCGACGTTGGGTGAACAGAAAGCCCAGGAAAACATTAAGAACGGCTTCATAATAAGAAAATACACCTTTTAGAGGTGACCAGTCTTGACCTCAACCTAAATGAGAAATTTTGGCTCGACTTTAAGAGGGCTGTTCACACCAGACATCCCCAGAATACTGCTAAAATAGTGCAAAATCCCTCCTGACTGATGTTCAGGTTTGAATCACGGGAAATCTTTGGAGGAAGTTATTGCTGCCAAAGAAGGGTCAACCAGTAATGAAATCTAAGAGTTCAATACTTTTTCCTTCCTGCAGTGCGAATGTTTTACACCCTGTGTTCAATAAGAACAAGAAAATGTGTCATTGTTTGGGTGTTAATTGTGTTTGAAATCCTGATCAAACCTTGAATGAACAAATGAATGGGGGGTGAAAAAAATTTTACCCTTAAATATATTTACTTTCACTTTTTTGTATTAAATGGTTGGAAAATGGTATTAAAGTTGATCAAAACTATATGAACCAACATAAATTCAAAGAGTAGGCCTACATTTCGAAGGCACGTCATTTAAACTTGATTTTAATAAGATTTTGGTCACACTTTATTTTAAGGTCCAATTCTCGCCATTAACACACCATTAAAGGGGTCATCGGATGCCCATTTTCCACAAGTTGATATGATTCTTTAGGGTCTTAATGAAAAGTCGGTAACACTTTAGAATACTGATTCTTTGTATTTGGGGCAGTTGTGGCCTACTGGATAGACTTGGACTTGTAACCCGAAGGTCGTGGGTTCGACTCTAAGGTCCAGCAGGGATTGTCGGTGGTGGGGGGAGTGAATAACCAATAACTACCTTATTAACAATAAATAAGAAACAATCTGATAAAACAATAAATAAGAAACATCAATTAGGAGTTTAGTAGGAGTGAATAACCAATACCACGACTGAGGCCCTTGAGCAAGGCACCGAACCCCCAACTGCTCCCCGGGCGCCGCAACATAAATGGCTGCCCACTGCTCCGGGTGTATATTCACTACTGCGTGTACACTTGGATGGGTTAAATGCAGAGCACAAATTCTGAGTATGGGTCACCATACTTGGCCACACACCACTTCCACTAATGCTCTATTAACATTGTAGTAACTACTATTACCTAACAAGAAACTATGATTATTGATTTAGTAAATAATAGCGCTCAGTTGAAACTGGTAGTTCACTATTAGCTAATCAATAACTACTATTTTTTATATATATCCTGGAGAACTACTAAGAACAACTGTATACAGGTTCATAATTAATGTGAATTATTCATAATGTATAATTAATTCTAAAATGAAGATCACAGTAACCCACTAGTTATGACTGAAGAATTATTAAATTCTTCTAAAGGAACTACTAGGATCAGTATCTTAAAATGAAAAGCATCATAACTCCATAATATTGACTGACGTCATTTTAAGCTTTTGAAATATATGTAAGGTTTTGGAGAGTAATGACTCTCATTAAGTGTTACTACATCCTTCTGAAGAAACTACTAATTATTTGGATCAGTATTCTAAAGTGAAGATTACGGTACCCCACTAGTAATGATTTAAGTGTTACCAAATCTAGCAAAATGAATTACTCGCCAAAACCTTACAAAAACCTTAAAAGTTTACAATGACTTCAGTAATTACTACAGAGTTATCACGATCTTCACTTTAGAATACTGATCCAAAAAAATTGTTTTCCTTCAAATTCCTTCAAAAGGATGTAGTAACACTTGAATAATTACTATCCAATACTTTACAAAACTCTCAAAAGCTTACAATGATTTCAGTCATTACTAGGGAGTTATCATGATCTTCACTTTAGAATACTGATCCAAATAATTAGCAATTCCTTCTGAAGAATTTGGTAATACTTGATTCATTACTAGTGGGTTACCATGACCTTTACTTTAGAATTAATTATACATTATGTATTATTCATATTAATTATGAACCTGTGTACAGTAGTTCTTAGTAATTCTTAGGAAGGTATGAAAAAATAATAGTTACTGATCATCTAATAGTGAACTACCGCATTCAACTAAGCACTATTACTTACTAATTCATTAATCAGAGTTTCTTGTTAGTTACTAGTAGTTATTAGAGTGCTAATATTTAGTTACTCATGTGTTCTTGTGTAGTTATTCATTAATGATGGAGCGGTATTCTAAAGTGTTACTGAAAAGTCTATAACATACTTTGGTTAAAATTACTAAAATTATAAAAAAAATAAAAAAACACCTGTTCTCCCCTGTCAAAATCAGCTGTTTTCATCAAGCCTTTCTAGTCCATGTTGCTTTGCTGAAACTGGCTAACTAGCACATTAATAGGAAAGGCGATTTGCAAAGATTCATTAAAAACACCTTATACTCACTTCTTCTGTAGATGAAGCTGGATCACGAATGATTCGCACAAACAAACGCATTTAGGCAGATTGGGGATCATCGCATTCCTTTCAAAAATGAAAGTAACATTAATCCTCTGCGTCTTCAGTGGCTCAGATGCACTCAAAAAAAGGAAATTAGCTGGTTATTACATTAAAACAAGCGTAACGTGTAATTTTAACAAAATTATTTCATGTTTCAAAGGTGAACGTGATAAAATAATGTAGGATAAGCATGAAATTCAACAAATTAACATTTGTTAAATTCAGTCATGTTGAGATAACGTGATTCAATATAGTCAGACTGATCTTGCACCGAAAATGGATTAGCGAGATCACGCGAGATGACAAACCGCGTGCTTAGGAAAATAACGAGATTATCACATGAAGAACTTGCCTGGCGTGCCTGGAGTTCATTTGGAAAAGGTAAGATAAAATCTGTTTTCATCCATCTACAAAACGATGTGTATAAGACTGTCCATCATTTTCAGCAATATTTGGTCATGCTTGTTTGTTATTTTTGTACTCAGGCCGTTAATGTCATGCTGGCACGTTCATGCTTACATACGTGACGATAGTTGGCTCGCAGTTAAAGGATAATTCCGGTATTTTGCACTTTGAGTCTCTTTTCTGGTTTATGGATGAACTAGAGTAGTGGACACAGAAATGTTCACGATGGGTCCTGTCTCGACTATTTCACTCGTTTAGATTCGCCTTTGACCGCTTCAGAGTGGCTGGCTACGAGCATTCACAAACATGTCCTTAAAACAACCCTTAACGTTCGTGTTCAAAACTGTGCAACTCACTGAGTGGCTAGTGGTGTTCGTTGATGATTAAAAACAAATATATCGGCGCAATGTATGATTTCAATCCGTGTTATTTGCTATAGTGGAACTATTTTTTCAGATACCTCACAACTGCGTATAAACTTCCGCTCGATATTTGAGTCTGAAGCGCAGTAATATCAACGAGCACTGAGTCCTCCAACAGAAATCAATGGGATTTTACAAAATGCCAAATAAAACACGACACAAACTGCATTTCGCTACGCTATTTGTTTTTAATCATCAACGAACACCACTAACCACTCGGTGAGTTGCACAGTTTTGAACACGAACGTTAAGGGTTGTTTTAAGGACATGTTTGTGAATGCCGGTAGCCAGCCACTCTGAAGCGGTCAAAGGCGAATCTAAACGAGTGAAATAGTCGAGACAGGACCCATCGTCAACATTTCTGTGTCCACTACTCTAGTTCATCCATAAACCAGAAAAGAGACTCAAAGTGCTAAATACCAGAATTATCCTTTAAATAAAAACTCACTACCACATACAAATTATTTGGCCTGTTTTTTTTCATCATGTAATTCTTCTATACATGAACAAAAACAGTGTATCAAATGTCTGTTTGCGGTAAAGTAACTTATTACTGATCTTTTTGGAAATAACCGGGCCGGTTTGGGAGCCTCTCTCCTTGTCTTTCTCTCAGACAATAACACACACACACACACACCCCATACTTTTTTTTCCCTTTAATAAGACAATATACCTTTATTCGAATGGAATAACTAACACTGAACTCATGATTACAAATGACAGGCCCTTGGTATGGCTTAGTTGAAGTATTTCACCGACTCAGCTAAACAATTTTAATGTCAATTGGTTATTTGATTACATTTGCATTATTATGAATATGGATCAAGTTAGTGATAGCTGTTTTACAGTAATACTGTAAAGATTGTGTGTTATAAATATGCATGTAATGCACATCAGTAAAAAAATCTTTGTCCTTGTTCATTTTATTTTTTGTCACAGGATGTCGATGAAAACACTCAAATGGCCATAGCGGAGACAGTATTTGGAATCTTTGTCATTCGACAAGAAGGCGCAGAGCCTGGCGATGACCCCGCGGATGTTGGTATTGTCCTGGAGGGGGTGGAAGTGATGAGTGAGTTGGGCAATGTAGCTTTTGCTGTGGTGATGTTGCTGGGGCTTGTCTACGCGCTAAACCTGAGCTACCCCCAGGAGCTCAAGTACACTTTTGAGGTTCTGCAGAAGATCATTATAGGAATTGGATGGAAACAAACTATCCAACAAAGGACAAGTTCTCAAAACACTGCTTTCCCGTTAAGAAACATCGCCATAGCAAAAGCTACACCAGAAAACTTGTACCTTCTGTTTTGTTGTTTAGGTACTCCAGCACATTAAACTACAGGTGTAAGTGCAAATCTTGAAGGGGAATGTGAGTATAAAGGCAGGGCCCCATTTCCCAGTACAGGTCCTTTTCAAAAAATTAGCATATTGTGATAAAGTTCATTATTTTCTGTAATGTACTGATAAACATTAGACTTTCATATATTTTAGATTCATTACAACACAACTGAAGTAGTTCAAGCCTTTTATTGTTTTAATATTGATGATTTTGGCATACAGCTCATGAAAACCCCAAATTCCTATCTCAAAAAATTAGCATATCATGAAAAGGTTCTCTAAACGAGCTATTAACCTAATCATCTGAATCAACTAATTAACTCTAAACACCTGCAAAAGATTCCTGAGGCTTTTAAAAACTCTCAGCCTGGTTCATTACTCAAAACCGCAATCATGGGTAAGACTGCCGACCTGACTGCTGTCCAGAAGGCCATCATTGACACCCTCAAGCAAGAGGGTAAGACACAGAAAGAAGTTTCTGAACGAATAGGCTGTTCCCAGAGTGCTGTATCAAGGCACCTCAGTGGGAAGTCTGTGGGAAGGAAAAAGTGTGGCAGAAATCGCAGCACAACGAGAAGAGGTGACCGGAGCCTGAGGAAGATTGTGGAGAAGGACCGATTCCAGACCTTGGGGGACCTGCGGAAGCAGTGGACTGAGTCTGGAGTAGAAACATCCAGAGCCACCGTGTACAGGCGTGTGCAGGAAATGGGCTACAGGTGCCGCATTCCCCAGGTCAAGCCACTTTTGAACCAGAAACAGCGGCAGAAGTGCCTGACCTGGGCTACAGAGAAGCAGCACTGGACTGTTGCTCAGTGGTCCAAAGTACTTTTTTCGGATGAAAGCAAATTTTGCATGTCATTCGGAAATCAAGGTGCCAGAGTCTGGAGGAAGACTGGGGAGAGGGAAATGCCAAAATGCCTGAAGTCCAGTGTCAAGTACCCACAGTCAGTGATGCTGGTGTTGGTCCACTGTGTTTTATCAAGGGCAGGGTCAATGCAGCTAGCTATCAGGAGATTTTGGAGCACTTCATGCTTCCATCTGCTGAAAAGCTTTATGGAGATGAAGATTTCATTTTTCAGCACGACCTGGCACCTGCTCACAGTGCCAAAACCACTGGTAAATGGTTTACTGACCATGGTATTACTGTGCTCAATTGGCCTGCCAACTCTCCTGACCTGAACCCCATAGAGAATCTGTGGGATATTGTGAAGAGAAAGTTGAGAGACGCAAGACCCAACACTCTGGATGAGCTTAAGGCCGCTATCGAAGCATCCTGGGCCTCCATAACACCTCAGCAGTGTCACAGGCTGATTGCCTCCATGCCACGCCGCATTGAAGCAGTCATTTCTGCAAAAGGATTCCCGACCAAGTATTGAGTGCATAACTGAACATAATTAGTTGAAGGTTGACTTTTTTTGTATTAAAAACACTTTTCTTTTATTGGTCGGATGAAATATGCTAATTTTTTGGGATAGGAATTTTGGGTTTCCATGAGCTGTATGCCAAAATCATCAATATTAAAACAATAAAAGGCTTGAACTACTTCAGTTGTGTTGTAATGAATCTAAAATATATGAAAGTCTAATGTTTATCAGTACATTACAGAAAATAATGAACTTTATCACAATATGCTAATTTTTTGAAAAGGACCTGTATATCAGTGTTCAGTTCATCTGGGGGTTTTTTGTGCTCTGTTTTTATAAAAAAATGTTCTCTCTGATGCAAGGTCCAGTCTATTGGCACTTAAGGAAAGCTGTATGCTGAATAATTTTTTCAGTTTCTCATAAAAAATTAAAGGGATAGTTCGGCCTATCCCTTTAAGACTAAGCTATGTTTAATTTTTTTTAAGTTTAAACATTTACAAATTTCGGGAGTTAAACTTTATTGTAAGATCTCCATTTGTCTTGTTTTTACCCTTGATGCCAACCATGCTGTAGACATTGTTGAAACTTGTTTAAAAAATGTCCCTACGTTTCAATGTAAAAAATTTAAATATATATTTATACAAAACATGTTCTAACTTTGGTAAATATTTTTTATTAACTTCTGTGTGAGTTCACCATCACATAAAACCACAGGTGCAAGATGTACAAAGTGCAAATGTTAAGAGTAGATTAAGTGGGATGCGAGTGAGAGGGCCCATTTCCCTGTATTCTCATAACAAACTTGAGATATATTTCCTTGTGTTATCAACAAGCAACTCAACTGTGTAAAACAATGTGCATTATAATTTTGGAAATACAATTTGATTGCACCTTTTCTCATTTGTTGTGTGTTGTTTCCACCATTAGAGTTTGTTAAAAAGGTTTTAATTTATTCAACTCAAACGCTATTCTTTGAAGTAATGTAATTAAATCATGGAAAGGATTTCCATGTGATTAAATGGCTTTCTTTCAGCATTAAGCACTTTTGTTAGGCTAACTTAAATAAATTAGTTGGTCCAAAACATTGCTAATTAGTTGGGCTGACACTATTAAATTAAGCTGTGCCCAACCATAGTAAATAAGTTGAATCAAACTTAATAAATTAAGTTGACCCAACGTAAGTACATTAAATTGGAATAACAGAATTGCATAATGCTGAAATAAAGCAAGTTAATCATGTGGAAATCCTTTCCATGATTTTTTTATGTTCATTCAAAGAGTAATTTTTTTGAGTGTGTCGGGAGTAAATGACGACTTCTATGTGCATTACTACATCCAAAAACAAAACACTTCAATCGCTTAATCTGAGACATCTAGTCGACCGGAGTCAACACAATGGCGGACTGATGACAGCTCACTCAGGGCGGGTCTAAGGTAAGACGGTCTTGTCAATCAACTATCGTGGGAGCGGCCTGTGCAGAACTACATCATTCTGACAGGAATCTCAGATCAGCCTGATTTGAGAAAGGGGATTTTTAAATAGGAAACTGAATTTTTATCATTATAGGATGGATGTGTACACACACATCCAACACACATTTATGTTCAAATAACTTGTAAAGTGAATTTTGCATCCGATGACCCCTTTTACTATGACTTTTGCCTCAATAAACTCCTAATTTGTTTCTTATTTATTGTTAATAAGGTAGTTGTTAGTTTAGGTATTAGGGATGTAGAATATGGTCATGCAGAATATGTGCTTTATAAGTACTAATAAACAGCCAATATGTTAATAACAGGCATGCATATAAGCAACTACTTATTAGTGAGAATTGGTTCCTATATGTTCCTAAGTGTTACCATTATTTCTTCCTTTATTATGGGCACTTATTTTCTATTGAGAAATCCATGGGTTTAAAAACTGTACCTGCAACTGTAACAAAGAAAAGAAATGCTTATCATATTCCTAATTTAGAAATATTCCTTTTATCCCATAATTTCATTAACATTTTAAGTCTTGTCTTTGTTCCCCAACCAAGGTCATATCTGCAATCATTTCAAGTGACTAAAATAGTTATGCTATATAGAGAACAAAGAAAAACCAGTGAATAAGTGTAGAACAAAACTGCCCTTCCCCCAGAGTCACATAACATGTCTAAGAATGAAATATTCTGATGAAACCCAAAGATCAGGCACAACTCAAGGGACAACACAAAAATGATGCAATGAACAGATACAATGAAAGAGGTCAGGAAGTCACAGCTCTAGAAATATACCCAGGTTGTTTCACATTTGGAGATGTAATGATATTTCAGACGTTGTATAAAAATACACTGGAGTTATGTGCGGTTTAACGGATTGGCTGGTTTCTTCATGTCCGCTGGCTAAAGCACAAGCAAAGATTGTGGACTTCCATCATTTTCCTGTAGTCCACTAGTCCCTCAAGACTCTGTAATCCCTTTCACCATGACCATCAGATTGACAATGCTATTCATCTGCAGCTCTCTCTGCCAACATATAACCGGCAACACATATATCTGCTATTGACTTGAGGAAACCAGAGTTGTCCATGTGTTGACATGATTTAGGAAGGGAGCTCTTTGTATTTAGCAGGATTAAAGGAGATCTACGGGAACACTTCAACAAAGATGGAGCTGGTTGTCTTTTTAGCTTTGCCACAGTCACCGCCATCCACTTAGCCTCATGCTGGGATTGGCATCACACAACAACAAACACAAAGAGCTATTGACAGATTGACCAGCACACTACAGTACATTAAAGGCAAGAACATGAAATCAGAAATGACCCATTTTGCTCATAAATCATCAAAATATTGCATCAAAATTCAACAATCTAGGAATGCATAATGTCTACCATAAAAGCTATACGATTTAATCAGACGTTTTTTAAAGTGATCTGTATTGGATATTAGATATTTAATTGTGCAAGCTGATTTCTGCCTATATTTACCTTTAAATTCATTTTGCTGTCCTTTAAATACACTGTTCATCTTTAGTAAATCTAAAAAAAAAATGTTTATCCATTTTATATACTGTACATTATTGTTATTCCTGGAATTTCTTCTTTTTTTTATCTTTTCAGACAAAATAGCATAAAATGTTGAAATAGCATGCAAATGATTCTGGGCTAATCAGAATAAGCCAGAATTGTAATAACAAGACCATCCATAATCCAATCATTTCTTGATGGTTAAAATCAAGTCCCATTCGTCATGTTTTTCTCATTGAATATCATGCAAATCTTGAATAAAAACTAAACTTGAAAGTATGAAAGTAAAATTGGTTTTGCATGTTGACTGATTAAAAAAAAAAAAAAAAGAATGTGTGTTAAACTAAAGACATGGCTCTCGAACAATAAAATAAAATCAATATATTTTAATAGTACATTTAATCACCATGCTGATAACTGACATCTCAGTCTTTGCTTGAAACTAATTTGCACAACAAGTCAAATGCATTGTCGGGGAGAAAAAAAATGCAATTAATTCCAGATTATTAATAATATTCTTCTATTCATTATTGTAGGGGTTATTAAATGTGGGTTGGTTAAGTGTGAGTGATTTACTGTTAGTTTGTAGTTAATAGCTCAAGCACTGGAAAAGAAACACCATAAATTGCAAGACACTTGCTACTAAAGAAAACATGATTATATATAGCAATATATAGGTACAATAGCCTACATTTCAACTTTTCAAGAAAAATTCCTTGTAAAACAAACATTTTAAACAGCACAAAAAGCATTTTTATAATAAAAAAAGATCTATAATAAAAAAATATATTTTAATAACTTTTCAATTATATAACTGTTTCTTCTACTGTTTGTTATTGAAAGACAAATATTAGAATAGTGTTAAACAGTGGATGTATTAACTTGTTTCATGACATTTATCCAAACATGCATTAAATATTGAAGAACAAATCAAAATATAATGAATGTGTAATAGAATTTCGATTTAAGCCACGAGGAGACTGGTTTTCCGTTGCTGTAAACAAAGGATTCTGCTTAGGCTACGACTTTGTCCTATACGTCATCCGCTGGAATGCCACTCACAAAGATTACGGTTGATAAAGTTTTAAATATGAATATTTTTCTTACACAAACACATTGATTCACTTCAGAAGGCCTATATTAACCCCCCGGCACCATATGGAGCACTTTTTATGATGGATTTATGCACTTTATTTTGCTTCAAAATCTTGGCCACCATTCAATGCCATTATAAAGCATGGAAGAGCCAGTCCAACATTTTTCAATTTAACTCCAATTGTATTTGTCTGAAAGAAGTCATATACACTTAGGATGACTTGAGTAAATCGTGGGGTAATTTTCATTTTTGGGTGAACTATCCCTTTAAAATGAAAATCAAATAAAATCAAGAAATCACTATTTTTCAGTCCTATAGCATCTATTGTCTTTTTAATGTCGTGAGAGCAGAAGGAAAATAAAAAAAAAAAACAAGAATTTTGACGCTAAACTAAAACTGGAATGACTATTTGCACCAGAACCTGCATTTATGTTGTCTTCAAATCTGTTCAAAATCTGTAACCCTAATTAAGAGCAATATTAATAGTGATTCTTGCCATACCAATGACCACTAATGAATAAAAAACAGTTCCAGATGACTGGATAATTTATAGAGCAGAGGCAACACTCATTTGCAATATGAAGTTCCGCATTCACCTTCGTTCATTCTACCCCAAAACCCCCAGTTACACTCTCTTTGAACCTGAAATGCAAAAAGATGCCCCAAGTCATGCGCCTTCATGTAAATGTAAGGACAGTCTGAAGCAAAGAGGAGTTGATATTCCAGTATGAGTTCTGGCGGCCCTCCCCCGCTGCTCTGAAAGGCTGACCTTTGACCTCTGTACTGAGAATGAATCCTCTGGCCTGGGCCACGCTGTCAGAGTAGCCGTTCTGATCCAGACTAGCGCTCTTGAACCTCAAGCCTCCCTGACGAGAACACTGTGACAGAATGAGAGCTTCAAGGAGGTGTATGTTCTATCATCGATAATAAACACTCCTCTTTTTGCTTTCCTCAAAGCATTCGCATCTCCCACCGAAAGGGGAAAGACTGACTGAGCAGGGCCTTTCACCTTTAAAGGTCAGGGCATAGAAACCCTCTATCAACTGAAATCAAAGCTACATGCGGGAACTTTGGGAAAAGCTGTGAAGAAAAGAGACCCGCAGCTGTTTTGGTGCACTTCTGGAAACAGTCCGTGTCAAAAACAGCGAGTTAGGAAGGTTACAGTGACACATGTGAGTGACGACGAAAGTTACTTTTAAAAGTAATGCATTGCAATATTGCGCTACTCCTTACAAAGTAAATAATTGCATACTTAGTTACTCTTTATGGAAAGTAATGCAAGTAAAGCATTCACGTTACGTTTGGTCACCTGGGCTGGGTTGGCTTATTTGTTTTTTTTTATAAAAAGAAGAAAAAAAATTTAAACAAAGTAACTTGCATTACTTATTTAAAAAAAATAATGTAATGCATAAAGTAATGCATTACTTTACTAGTTATTTGAAAAAGTAATCTGATAGTATAACTTGCATTACTTGTAATACGTTACCAATGCATTGTTTAAAACACATGTGTCATGTTCTTTTGTTCTTCGAAAATATCTAGAATACACGTGATAGTTTCATATCTTTTGGGAAAAAAATATACGTCAATAAGTTAAAAAGAACAACCAGATAAATTTACCTATTAGTATTGCTACTATTATTTAAATAATGTAAAATAAGGGGAGGATAATGCTGAGGAAATCTCTAACATTGTGTTTGCATTAGATGATAATGCAATTAAATTAATAATTTTTTTTAATCTGGCTTTACCACACCATTTTCACACAGTATATTGTAATTTCACATAACTCTCTATTGCAAACATTATGAAAGCCTTTTTTAATCATGCCAGGATTAATACCAGGAGTGAAGTGGGCCATAGACTCTTTAGGTTCTTTTGACTTGGACCAGTAACAGACCAAACGCAATCATGACAGAGAAGGAAAAAAATCTGTCCCATCTCAAAGCTGCATCACGCAAAGCCTACCCGTCACCAACATCCAGTGTCTGAAAGCGACACACAGAATCTGGGCCTATTCAATTATACATGAAGCAAACAGAATCAAATCAATTAGGTATTGCTGTGGCATGAATGAAGGGTGCGTAATTGATGCCCGCTCTCCTGCATTATACATATCTATCTGCAAATCTCTACGTACCACTTCCGAGAGAGAGTCAAAGAGCACCGAGGCCACATTTCACCACTTTATTCACTTAATCTACTCATTTGCATTGGCATGAGCCGGACGTGGAGACTGATCTTCAGCTGAAAAGGATCTCTAAGGGTTTCGGTTTTGCCATTAAATAAGAAGGCCACAGTTACCACAGGATGGAAATATCCAGATATTTTCTATCGATGTCAAGATATCAACTGGATCGGATCATATCGTGGCAAGAAAACTCAATATTGGAAAAATGGTTTCTGGAGGAACTACTCATGAGTGGGCGTGAGAGTATTAGATGAGGTGAGAGGCAGAGATTTTGGGGTCCATTTCTCTCTTTATATTCTCAAGGCGTCTAGACAGATGGCAGACATAAAAAGGAGGAGCCATGTGACATCTCTCAACCGCACCGCTGAGATAGAGGTAATTAAAATACATTTAATCAAGTTACTCTAATGAAAAATGCAGCTGGACACCCGGTTCCACCTTCTGCTGCCAATCTCACACCTAAACTCTCGAACTTTTGGCCCCGTTTACCAGAAAACTGCACTCACAATAAGACCTTTTTTTTTGGCTTTACATATAAAGTAGGGCTGGGTCCCACTGACTACATCATGATACAGCACACTTCACAATATACATGTCATGATTGCATTTAACAGTCAATCAATAGTAGGTAACAAATAGCAAATTAATGATATACCACCTGATTTAAAACCTGATCATATTCATGAGGGTGATGATTTTTAGCAGGAAATTTTAAATTAATGTTTTTTAAACCTGGCAAATGTATTGCAATTGGAATGAGAATGATTAATAATATGTTGAAATTTATGGAAATTCCTGTAATGAAGCCATTTTTTCCTTAATGCTCTTCTGTAAAACATGTCATCTGCTAAATATTGCTTGTGCAAAGTAAAACTTGCTTGCAACCAACAGTGTCTCGGACTGATTCACAAATCAGTCTGAATGATTCCTTAGTAAATTCATTTTAATTTGAATTATATTATTGAGTAATTACATATAGGAGGATCATGGAAATTCATTGGTCAAAAACTGCTGGAACAAACACCAAGCCTAAACGTGACCTTAAAACCTTTTGGTTGAATGGAAAATTGTTCAGGAACATGTCCTATTTAGTCAAATCTAGAGCTGTCAGACGATTAATAAAAGTTTTTGTTTACATAATATAAGAGTGTTTATTGGGGATCATGTGACGCTTTCATGAGCCAAGTCGCACATACACACAGAGCTCTGTGTATATTACCGTCTTTTACTGTTGTTTGTCTTCTTTTTTTTACATTTGGGGTAGTTTTTTCATTTGTTGTTGGTCTCACGATGTCACACAGTCAGAAACTCGCAGCGGGCCGAGCCAAGCCAAAGTCTCTTTAATGCTGGGTACACACCACAAGATAATCGGGCTGATTTTGGGCCGATTTCTCCCCTTCCGACAATCCTAGGTAATGTCCCGATTAACTTGGTGGATCTAAAGATTATCTTATCAGATTTTCCTGTGGTGTGAGGTGTGTTAAGAGTGGCTGAATCTAATCGGAAGAACGTCGGTAGCATCGACATGTTGAATATTTACGATCAGAAATCCTGATGTGTGGGGGGAACCCCGAGGACAAACACACGTATGATCTGCAGATTATCACGTGAAACTACACAATATCCAATCAGAAAGCAAGCTGACAGAAGACAGAAGCATAACAAACGCAGTCATTTTGTAGCACAAAAGGATTTGGACACTATCGCAATTTATTCCTGCCATACGTTAAAGCCTTTAAAGACTTCATCTATTCTTTCAATAATTTGTAATTATTTATAATTGTTTAAGGAAATGTAATTTTCTTATTGCTTTTCCTTTTTTTCTTTTATTTATTATTGTATTTCATATAATTTATATGTCATTGCCCTTGTATGTTATTTGTTCTAAAATTGCAATTAAAAAAATATATTTTTTAATTAATTATTCTCAAGTCTCCAGAGATTTTGCGAGATTTCCCGTGTTCCCAGTCGGGACTGTCTGTTGGTGTTGAACATCTGTTGGTGTGTGGTGTGCTGTCTGTCACATCGCAGCACACCACACACTATAGGAGCAAAACAGTTCAATCTAGGATTTTTTTTTTTCTCCTCATGTTTGTGGTTTCTCACATTTTGAAGATATTATAAGATTTTAAAAATCTTTTAGTGTGTACCCAGTATTAGTCTCTTCTATAGTCTTTGGCCTAGCCGACATTAAAGACAATATGGCGATCACTATAAAGCGATTTGAGGACATTTTGAAGGCTGAATTAGCAGCAATGCGCACCGAATTCGCCTCTCACATGACTACAATCCAGAATATATGCTCTAAAGTTGACTTTTTAATCAGGGAACAGAGAGAGCAGAAAAAAGGGATCAACGAACACGTCTGGATGCCCTCGAGCAGCAGGTGACTGATTTACAAGACCACAGCAGACCCAGTAATCTCCACCTGCTGGGACTACCTGAAGGGGCCGAGAAGAATGACCCGATTGGCTTTCTGAAACGGTTACTCCCGATTTGGATCCCATCACTTGCGGGCAGAGATATCGAGATCGAACACGCACATCGAGTTTGCCCCAGAGCCTCAACTGATTACTCCAAACCACGAGTGTTTCTCTTCAAACTGTTACGCTACAACAACAGGAATTTGATTCTTAATGAAGCGAGACGCCGCGGTCCTGTGAAAGCGGGTGATGCGATGTTAAGCATCTTCCCCGACTTCTCCCCTTCGACAGCAAAGAAGCGGAGCTCCTTCAGTGCAATACGGAAGGAATTGAAAGAGGCAGGTCTGCAGACCTTTCTTCAGTATACTGCTACACTGAGGATCGTCATGAAACACGGCGAGACCAAACTAATGCACTCACCGGATGAAGCGTGTCAATTCCTGAGCTCCATTCCCGCTCCTCATTCTCCTTATTATCATAAGGGTTTGATAATACAGAGTGACTCCACTTCTGATTTACTAATCTAGATCTTCATGTGACAATCAGCTACTGGCAGTTCTTCATGTAAGCAAGGAAACTTGGTATCACTAATGTACAGTTTTCAATGTACATGATACAATTATTTATGTTTGTTTCCTCATTTTTAACCCCACTTTATCACTTGTGTGAATTCGAAGTTATTCTGTTCTCTTATAATAGGGCTAATGGCGGTGTCCTAAAGAATGGTACTGGCTGCCATGTTACTGTCACTGATTAAGACAGTGGAGGGCGGCAGCCTGGGGTTTTTACCACAGTCTGTAAAAGTTTTATGGGGTGGGTTTTCTTTATGCTAATGAGTTTTAAAGGCAGACTTGAGTTAATTAATTTGCAGTGGTATAACTTTCTCTCATTTGTTCAGTTCACTTATTTGTTTGATAGTAATGACTGAAATTAACAATTATCATCTATTGCCCAACTGTATATACAATCATTTGTTGCAATCATTTTTTCTTCTTTTTAAATGTTTTGTTTATTTATATTTACATATGTGTATTTTTATTATTATTATTATTATTGTATTCTCATCTTATTTTTATCGTCTATGTGTCGTTGTTGTCTTTGAAGCTTGAAGTTGAAGCTTATGACACTAAAACAAATTCCTTGTATGCGCAAGCATACTTGGCAATAAAAGCTCTTTCTGATTCTGATTCTAATATAATAAGTTGTAATGTAAATAGTTGAAATGGCCCCCATAAACGTACAAGTCTTTTACAACTACTGCGATGAAAAAAGGTTGACGTTGCTTTGATCCAGAAATCTCATTTGTGGATGGATGATGTTCATAGATTCAATAATAAATATTAAGAGGTGGTCTCTTTTGCTGTGACTGACAATTAAACTAAAGGTGTTTTGATAACTGTTTGAAGAGATTTAAATATTTCCATTTTAGACAGAAATGGTGATAATGCTGACAGAATTGCCTGTACATCCCTTGTGAAAAGTAATTCTCCCTGATCCTAACTGATAATCTGTTGTTTCTGCTTCAGTTGTTTGCTCTTTTCTCCTCGTACAATCATGCAGACCATTGTTGTTTTTGTATTCATGTATATTTTTTGTTTTGTTTTGTTTCATTTCATGTACAGTTTGCCTTTTAAATAAAATAATAATAAAAAAGATCAGAAAAAAGTGTTTACTGTGTTTATTTATTACGTATATATATATATATATATATATATATATATATATATATAAAAAAAACACGTGTATATTTATGAAAAATATGTTATGTTTATATATTAAATATATTACATAATGATATAAATTTGTAAAAAATATTAACATATTTTCAAAATATACACTGTATGCGTGTGTGTTTATACATAATAAATAAAACAGTACACATACATACATTATGTAAACAAAAACTTATTTTGTAGGTGATTAATCATTTGACAGCACTAGTAAAATCAAGGTACAAGAAGTACATATAAACCTATATATTTAAAATATAAATAAGTGTCTTTAATTTGTTATTGTATTAGCAAATGGAAATGTCTTAGGCACAACATTAAAGGCTTTTGGGGTGACTGTTTAATAATGGGACAAAATAAACAAACCAAAAATGTGATTAAAATTTACCGGGGCCTTTTATAAATACTATGGAATAAAAAACAACATTAATAGCAGTAATAATACTACTAATAATATAGGTATATTATAATATAAAATAAATATTAGTAAAAACAATTATGAATAATCGTTTGATAAGAAAATATATTTTCGACAGTAGGCCGTATTTAATAGTAAATAATAATAATTTCAACATTTAAGTTTTTCACTCATAGCATGTCTGAATTCATGAGATTATTTTCATTAAACTCACTGCCTCACATAATGCTGAGCGAGACATATTTTCCGAGCATCACATGCAACTGATTTGCATTACTCTGTCCCAAAATAAAGAGTAATATGTTTACATTCGCCTGACGCGCTGACATAATTCGTGACATAAACCATCTATCACCTCAATACATTTACATAAACACCACATGCGTATTATTAAACGCGAATTTAAAGAGACCGTGATCACACCACCCAAATGACATCTCACACCGTCCACACAAAGCACATGCACTCACCTTCCGTGTCGAGGAGGAGACGCGGACTGCGAGGAGGATTGTGGGAAGCGTAGTTTTTAGGCTCGCGCGGGAGCGCAGTACAGTGCGCCACAAAACTACATTTCCCATTGTTATTATTTTTTGTTGCTGTCAACCACATTCAGGATGTTTGAAGTACAAGCTAAACATGCGTGTTATTAGTCAGATACTTCTTGTACTTTGTTTTACATAACGTTTCAGTCTCGTTGTATTATATACATTAAAAAAAATGTTTTGTCATTGAATAGACTAAAATAGAGTTGAATGTAACAATATAAGGCCATAGATGCATAACCATATCAAAACATAATGAGTAGGTACGACCTAAATGTGTTTATGATATGTTTATGTATTTATTTTGTTAACCTCATGATGGTGGTGCTCATATGATTCAGAGAGACCCTGTGTCTTATTTATGATTGATTAAACCAATGGTGTTACAACCCAGGTCTTGACTTCCTTTAGGTTGTCAATAAAAACATCAAGCTCAGAGATCCATATTCTACTTCTAGTATCACAGAAGTCATTAGGTTTCCCATATGCAGTGATTGATTATTGTAGAGAAATTGATTAGCTGACTTAATTAGAATGGTTAGCTAATTTAGCTTTAAAACTGGGGGAAACCTCCCTAAGGAACATTACATGACTATTAATTAAACACTTAGTTAAACTTAGACGCCAAAGACATTTTGTACTAATCTATAAAGAGTCAAAGATAGTGTGCTGGCAGCTGCAAAGTTTATGAGGTCTTTTATAGCTATGAGTAATAATTTTCAGTAAAGCGCAGGACAGAGTTATTGTTATACTGCATATGACATTAAGAGTCGGACTACAGTGAAAAATGGCATGAATGGCATATTTAGAGTTTGGCTGTTGCTCGCTTCGTATCGAGTGGGATATTGATTTACTGTCATGCAGATGTTGGATAAATGGGGCAACATCTGGATATGACAGAATGACTTATCATAAAGCTGCACTCTCATTGGCAGCTGTTATTTCCCCTCCTACCAGCAGCCATTAGCTCGCCGTTCTATTCTTAAAATTAATATATTAATTCAAGTGGCTCCGACAGCAAATATATGTCAGAATTTATGTGAATTCCTGGAAGCCATAGCTATAGTAATAATAATACTAATATAATAATAATAATAATAACAGATGCTGAAGCCACATTCTTCCTTAATATGACAATAAATCCATTTAATGATTTTCTTACTTGGCAAAAAAAAAGTCCCTATTTTAAAAGGAAAGAATCATTTTAAACAGTGAGGCAAAAGAGTCATGTGGAGCTCCAACCTGATATTTTAATTTAAATATCAAAACATACAAACAAATATACAAAATCATACAAATGGACCCTTTATGGTTATTTTGATTGACAGGCGATTTAACCAGTCATAATGCAGAATCTGTTATTTTGTCCAACAAATAAACCAGACAGGAGAGTAATTTAAAGTCGGTACAGCCATCTGTCACGGCACATTAAAGGAGTAGTTCACTTCCAGAATGAAAATTTCCTGATAATTTACTCACCTCTATGCCGTACAAGATGTTCATGTCTTTCTTTCTTCAATCTCAAAGAAATCTCAAAGTTTTTTGAGAAAAACATTACAGGAATTTTCTCCATATAATGGACCAATGTGGCCAATGGGTTGAAGGTCCATATTGTTTCAATAGAGCTTCAAAGGACTCTACATTATCTGCTCTATTTATCTAGTGAAACGATTAGTCATTTAAAAAAAAAAAAAAAAAAAACTAAAATTTGTAACTTTTTCACTACAAACTCTCATCTTGAAACTAGCTCTGCAATGTGCATGCGCATGCGTGTCTTCACACATTGCGAAATCACATTGGAAAGGTCATGCGTGGTTAGTTCTTCATCTGTGTTTTTCAGTTCAAAAAGGTAGGGTACGGTGAAAAACTCAATTTCATTTTCTCCTCAAACTTCAAAATCCGACATTGTTTTACCTTTTTTGGTAAAGGGCATTGGACTTTCTTTCCACGTTCGCTTTGTAAAAATTGGGTCGGTACATCCGCCTACGTTACACGTGTGATTACGCAATGCATGAGGTCTAGCTAGAGCAAGAGCACCAGTATGAGACAGTGGGAATTGCAGGTGAGTAATGAACTTGACGTCTAGACCGGATTATCTGGCAATGAACTTGCATCTTGTCCTTTCAATTGCAGGTTTGATGGCCGACACGGGAATAGCAGCGAACATACACACACCGCCGACCTGGAGCAGAACCACGGAGACTCGGGAGCAGACTGGGAGCAGGATCCTAGGAGCACAGAAGGTAAGCGAACAGAGAAACAGGTAAGTATCTTGCATGAGGTAATGAATAAGGCTTGTGGAAGCTTTAGCAGTCCTTCTTCGCAGGAACGAGACCGGACATCGAGTGCTGGGTGGTGTGTGGCTTTATGGGACGCTGTGATGAGGGACGTGATGAGGAGCAGGTGAGCGTGATCAGAATTCAGGTGAGAGTGATCGCTGTGATTGGGAGGTGGCAGAGCCTGGCAGGTCTGTAACATTACCTCCCTCTCCACGGCCCGCTCCCGAGGGCCGAAGACCCCGACGCCGTGGCGGTCTACCCCTTCCTCTGGGTGCCGGGCGATCAGGATAGTTGGAGTGAAATCCTTCTAGGAGGGTTGGGTCCAGTACGTCACCTCGGGGTACCCACGACCTCTCTTCCGGGCCGTACCCCTCCCAGTCAATGAGGTACTCAAGACGGCCGCCTCGGCGTTGGGAGTCCAATGGCAGGGTAAGTGACAGGGTTAAGTTGTCTGACAATGGGGAAGGGGCCAACAAATCTGGGACACAGCTTCCGGCAGGGTAGGCGCATCCTGATGTCCCTCGTCGACAACCAGACCTTCTGACCGGGATGAAAAACGGGAGCTTCAGATCGCCGGATGTCGGCTGTCATTTTGCGCCTACGCACTGCTCGCTGAAGATGGTGATGAGCGGTGTCCCAGACCCTCTCGCTCTCCTCGGAGGAAACGGGCCACTTCCTGGATCTTCTGTTCCGTTTGCCCGTTCGTTTGGGGGTGATAGCCTGACGAGAGGCTGACGGCCACACCTAGGAGGTTGAAGAACGATCTCCACACTCTAGAAATGAACTGGGGTCCACGATCTGATACAATGTCCTCTGGGATTCCATAGTAACGAAAGACGTGGTTGAACAGTAGTTCAGCCGTCTCCATGGCAGTGGGTAGGTTCTTGAGTGGGAGTAGGCCTTGGAGAATCTGTCAACCATGACCAGAATACAGGTGTTACCGCCGGAGGGAGGTAGGTCCGTGACAAAGTCAACTCCTAGGTGTGACCAGGGGCGATTCGGAACGGGCAAAGGAAGAAGCTTGCCTGCTGGGATTCGACGAGGGTTCTTGGACATGGCACAATCAACACAACCTTGGACGAACTTCCGAACATCTCCGGCCATGTTGGGCCACCAGAAGCGGTCACGTAGCAGCGAGAGGGTGTTGTTGGCCCCTGGGTGGCCAGTGCCCAGAGATGTGTGAACCGAATGAATAAGCTGGGTGCGTTGGGATCTGGGAATATACTGCAGTCCTGGTGGGCAGCCCGGCGGAGGATTCGTGGGGGCATTGGCGGAGGTGGCTGGGTCGGTGTCCCATTGAATGGGGCAGACAAACATTTGTTCAGGAATGACGGGCTCAGGTTCCTCGGTGCACTCGTCCGGAGTGTCAAACTGACGAGAGAGGACGTCAGCCTTAATATTCTTAGATCCAGGGCGGTAGGAAATGGAAAAGTTGAAGCGCGTGAAGAAAAGCGCCCACCAGGCCTTGCGAGGATTCAACCGCTTAGCTTCCCTAAGATATTGCAAGTTCTTGTGATCTGTATAAACTGTGAAGGGATGTTGGGCGCCCTCCAACCAATGCCTCCATTCCTCTAGGGCAAGCTTGATGGCAAGAAGCTCCCTGTTGCCGATGCCGGGGTCCAGACTAAGGTCTTGGGTTTCTCTCGGAGCAGATTGGTAATGGGGCTGGTAATGGAACTGTAGTTCTGGATAAATCGGCGGTAGAAGTTTGCAAACCCCAGGAAACGTTGGAGCCCCTTGATGGTATCAGGAGTGGGCCATTCCCGGATTGCCTTTACCATCCCCTCGTCCACTTGTATACCACCGCTGCTGATGTTGTAGCCAAGGAACTGCACTGAGGGAAGATGGAAGGAGCACTTTTCAGCTTTTAAGAACAGGTTGTATTCCCTCAGGCGTTGCAAGACCTCCGCAACGTGGCGACGATGTTCGGCCATACTCCGGGAGTAGATGAGTATGTCGTCGATGTACACGTGCACGAACTTATAGAGAAACTCCCAGAGTACCTTATGCATGAAATCCTGAAATACGGAGGGGGCATTGACAAGTCCATAGGGCATGACAAGATATTCGTAGTGGCCGGTAGGAGTCACGAAGGCTGTCTTCCGCTCGTCCCCCTCACGTATTCGGATGAGATTATAGGCGCTGCGGAGGTCCCATTTGGAGAAGACGGTGGCACCGCGAAGATGTTCTAAAGCCACTGGGATGAGGGGAAGTGGGTAGCGGAATTTAACCGTGATCTGATTGAGGGCCCGATAATCTATGCATGGCCGTAGTCCGCCATCCTTTTTGGCTACAAAGAAGAAGCTTGAGGCTGCAGGGGACATGGATGGGCGGATATAGCCTTGCTTAAGGGCCTCCTCTACATACTCCTCCATGGCCTTCTGCTCTGGAATGGAGAGGGGATAAATTTTGCCGTCCCATGGCTGGTGAGGTGGTAACTGTGAGGCTCTCTGGGGACAGAAGACATCATGGAAGTCTTGGTAACAGGCGGGTATGTCTATGGATTGTTTGTCGGGGGGACTTTCAATGGATGTGGCGTTTAGCCTTAGCTTGTCGGGGGATAAGGGGACTGGTCTTGGGATTTTGGGAAAGCACTGACGGTGGCATGGTGCTCCCCACTTGAGAACTTCCCCAGTCTGCCAAGATATAATGGGTTCGTGCTGGATAAACCACGGCCTGCCCAAGACTACGTCCACGGTTGAGCCCTCAAGAACCAGCAGACGGATGTTCTCAACATGCAGCACCCCTACCCTCAATTGCACGGGAACAGACCATCGACTTACGCACCTGCGGCTTACTAGTGTGCCAGTTACAGATTGGATCTGGTAGTCCCGCGGTGTGGCGGTGGTAGGGAGGCCGAGCTGGCGACAGAGGCTGCCCGCGATTAAGTTCCCGGCTGATCCGGAGTCGAGAAGGGCGATGACTGGAAGAGAGAATTTGGGGCCGGTGAGAAGTACTTCGGTCGTCAGGGGTTTTATATTAGGAACGTCGGGGTCTACTGCACTCCCCACTAGGCGAGGTGGTCTTACAGGGCAGGTGGTACGGAGATGTCCCTTCTCCCCGCAGTATAAGCACAGGCCCAGGGCGTATCGTCGGGCACGTTCATGGGTTGAGAGGCGAGAGTTGTCGAGCTGCATGGGTTCTTGGGCTGACTCTTGAGGGTGCTGTTCGGCTGGACGGAGGAGGAATGAGCTTCGGCACGGTTTGGGCATTAGTTCAAACAGGCAGGAGGTCATCCGAGTAGCACAGCGAATGGAGTGTTGTATGAGGTTTTCCAGGCCGAGAGAATCATCGAAGGCTGCCAACTGCAAGCGGAGATGGGGTTCCAAACCCTGACGGTAGGCAGTGTGGAGGGCACACTCATTCCAACCGCTGGCAGCGGCGAGGGTTCTAAACTGCAAGGCGTATTCTTTGATGGGCAGAGAATTCTGGCGTAAACGGTAAAGTTGATCACTGATAGATGAGTCATAGGCTGGTTTCCCAAATACCTCTTTAAAATGAAGGATGAACTCTTGGGAGGATTGAGTGACAGTTCCGCCTTGTGCCCAGATGGTCTCTGCCCACTGTAGCGCCTTGCCTTGCAGATGGGTGATTATGAAAACGATTTTGGACTTTTCTGTAGGGAACAGGTGAGGTTGCATCTCGAAGGAGAGAGAACATTGTAGGAGGAAACCATTGCACTCCTCCGCCGAGCCTGAGTAGAGCGCTGGTTTGGCCATGGGACTGGAGACTGTCGTAGAAACATTGGTGCCGGAAGAAACCACGGGAGCTGGTGATGGTGCAGGGGTGAGTGCTCGTTTTAATATTTCAACCAATTCTTGGAACGGATCAGGAGTACTCAAGTTGGTGATCGTATGTATAGGTCCGGTCTTCTGTTACAGAAGAAGGACATACGCAGAGGGAAGTTCAGGTTAGTTTATTGAATCACCAGTATGAGACAGTGGGAATCGCAGGTGAGTAATGAACTTGACGTCTAGACCGGATTATCTGGCAATGAACTTGCATCTTGTCCTTTCAATTGCAGGTTTGATGGCCGACACGGGAATAGGAGCATAGAAGGTAAGCGAACAGAGAAACAGGTAAGTATCTTGCATGAGGTAATGACTAAGGCTTGTGGAAGCTTTAGCAGTCCTTCTTTGCAGGAGCGAGACCGGACATCGAGTGGTGGGATGGTGTGTGGCTTTATGGGACGCTGTGATGAGGAACGTGATGAGGAGCAGGTGAGCGTGATCAGAATTCAGGTGAGAGTGATCGCTGTGATTGGGAGGTGGCAGAGCCTGGCAGGTCTGTAACATTGGCCACCACTGAAGCCATCTATATGGAAAAAAAATCCTGGAATGTTTTCCTCAAAAATCTTAATTTCTTTTCAACTAAATTAACTTTTTTTTTTTTCATGGGGTGAGTAAATTATCAGGACATTTTCATTCTGGAAGTGAACTATTCCTTTAAAGAGCCACAAAATGGTATGTGTTGTTTGAATTTCTTTAAAAAATGACCAAATTTGAAAGTGAAGACTTCATACCAAAAGTAAGCTGCTCAGTCTTGTCTGTCGGCGTGTTGCCAGTTTCCTCTTTGCTCCGCAGTCTATTTTTCACTGCATGAGTTGTAAAGGTTACAAAAGTAATTTATTTGAAATACTTTCACACATTTTACCCAATTTGACTGGTTAAGCTGTGATCGCATTACTGAAAATGACACACAGACATTTGGTTCACTTGATATTCACCTTGATTTTTCTTTGTTTTGCTCACATATACGTCTCATATTTAATGTCAAGCATACTTGACGCTGTTGTCTCCTTGGTAGCCAAATATATAGGATTTTAATAAATAGGATTACAGACAAAATGTTTGGTTGTGAAGGAACTGATGCCATCAGCGAGCGACAGTCACAGTTTGTGTAAAATTGTATGTCAATATACATATGTAACGGTTTATGATTATTTCACTTTGTTTGTTTGGATTATAATAGTTTTATAAAATAGATTTTTACTTACTTATTTATTTTTTTACCATGGGCTCTGCCAGTATACTTACAGAGAATGATGAAAGTAAAAGTTTCAATTTCATTGCATCTCTTTGTATTTATTTGTAATTAACGGGGACTGCTGAGTACTTCTTTCTTATTGTTCTTATATAATGTCTGTCCAATGTCAAGAGATGCCAAGTCGAGTTCTTAAGAAGAGCTATCTTTCCTAGCCAATAAAAATCTCCTCTGTTCTTTACTGACAGCACACTTCAGTTTGAGAAGGAGCTTTTTAATGTCATGTCCTCCTCTATCAGTTTTACTGATTCATTTATCCTTTTTCAATTTAAAAAGTAAGCAGTAGAACTGATTGATAAGTTGTGACAGGATGAAACAATAGTATAAGGGCAAACATGACTAAAAAATAAAACACCCATGAATGGTATTTCATGAAAAAAATTATATAAAATAGACAGCTATGTCTTTGTTTATAAAATCTAATTAAATAAGCAATGTTGAGAATAAGAACAGGGTTAAGTTCATGAATGATCTGTAGATCGTATATTTTTTGTATTGTTAACAAATGAAGTGACTCTTTTCTATTGAATGTTGGCAACAGCATGCAATATATTGTCTTTTCTCATTGCCAAAGGCAACTTATAACACTGAAGAAATTTCCACATATGTACTCCAAATAATAAATAAAATTTTAAAAATTATATAACCGTGTATTGTATTAATATGCATTGTAGAAATGCTCACCTCTAAAACCCCCATCCGAACCCACTCTCACCCTACTGTACCACACACTAACCTCTTGCTGCTATTGTTCTCCAAGGCCTGTTTAAAAACTGTTTGCAACTCTTATGTGCTGTACTATGTTTGTGAGTAGGCCACACATACAGTAGGTGGATGAGTAGGCCTCACAAACCTCCACCTGTGGTAATGCTCTCTTGTCTCTCTATGTGCACTGGACACTTTAACATTCTCACCCGACTCACTGCAGTAGGCTAATACATGTCTACAGATACACGTCTACTACACACTCATCTTTCACTGTCTCCAAGTTGCGATGTTTGCTCTGAATGTCTCTTTTTGTACCACTGCACTACATGTTGTACATGTGAATTGGATGTCCAAGGTGTATGTAAAGTATTTATGTAAAGTATATTAGTATACTTATGCATAACAGTTCTAACACAGTTATAACACATATAACTGTATACATATATATATACAGAAAAATATATTCATATTATTATTTTAAGTATATAGAACTGTAGATGAATGTGTGTGTGTGTTTGTGTGTGTAATAATTGTTTTCTATGTGAATATTTTTTAAAATATAATTATTTATTTCTGTGATGCAGAAGTTTTCAACATCATTACCCCGATCTTCAGTGTTACATGACCCTTTAGAAACCATTCTAATTATGATAATTAATGGTTCTTATTAATATCAATGTTTAAAAACAGTTTTTGCTGCTTAATACTTTTTTTCAGGATTTTTTTTTTTTTTTTGGATGAATTAAAGTTCAACAGAACAGCAATCGTTTGGAATAGAATCGTTTGTAACATTATAAATATTTTTAATGTCAGTTTTGATTAATTTAATACATTTGCGAAATGCATGTGAATGATTGCACATCATGATTTTTACATAAATATGAAGCAGCACAACTTTTTTTAACATTGATAATAATAAGAAATGTTTCTTGAGTACAAATCAGCATATTAGATGATTTCTGAAGGATCATGTGACACTGAAGACTGGAGTAGTATATACATGTATGTGTGTGTGTTTGTATATGTATTTATACACACACACACACTTTGTGTGTGATTTTGAATCTTCTCCATGTAGAAGATCCCGCTGATAATTCCAGACACAGAGCTTGCATGCAGTGATTTTATTACTGATGTTATCTGAAGTGTTTAGTTTTATCCCAGATAAAGGCGAGAGCGAGAGAAGGAGAGCGCCTTTGTGCGTCCATCACACACTGACAGCAGCAGCTCCGTTACGCGCTCGGCGCTAGGATCCGGCGGATCTCTCTCTCTCCCTCTCTCTCACTCACACACTCTCTCTCCTCTCTCCGTCTCTCTCTCTCTCTCTTCCAAGCCTGTTTTAAAGTCTCTGCCAGACTTCAGCTCATGCGCTACTTCCTGGATGGCGGAATGGAAAGCTTCCAGAGCCGCTCCAACTCTTGTCTCTGTGTTTTCAGCCTGATGCATGGACTACTGCTTCTCTAACATCTCTCTCTTAATCCACTGTCCCCTTGACATGTTTCACTTCTGGACTACAAGCTCAGCCATCTGAAAGAGAGAGAAAGAGAAAAGAAAAAAACTGTTTCCTTTGGCTCGGTCGAACTTCAAAAGAAAAAAAAAATCTCTCCAAAGGACTTCTTAAAGGAGGCGGCCGAAATACATTAAAGCGCGTGCAGTGCGTTTGCATTGCTTGTTTGTGGGAGGTTTTTTTTCGTTGTTGTTGTTGTTTTGTTCACCAGGAGGATAACTCTGTCAACAGTTGCCTTATTGCAGATCTCCATGTATACAGTGTGACATGCGGAGGCTACTGCGACCGCGCTGCTGCTGCTGGTGGATTCCGCCTCTGCTGTTCTCCTCGCTCGTGCTGCGCCGGGCACACTGTCATCCCGGTAAGTTGGATTTGAGGTGGATAAAATTATGTTTCAAATCGCTCCATCAAGCATTACGACCTATTACACTGGCTGCGTAATGTGGATGCAACCCATGTTCACAGTTAAAACCACGCGAGGCTTTTTATATTGGAGATATGTTTTCCAGTTGTAAAACGTGGAATAGGGACGATTTAACACAGAACTGTTCATAATGATGTCTGTTAATATTCCAATCTCTGCAAATGATTCTCTGCTGTTATTTATACGCGCGCAGACCCGTTATTTCTAAACAAACACTGAAATCCGTTATTGGAAAGACATTAGACGATGTTTTTCAGCAGACGTTACTGATTTGAGCAGTTTGAATAATTCTAATGCACAACAGAGTTAAGTCATCGTTAGTTTAAGTATAACTTAGCAGCATTTCATTCCTTACTTTTTTAACGTGTTTTAGGCACTTTCTCATGGGAAAGGCAGTCTAGGATTTCTTTTAAGATATATGTGCATATTTTATTTTACAGATATATCGATTATTGCCTTGGCCAATATTTTTACAGATTGAATTTTGTTATGGGTTCTTTAAAATTGGGTGGCACCATTTGATGGGTCTCTTAAGAACAACATCCAAGAATGCCATTACACTACAGTGTTCAAGAAACTACACTGTTTGCAAGTAAAATACTTACTTTTGAAATTATTGTTTGCATAATTCCTGGTAGCGTTTTTTTTTTTTTACATCCATTCGTTTTTAACTGAGCAACACATATCATTTCAAACTTGATAGTTAAAAAAAGTAAAAAAAAAAATGCTCCATTGCATTATTTGTTATTATTAAATAATGTATAATAAAATAATTATAATTAGAATAACCACAAGTATGTTGTTATTAATATTCATAATGTATACTCTTTTTATTGTAGGCTCATTAATTTTTTGTTATTATTATTGTGTCAAAAGTCATAAATAAAACCATGTTTGGTTATATCAGTTTATGGACAAAAATGACCTGTCTTATTTTTGGTCGTTCTGCATATGGCGCTCAGTAGCAGCATAGTTTTGGGGTCAGTTAAGAAAAATCGCTTTAATTGTTGTTAATTTGGTTATTTATTTATGATTCAAATTTGATTTTCAGTTGGATTAGGGCAGTAGGGATGACGCCTTGAATATGAATTCCCACAATAACCCACAGCATACTAACACTGTTTTTCGAAAAACCATAAGAATAGGATTTTTGGGGGCTCGTCCGGGTTTCCAAATTGCCTCATATGCACATATATTTGACTGCATCTGGTTTAGGATGACCTTGTTTGAGCGTGTTTGAGTGATAGGTGAGGATCTCTCAGGCTCTTCAGGTTTCCTGTGATGATAGACATCAGCCAGAATAGGAAGAGAGTCTGAGATGCACAAGCCATTTCAACCATAAGGAGACTGATAAGCTCTGCATATTTGCATGAGATTTTATGTAACGCTGGAGGCGTCAAATCTAATGTATAATTCCAGAGAGTATGACATTCTCAGGTCTTCGAATTAGACCTTATGGAAACACAACCAGTGCAGGGACTGTTTGTGCTCTTTTAACCAAATGGCATCGTCTATACAGGCAGTCACATGTGACACAAGTGACAAGAAAGCCATATTCATAAACAAGAAAAGCTTAAGAGCTTTACCGCTCCATACAAATGAAAGATAACATGGTTTGCAGATTGCATCTGCTCTATGTATTGCATTTTTTAAAAGTGCATGCGTGCATGCAAAGCTACCATTTGTTCGGAATCTCATTAAAATACCAGAACGTAATGTGTTTATCTCTCATCTTTCCATCGGATACATCTCAAAATATAAATTTCCGCTATAGCTGACCTACTTCTGGGCAGCTTGATGGTTTTGTCGTATTAAATGGTGATCGCTTTGCGCGTGTAATAAAATGTTACTTTGTTTGCAGTTAATCACTGTTGCAGGAATAAACTAATTAACACAAGACTTTATGGTTTCTCAGAAAATTCACTTCAGATACTGGACCAGTCAGAATGTCCTCTGGTTTTTCTATTGTTTTCTTTTGCCACTAGTTTTCATCTCACATTCTGTGTGATCCAAAGCTACAAGAGCAGGGCTCTCAGGGACTCGGTGGACACTGGGCCGAGCACTTGAACGCTGACAGCGAGATAAAGTGTCTAAGTTTCTGCATCTCAAACAGCCAGGAGATTTCATCAGGCCTGTGATGAATGTTCCATGAATAACACATTGTCACCAAAGGGCAAATGCCTGATTCAAGGTTGTGGACATTATTGACAATCTCTTCAGTCTGTTTTTCTGTTTGCGCCTCTCTCTCTCGTGTCTGTCGCAGTATGTGTTTCCGTCCATCGTACTGTCTCCGTCGATTTCTCCAAGAGAAAGGCGCACGCTTCTAATTCTAGTGTCGGAAGTGGGGAAGAAATGAAGCTACCGTAGAACAAAAGACAACTTTAATGTGTTCGGTTTACTTCCTGTCATTCCTCCTGCCCACTCTGCTTTTTTTTTCCCAGACACGGGTCTTTTAAAGATCAGTGACATTTGTTCACTTGTCTGTGTCTGATAGAGCTGTTCTTAGCAGAACCACTGCTGCGGAAAGACAAGCGAGCTCTATCTCCGTCGCTGCGGCAACAGTGACATACGCGCTGGAAAAAGGAGAACAGCGCAACTTTATTTATTTCTGTCATGCCGGTGGGAAACAAGTGTCTGCACACTTGAGTCTCCAGTAATGGCCAGTTTGCTGACGGTGCAAGAGAGGAAGCGGGAGGGAGGGAAAGATCTCTCGGCGGGGTGTCTGTTGGCCCCAGGCAACGCTCATCTCTCTACAGTTCGGTTGATGTAGCCGTTGGAGCGGTGGTTTCTACACCCAAATGGTGTAGAAACCACCGGCGATATCGAGGAAAAGATAGTTATTTCTGACGCATGACGAATAGCATGCCACGCACTGGAGAGCACAATGATAATTCAAATCTCTTAAGAGGCATCAGACTTCCTGCCTTTCCGATTTCCTTTTATGTGGGCGAGGAGCCATTTCTGTGTCTAATAGAAAAGTATAATTTGCTAAATGTCTGTTCGGAAACGACGGGCAGATGGGGGGTAGAGTCTCAGGAGTGAGATAGCTGGAGCTGACATTTGGGCCGGACTGGATGCACTAGCAGCCCCTGTAACGACATTATCATCATCATCATCTCTCTCCGCTCGGGCCGTTATCTGTCCAGCTGGGTGACCAAAACTGCTGTAATGTTCACCAGGTCACTTTATCAGTCACAAAACCTGTCATCGTTGCCTGGCTCCTCTAATAGATTGATTAAAAGATAGGGCCGTGCGGACGGGTAAACGTGTGGGGTGATGTCAGGCTGCCGTAGGGTCACTCTGACAGAGTTTGTTAGCGCGTGTGCTCAGTGTGCGTTGTATTGATATCTGGACTAAAAGCTGTGTGTGATTAGAACCAGCAACATGGAGAAAATAAGAGGACTGACTCAATTTGGATGCTATCTACTGTACCACCTTTCTCAGTGGTTTGATTTCTGTGCAAATACGGAGTCTGATAACATATCCAAATATATTTCCAATTTCAATTGCAACTGGTTAATTTATTTAATAACATCAATGTATTTAAATAATAATTGAAATATTTGTTTAATTAAATAATTGGCATTTGTATTATTGATATGGATAGTAGTTTTTTTCGTTTTTTAGAATGATTTCTGAAGAATCACATGATTCTATAAAAATGCATGTGGAAAATTCAGCTTCTCATCACAGGAAAAAATGACATTTTAAAGGAATATTGTAGCTGTGATTATTGTGGATGGTTTGAATTATATAACAAGTGTTCAGCCTTGACTTCTTGTATTTAATTTGTTGTTTGAATTATTCAGTTTAAGTAATAAAGTAAACAGCTGTTTTTGTTTTATATTTATCTCACACTGTTTCTTTCTACCTGAATGGATGGATCTCAAGGAGTATTAGGGCTCTTGAGTGAAGGACTCATCCCTAGTTTACCTTAATAGTCTTGGTGAAGGCAGACGTGTGTGTCTGTGTGAAAGAGCGTATATGTGTCTGTTCTCATGCTGGTACATTTTCTCCTCATCTCCACTGGCAACCACAGCTCACAGTATGTGCAAACCACCAAATGAAGTGGACATTCATGAAGCATGCTGGTAGATCCTGTATTAAAGACAAAAATAAATGCAGATAATGAACCCAGCATGCAAAGAATCACACTTTCTACTTGGAAATGGACGTGTTCTTATACTTTAACACCAGTCATATAATGCTATATTTTGGGATAATGTTATTACCATGGAGACAGAAAGTTAAATGTTATACTTTACCTACAGTAGTGTATCCAAACTTTTGGTCCTTTTAATGAAATTTGAACCTGCATCTATGTTATGTATTATAACCTCTGCGAGTGTTGTCAGTTTAACAGTGAAATATACAATCATAATTCAACTGGCCACAGAGCTTCTGTGGTAACAATGCACAACCCAGTATGTCAGATGCATAGGGAACTTTGTATTACATTCTTCAAAGAAGACCTCGAGCATCAGGGTTATTATAGTTAACTAAAGGGGAATTTACATGACACCATTTTCAACTAAATACGGAATTTTATTCATTTACACGACAACAGTGATTTGGGGGCCAGAAAACTTGGGTTTTAAAGTTGTAAGTTTTGTAAAACGATTCCGTTATCATCCGTAAATTTGTGAAAATGGGGACATGATGCGCATTTCTATTACATGTTAAGTTTATAGGTATGTATATGCACAGGCACATAGTGTTGCTTTACAAAGTGACATCGCCACCTACTGGCCTGGCATGCATAATACTTTTTTAGTAGTTTTTGCTGATCTGTGTGAACGGGGAATCATTTTAACATTGTTGTCTGTGCATTAAATGTTTCCTTTCATAAATTTATATTTTTAGTACATGGTTGTTGTGTAAAAATACCCTAAAACAAAAACTGAAGCTAAAAAACAACAACATTTTCTTACTTGGAAAAAAAAATGTTAACTGAAATAAAACAAAATATTAAAAATGAAAATTATTTCAGCTAGTTGCAAGACATTTTAGTGTAAATTAATGTGCTAAAATAAAATAATAATAATAACAATGTAGACTACTGTATATACACTACTAAAATGACAAATTACTAAAACTTTGAAATGAAAACACAAAAAAAACTGATTCAAAATATAAATAAAAATGAGAAATTATAAAGTATTTCTCAGTGATACTGAAATAACACTGGTGAGCATAGTTTTTAGTGTTTGAGTGCTTGTGTAATTTAATTGAGTTTTGCCTCTTTAACTTGAAAACATTACAAAGTCATACACATGTTTAATTGCTTACAGTACAGTACAGAGTGCAACAAAGAAAATGAGGGTGGTATTGTAAATCTGGCCAAAATATTCATTGTGATAACATTGTTTTGTTGTTGGGCTCCTAATCCTGTACAGTTTGATAAATATTGGCTTTGTAGAGACGTGTCGGTTGCATTGGTTTTGTTCAAGTTCATTTTGTTTTTTTGTTTGTTTGTTATGTTATGTGCTGCTTTGCTAAATGGTCTTTGGAAAGCCGAATTCTGCAGCATTGATTGTTATAGCATCACCGTGATGCACAGCAACAGCTCTCCACTCTTGTTGTGCACCACTTTTTGAAATGTTAGCCTGATACGAATTTGGTAGCGATAACAATTCGCCTCATTGAAAGTTGTAGTGGTTGTAGGCAGGAGACCAAAACTGTGTACTTTGGCTCCACTGTCTCTCAGATTTTCTTCATGTTTGCTCTTGCCACTCTTTTATTTCTCTCTGTTTCTCTATTTCTGACTCTCTCCCTCACCCAGACTGGAGGTTCTGAAAAGATTTTAATTTGGCACAGGAACGGGGGTTGGAACAGTTTGCCAGAAGACGAAAGAAACCTTTGAGGCTCTAGGAGACTTAAGCGCTAATTCTCCTTGCACATAACCCGGCCCCCCTCCAGCGCCTCGTTCTCCTGCTTAGCCCCGTCCCCCTCTCTAAGGTCATAATTAGCAGAGTATGGAGTAACAAACGTAAAAATCTCTCCATTAATAACGTATAACGGCTGCTGGCCCTCTCCAATTTAAATGCCAGATTTCCTTCCTCTCAACGAAGACCCCAGGCTAACACGTAAAGACCAACACACATCTAAAAAGGCAAAGAGGATATTAAATTAATGCTATCTGAAAACAAACAATGGAACGTGTTTATGTTTCTATGTATCGAGTAAGTGATGGATGGATTAATGAGAGAGAAATTAATTACAATTTGATGATTTGCAGTGGGTGTTGCGATATTAACAGTCAGACAGATGTTGTAATGCAACCGAGACGCAACAACATAACAGCATTTGTTTAAACTTAGACTTAGCCCCCTGGCCACTAGGGGGAGTATTTTGTGTGAGTTTCTGGTTTAAAAGATGCATGCTAACTTTATGCAGTGCAGACTTTTACTGTAGATTATCTGCAGCATTAATTCTGCTGTTTGTCAAGGCGATTGATCAAGGTTTTGTGGCGTGCTAAGCGTTAGCGCTAAGTGCTAAACTTAATTTATTAGTGTAGCACCAGCCCTCACAATACTTCTTAAATTAATTTTTCCTTTCAGCCACTCTTTAAGGATGCTATGAAGCCTTTTTCTTTTGAGCATGTAAACATACATATATTGCTGAGTCTTTTGTGGGATTGTGTACACGCAGCAGTGTGTGTAAAGTGTCTAGTGCACATAGAGTACAGGCCCACTCACCTGTGTGTAGCACACTTCGAATTGCACAAAAAAGTTCCATACAGTTTTGTCTTTGGTGTGGTAAGGTTTGGGGTGGGGGGTGGTCCATGTTTCAGGAGGTAGGGGTTTGCATGGGGTTTCAGAGGGGGGCGGGGTGGTTTGAGTTCAGGGCTCTCACAGCCTGCGGGAAAAAGCTGTTGAGCAGTCTGGCGGAGCGGGCTCTGATGCTCCGGTACCGTCTTCCTGATGGTAGGAGCTGGAAGAGACTGTGGGAGGGATGGGTGGAGTCCTTCACGATGCTGTTGGTTTTGCTGGAGCATCGTGTAAGAAAAATGTCCAGGATGGAGGGGAGAGGGGCACCGATGATCTTTGCAGCTGTGTTCACTGTCCGCTAGAGGGTCTTGCGGTCAGCAGCACTGCAGTCCCTCACAATACTTCTTAAATAAATTGTTCCTTTCAGCCATTCTTTAAGGATGCTATGAAGCCTTTTTCCTTTTTGATCTAACTGGAAATCAAATATGAGAAGAAAATTAAAAAAATTAACACGGTCAATATTTATATACTCATGTGTTTCCAAATCTGTATGACTGTCAAAAAACAAAACAAAACAAAAAAACTGATTTGTCTATACAATTAAAGTCAATATTCTTTTGGACCCCATTGACTTTCATTGTATATAGAAGTTTTTATTTATTTATTTATTTTAATATCCCTAGAATAAGTTAAACAGGTTTGGAACAACATGAAGGTGAGTAATTTTTCATTTTTGGGTGAACTATCCTTTTAAAATTGCTTTTGAGAAATCCACTTTCCACTTTACCTGCTTCTAAATAGCCTGTAAGGAGAACTCTCCCCTCGTAATCTGATGCCAGTTTTTCGGTTCATTCTTGAAACGTAATTGCTGGGATTTAGACTTCGTAATCCAGTCTGGATCAGTGTAAAAGGCCAATCTCGTCCCAGAGCCCTTGATGGGCTGGCTGTCATGAACAGGCCTGCTTGCAACAGAGAAATAACCTTTATTTGGAGGTTGGGATCTGTGGTTGTAATGATACAGCCTTTAGGGTGATGTTGTCCGTGTGATGGGTGTTTGTCAGTCAGGGAATTGAAGCCTAATGGTTTTGTAGGCCAGTTCATTCCCTTTGGTATTTCTAATTCTCCCCACACTATTTGTCCTCTTTTGAAAAAAAAAAACAGAAAAAACAGGCAGAAAAGGAGTGAGGCTAACTATTAGACACCCTCCATATATCACATCAGCCTTGGAAATTGCAGCACCAAATTATTTGTTTGTGCGTGGATGTGTGTGGTCTCTCAGTGACTGTATAAATGAGGCAATGCCGTAGCGTTTCTGAGAAGCACGGTCACATATTCAGAATATCCATTTTCACAGACACAACACATTAGTGTTGCATTAGGCCACGACTGAGAGGGCCAGGCCGGTTACAGCCCCTTGATGTTACTACAGGTGGTTTGTACAGGCCCAATCACCTGTGTGTAGCACACTTCGAATTGCACAAAAAAGTTCCATACAGTTTTGTCTTTGGTGTGGCAAGGTTTGGGGTGGGGGGGTGGTCCATGTTTAAGGAGGTAGGGATTTGTATGGGGTTTCAGAGGGGGGCGGGGTGGTTTGAGTTCAGGGCTCTCACAGCCTGGGGGAAAAAGCTGTTGAGCAGTCTGGCGGAGCGGGCTCTGATGCTCCGGTACCGTCTTCCTAATGGTAGGAGCTGGAAGAGACTGTGGGAGGGATGGGTGGAGTCCTTCACGATGCTGTTGGTTTTGCTGGAGCATCGTGTAAGGAAAATTTCCAGGATGGAGGAGAGAGGGGCACCGATGATCTTTGCAGCTGTGTTCACTGTCCGCTAGAGGGTCTTGCGGTCAGCTGCACTGCAGTTGCCGTACCAGACAGTGATGCAGCTGGTCAGCACACTCTCAATGGTGCCCCTGTAGAATGTGGTGAGGATGGGTGGAGGGAGACTTGCTCTTTTCAGCCGGCGGAGAAAGTGTAGGCGCTGTTGTGCCTTTTTGGAGAGTGACATGGTGTTGGTGGTCAACGGAGTTTCTCCTGAAGTCCATCACAACCTCCTTTGTCTTCCCCACATTGAGGGACAGATTGTTAGTGCCACACCATTCAGCCAGCTGTGCCACTTCCTCTCTGTAGTGCGTTTCATCGTTGTTGCTGATAAGACCTACCACTGTTGTGTCATCAGCAAATTTGATGATGTGGTTGGAGCTGAACTTGGCAGTGCAGTCGTGGGTCAGCAGTGTGAAGAGCAGCGGGTTGAGCACACAGCCTTGTGGCACACCTGTGCTCAGTGTGGTAGTGCTCGAGGTGTTGTGGCCGACGCGGACTGACTGAGGTCCAGGATCCAATTACAAAGGGAATTGTT
Organism: Barbus barbus; assembly: GCF_936440315.1. Taxonomy (NCBI): domain Eukaryota; kingdom Metazoa; phylum Chordata; class Actinopteri; order Cypriniformes; family Cyprinidae; genus Barbus; species Barbus barbus. Next base: position 21,129,530 of record NC_136763.1, on the reverse strand, counting down.
AAGGCCCAGCAGGTTTAGTTTATTTATGAGCTGTTGTGGGATTATTGTGTTGAATGCCGAGCTGAAGTCAATGAACAGCATTCTAACATAGGAGTCTTTATTTTCTAGGTGGGTAAGAGCCAGGTGGAGGGTGGAGGAAATTGCATCGTCCGTAGAGCGGTTTGGACGGTATGCAAACTGGAGCGGGTCGAGTGTATTGGGGAGGCCGGTTTTGATGTTGTGCAAGACTAACCTCTCAAAGCACTTCATCATGATTGGAGTTGGTGCTATGGGACGATAGTCATTTAGACAGGATGCTGGGATTATGGGATTAGCATAACAGAGATGTGAACGTTCTTTACTGTTGTGTAAACAAAGTCCAGTGTGTTGTTTCCCCTTGTTGCAAAGTTCACATGTTGGTAAAACTTTGGCAAAACTGTCTTTAAGTTTGCGTGGTTGAAGTCACCGGCTATGATGAAAAAGCCATCGGGGTTATTTGTTTGTTGTTCACTGATGGCGCTATACAGTTCACGAAGCGCGTCTTTAGCGTTTGCACACGGGAGAATGTAAACTGCAACAATAACAATGGCCGTCAACTCCCGTGGCAGATAGAACGGTCGGCACTTCACAAACATAAACTCCACCAGCGATGAACAGTGTTTTGATAATACCGCAGCATTGTTACACCAGTCTTTGTTGATATACACACACAAGCCACCTCCGTGGGTCTTATCAGATAGTAATGAATCTCTATCCGCTCGGTAGCTAGTTAGCCCTTGCTGCTGAATGGCGGAGTCGGGGATGTTGTAGTTTAGCCATGTTTCGGTGAAACCAAACACACAACAATCCCTTGCCTCATGCTGTGTAGACCGACTGAGTTGAATTAAGTCCAGTTTGTTTTCCAGAGAGCGAACGTTTGAGAGCATGAGTGTTGGAAGAGCCGGTCTTGTGGGGTTAGCCGTTAGCCTAGCTCGTATACCTCCACGCTTCCGTCCTCTCTCACACCGCTTGCGACGCTGCCTTGTGCGGGTAGCGTCAGTAGGCGAGGCCGCGGTCTCGGGGTCTGGCTCCAGCAGTAAACAAAGGGCTCGTAGCTTCTCAGTAGCCGCCGGCGAGAGTTGGTGTTTGTACGCGTTGCCGATATCCAAAAGGCTTTGGCGATCATATATGTGTTTTGGAGTGATTTCCTTGTGAGTTAGTGGTAATGTTACACTATTTGGAGACGAACAGACGACATTAAAAGATATAAAAGCACCGTCTTTTGGACCCGGAGCAGCCGCTGCGTCTGACCGCGCCGCCATCTGGGTGGTTAAGCCATAGCAAAAAGAGGAAAGAAAAGACGAGAAGGGGAAAATAACCACATGCCAAGGAGTGTTGTGTCAGTGAGACAATGTAAGTCTTCTCATTAAATTTTTGCAGTGTAGTTGGTTTTTCCACTTTAATGCTTGGGAGGATGCTGGCCTCTTCCATCGAGAGAGAGAGCGGGTCGAGACGCAGCCTGCGGACTGTGCCACGCTGCCCAATTTATCTTACTTCTAGGGAAGCTGTTTAAAGTACAATGCTTTCTCCTTTTTCCCTTCTCTTCTCAAATTGGCGAGATTCCTGCTGTCTTTCCGCCACTCCAGATATCTGTGCTTTCATCAGTCAGACCTGTATTGAGTGTGCTCGGAAAAAGGCTTGTGATCAGTGTCTGTCCGTTCTGATTTATTCCACTCGTAACAGTCGCTTGGTGTGCGTGTAGTGAATTAGATGAGCACATTATACATACGCATGTTCCCATATGACCGTTCTGATCCTGCAACGCTCTCGGAATAACCTGATGTTACTTATCTTCAGGTTTCTGCACCCTGATACTGAATCAGTGGGTCTCTGAATTAGTGAGGATCTTCAAAACATGTGGTCTTTGCTGAAATTATACTAGCATGCTAATGTTGCATTTTGTGCATCAAAAAAACTCTTAAAGGTGTTTTAAAGGTGACGTGTGTAATTTATTTTGCAGAGACTGGTTCAAGCAGGTTTCCTGGACATGCTCCTTATCTGTCATTGGTCAATCTTGCAGATATTCCCGCCCACACATCTCACCCTCTTGTGAAGTCTGAGTTTTATCTCACAATTCTTTTTTTAATTGTGAGTTAACATCTAGCAAGTTTATGTTTTTGTTTCAATTCTGGAATTTTCTCGCAATTGCGACTTTTTTCTCAGAATTGTTAGATGCAAAAAAGTTTTGCGTTATAAAGTCCAATTCTGAATTGCACTTTTTCTCAGAATTGCAAGTTTATATCTCAAAATTCTGACATTATACTAATTGCAATTGCTTGTTATGAAGTCAGACTTCAGTGTTTACATCTCGCAATTAAGACACTTGAGTTGTGAGTTTCTATCTTGCAATTCTGACCTTATACATATAAGTAAAGTAAAGTCGTGACGTATAGTCAAGTATGGTGACCCATACTCGAAATTGGTGCTCTGCGTTTAACCCATCCAAGTGCACACACACAGCAGTGAGTAGTGAACAAATGCACACACACCGTGAACACACACCCGGAGCAGTGGGCAGCCATTTATGCTGCGGCGCCCGGGGAGCAGTTGGGGGTTCGGTGCCTTGCTCAAGGGCACCTCAGTCGTGGTATTGAGGGTGGAGAGAGCGCTGGACATTCACTCCCCCCACCTACAAACCCTGCCGGCCCGAGACTCGAACCCGCAACCTTTCGATTACGAGTCCAATTCTCTAACCATTAGGCCACGACTTCCCATATCACAAAGTTCTGACTTTATAACTTACAATTGTGAGTTTATATCTAGCAGTTCTGAGAAAAAAAGTCAGATTTGTGAGATGTAATCCTGCAATTGCGAGAAAAACATCAGAATTGTGAGATAAAAAGTTGCAATTGCATTTTTTTGTTTTTATTCAGTGGTAGAAACTGGCATCCATAGATTTTTATGCTAATGTTTTAAATGTAAATTACACAAATACCAATTACCTTTATCAACCTTTTTCTCTTTTTATTAGACAGCTACTGCTCTGTAGCCTCAGTGGGTAATTGTTTTCAGCCATTGTAAAATAGCTGAATTCTGGTGTTGGAAGTCAGTATCTGTACAATTTAGGTCTACACTACACAATGCATCAAGCGAATTAATAAACAGAGTTTTAGAATTTAGCTATTTCAAGATTACCGAGTTGGCTAAGAAGAGACTCACATTGCAAACATAGTGTAAAATCAGTGATCATTTAATACCAGTAATTTTGTGAAAGTCTCTTTGCCTATTATTAAGTTTATTTATTGATTATTAAATCCTGTGTACACTAGTCTCAAAAATGTTGCATGTAATCTTGTTCTAGTAAAAAATGAAACCGCTATTCTTAATGAATTAGCACCACTGTATGCTAAGCTAGTAGGCTAATCTGTTTTCCAATGGCTAACTAAAAACATAATGAAAGGGAAATGGTTAATTTTACAGTTTTTAGCTTTGGTAATATAATACGATAAGTGACTTAAAAGACATTAACATTTTCATGAATAAGAATAGATACACGTGAAGCAATTTTCTATCGTTTCTAATCAGGCAGTGAATAGAGTACTCATTCGTCTCTTTTGGAGATGATTCTGAAGGCTTCCTGCTTCATTTTAGCATGCTATTCAGTAGTGTAATCACCATGATCATATGATGATAGCTTTGATGAACATGCAGTGCAGATGAGAAAAAATAATTGTAATTTTCCACCTCTAAAAACCCTTTTTGACATCTCACTTATAGGCAGTATCTTCCCTGTCTTCCACTTTTCTTTCCTTGCATTTTTCTTTTTCTGTGTGGTGGTATTAAAAACAATACGCATCGCAAAGAGCTGTAAATGTGCCTGACGTTAAGCTCAAACAGCAGCCGAGTGGCAGTTCAATGTACAAGCATGAAATCAAACCCAAAAGTACAAATGCTTTTTCAAATCTTTTCCACTTGACAGTTGTGATTGCCTTTTCTGGCTGGGCTGTGTCTTTGATGGTTCACTCTACCTTGACTAGTGTTGATAGGTTAGCAGCGTGACTACTGATTGGATTGGCTGTATTTGACCTCTTGTAACCTTCTCCTGCACTGTGTCGTAGCCGATGATGGTGCATTGATGCTTGTATGTCCACTCAAAAATGTAAATTCCATCAGTTGACACTCTCTTAAGTCATTACAAACTCATATGACTCTCTTTCTTGAGCACAGCACAAAAGGAGACATTTTGTTTTCCCTGCTCTTTTCCATGCGGTTAAAATGAACAGGGACTGAAGCTTTCAAGCCTCAAAAAGGACTCAAAAGCACCATAAAATATCATTAAAGTGGTCTGTTTGACTTAAATTTCAATCTGCTCGTCACTCAAAGCCGTTGTATGACTTCAGAAGGCTTGGAATATAGTGTGCAAGACTTATGGACTGCTTTTAAGATGCTTCCGCTGTGCTTTGCGTCTTTTTGACGCTTGAAAGCTTTAGTGCTCATTGATCATAATTCCATGGAAAACAGTCTTCAGAATTTCTGCTTTTGTGTTCTACAGCAGAAAAAAAATTATGACACAATTTTTTGGGAGAACTATACCTTTAGATCCAAGATTTCCTGACCAGCATGTTGAAGGTCTTTCACTCCATTGTGAAAAAGAAGTATATTGTAGCAGACTTTTATAAAGAATAGTTGTTACAGAAATATCATACTTTAAAAGCGTATTCAGTTCTTCCAAAAATAAAAATTCTGTCATTTACTCACCTTCATGTTATTCCAAACTTGTATGAGTTTCTTTCCTCTGCTGAACACAAAAGAAGGTTTTTTTTGAAGAATATTGGTAGCCAAACAGTTGACGGTATCCATTGACTTCCATAGTGTATTTATTTTTATTTTTGTATTTTTTTTCATACTATAGAAGTCAATTGCTACCGGTTATTGTTTGGTTACCAACATTCTACAGTCAAAATTATAATCAAGTACTTTACATGTGCTTTAGTTAATGCTGTCAAAACGATTTATATATGATTTATATTATATATAAATATATATTACATATATTTCGTAAATACATGTTTATGTGTATTTATATATACATATAAATATACACAGTACACACACACACACATATAATTTAAACACTTTTATTTTGGTTGTAATTAATCGATTTGACAGCACTAAGTTATTCAACTCATATTAAGTGTACTTCATTATGTTTTAATTAACTTTTGTTGTGCTTTGAAGATTTAAAACGTACTTTAAAGTACAACTTTTAATTTGACATTATTACAAAGTACACTTTTTAAAAGCGTACTCAATGTAGTCATTAAAGTGAACTCTCTCTATGCACATTTAAAATACACCTTTATTTCATTGATATTATATTATCTGCAAGTTCAGCATGTTAAAATACTTTTAAGGTTTGAAGTACACTACAAGTGCACATTGAATGCAATTTAGTGCACTTCGTTTTCACAAGGGCTCCTCCGATCAGATGTCCGACAGATGGGCTTCTACTATCATGCACTTGGGAATGCTGTGAATTTTCCATTCTTTTTCATGAAATTCTTTCTCCATATACTACCTGTCCTTCAGTTTTCAAATAGCCCGAAGAGTGCGGGGTGGGATAGGACGCTTCCAGGAAAGGTTTTGGCCCGGTCGGTTCTCCATTCCTCATGTGGAGACAAGCGGCGGTGTTCCTCCTGAAACCTCTTTGGATTTACGCTGCCAGTCCTGCCATCTTTCTTGCGTTAATCACCCCGGGCTTCGCTCAACACTCACCGGAGGGGGCGATGGATGAGCCATTGGGGAAATGGAATGGAGAGTGGCCAGGCGTGACAGAGGAGATGAGGAGACAGTCAGTATAGGAGAGGAGAATAAAGAAGATGATAACCACCTTAAGACACATCCACACACACATTTTGCTTTGAAATATCCCACACCCCAACATTTAGGGCAGATGACGCCACGTGGAACAAGTGTCTTAAATCACCATCAGTGACTCAAGGTCCCACCGAAGCCTTAAACAATCAGCGCTGTCGTTTGCATGGAGTTCTTAATAGTGCTCAACTGGGTTTTTAATGGCTGATAAGCAATATCTAGAGAGTAGGGTACTAATATAATGATTGGAACAAAAGGATAGTTCACCCCAAAATTTTTATTCTGTCATCATTTAATCGCCATCAGGTTGTTTCAAACCTGTATGAATTTCTTCTTTTGTTGAACACTAAATAAGATATTTTGAAGACTGTTGGTAACCAAACAGTTGCTGGTAGCCATTGACTTCCAAAAATTAAATAAAATAAATGAATACTATGGAAGTCAATGGCTACCGTCAACCATCTGGTTATCCATATTCTTCAAAATATCTTTGTGTTCAAATATATATAGTATATTATACAGTGTGTGCGGAATTATTAGGCAAGTTGATATTCTGGTCATATTTGTTTTTCCAAGAACATTTTACCAATCCCAAACCACATCAATCTTAAAAACTACTATTGATTTTGTATTTAATCATTTATAAGTGATTTATAATTGTCCATGAAGGCTGAAAGTCAAAAACTCCTTATTTCAGGTGAGCAGAATTATTAGGCAGGTTTTCTTTTACAGATAAAATGAGCCAAAAATATTAAATGTCCATGAGAAGGATACAATACTAATGCAATAATAGAATTAGCAAAGTTAAGGCATGACCATTGGGCAGCGAAATGCTCATTGGGTCAGCACGGTCAGAAAAAACAGTTGGAGAAGAAAAGACACGTTAACTGCAAAAGAATTAAGAATTAATGTGAAAAAGTAGGTTAGAAACCATTAGGAACTATTTAGTCTCCAGCGCCATCATTTTCCAGAACTGCAACCTTCCTGGAATTTCCTGAAGTGGAATGTGTCAGGTTCTCAGAGACTTTGCTTGGGCAAAAAATTGGTTTTTTTATAGGCTTTAAGATAGATTGAACATTTACTAACAATTTACTATTATTTACTATATTACATTTAAATATATAAACTTTTGTTGTGATAAATTGAGTAATTATTGAAAAACTTATATACTAAATTGCATTTATGGTAATATCATATTAATATAAATTTGTATTAATATTTATACAGTTATGTTTACAAACAATATATATTAAAATTGAATATATACCTTTACTGTGTTCAACACCATATTAGCTTTGGCTGTTATAGGTATTAACTACGATATAACGGCAATATATATTTAAAAATATATTTATACTTCTGTTAATTGGTCAAGTGCCTATTCCAAAAATCTCAAGTCTCATAAATGACTGAATACTTCACGGCATGAACATCCCACACACTATTTTAGGCTGTTGAAATATATGTTCATCAAAACAAACCCCTCTGGACACCAAAGCATGTGTTTGTTTCAGAGTCAGAGGCAACCTGGGGCAGAATCGATGTACCAGATCTCATTTCCTTGAGGATTGTTCATAAGTGGCTGCAGATCAACTCTTGTTAAAGAAAACACAGATGCTGTCATTTTAGAATGAGACCACTTGATTAGCATTTATTTCTGTATTTTATGAATAAATCCATAAGTAATGCTTCTGTATTTACCCTGGAACAACGGTTTGAATTATTTAAAGTTCTGACCCCCGAGGCAAATCCATCCATTACGCTTCAACATTTTGTTAATCATTGATAGGCTCTGGAATGTGATCAGGGAGTGACTAATTGCTAAATAAAACTAGCCGCTAGCAAAAGCAAGGAGAATTTTTCATGTTTGTCGGATCGGATCAGGCCAACAGAATAACGAGGGTTTTCTGTCGGACATTTCTTCCTGAACGCCGCTTTTGTTTCTTCTTTAGATTTAGTTTGTGTTGTTTTATTTGCCAGATGCTTGGTGCCTAGCGGTGCTTTGGTGCCCAGCCAAAAAATGGCTTTTAGGCTGTGTCACTATGAGGATTTTCGAGGATGTGACAGGATGTTGACAAGCGTTCGGCGAACATTCCAAAAAGAAAATCTAATTACCATTATACGCGGCCAAAGTTCCGGCTAGCGGATGACTGCGGGGCCTATTAGCGGAAATTAACGGAAACTGATAGCGACAGTTCTCCCGATCCTGGGCTTTTAGTGGTCACGCTGGCTTGGTCCTTGCCACAAGCATTCTTTCACACACTGTCTACGCACTTTCTCCTCCGCTCTTCTCATGTAGTCAGAGGCACGTTTCACCATTCTTGTCTGGATGTGCAGATACTTTGTTAGCATGAACCACAATGCAAATGCTAATCAAGTTTTGCTTAAGAATATCTGCATTTCTGCACACATTTTACTTGGAAGAAATTACTCCCCCAAGAATGACTTTAACAGCACAAATGTCAAGGCACCCCAAAACACCCGCAGACCCCAGAGGGTTAAATCTTGTCTCTTCCTGTCCAGTGAGTACATGTGAGTACTTTTATGGTACTTTAATTTTTGTCAGTTTTGGAACTTGGCAGTAGTGTTATTTATATGCTATAATAGTTTTCTTTATAAATATATTTAATTGGCTTTTATTTTTATAATTTCAGTTTTCATTTGAATTTTAGTTTAATTTGTAATTTTGTTATGTGATTTTTTTTTTTTTTTTGCTTGATTTTTGGTTTATTTTTAATTATACAGTATTGCTTTTTCAGTTAAATTTAAATTTTAGTTTTAGATTTTTTATATATTGTTTTTATTTTTAGATATTTAGATATTTATTTATGAGTAATTTTAGTGATTCAGCTGGATTTTATGCCAGTTTCCAAGGTTTAAGGTTTTACCTTAAATGCACAATTTATTTTATTTAAGCTAATTATACTTTACCTAAACTTAAAAAAAAAAAAATTATTTGCCCAAAATTATTTTAACAGCTTAAATTTTGCCTGTTTCTGTCAAAGAAGATTAAGGGGGGAAAAAAGCCCTCTTCTGGTACTTTTTTTTACTGCTTCTTGGCATTTTTTGAACTTTTGAGCAGCGTTATTTTAGTGTTATTTATATACTATTATATATATATATATTTTATTATTAATACTTGTATATTGAATTAGCTTTTTTATTTCAGCTTCAATTTAATTTTAGTAATTTAATTTTATTTCGTAATACTACTTAGGTTTCAAATTTTATTTCAGTTTTATTTTGCTTTTAGTTTTAATTTATTTACAGTTAGTAATTTTATTGCGTCAAGATTTTAAATTTTTATTTACTTTATTTTTTTAATCTAATCTTGACATTTTATTTTATTTAAGCTTTATTTCAGTTATCAAAAATGATTTTAATGTTTTCATTTTGGTTACTATAATTACCCTGCATGAATAACCATGCACTTTTGTTGCAAAGGAAGCTATAAGATTCTGCCTAACATCTAACTTAGTGTTTAACGGAAGGCAGAAAAGGATTGGAATGATACGACGGTGAGTAAACGACAATTTTCTCATCGGGTGAACTGTTCCTATAAGGGTTTCAAGTTTGGGTTAAGTGTTTTGGTTCATCTTCCACTCTCCCTGTGGGTTGAATCTGTGTATATGTTAGCTAGCGTTGTGCTAGCCTTTCGTCAGATTATGTGACCTTATCACAGTAGCTGTGTGCATTGTGGTGGGAGTATTGCCTGTCATATGTGGCCGTGGCCGTGTACGGCCTTGCGCCGAGAGGGGTTTTGTATTGCATAGGAAGTGTTTTGGGCCGTGTGGCAGATGGTGGGTAACAAAATATCATTACATTTGTGCTCCGAAGGCTGTGCTGGCAGCCAAATGATAATATAGAAGTCTGCAACTCCAGCAGCAATGAGATTTTCTGACCCTATTACCTGGGAATACAGAGCAGGGAAAACACAGAGAACAGAATTATATATGGTGAGGGGGAATTTTTGTCAAGTGTGTGTGCATACGCTACTCCTTCATCTCCAATCATCTCAGCACATTTATTTTTTCACGTGAGCGTCTTTTTAACTTTCTGCTGCTTGTTATTATTTCCTGCTGTACAGAATGTAATATGATTCATAAGAAAGATCTAACACTTTGAGGAGTCAAAATCAAATTAATCTCTGAAATAGCCAATTTTGGGATTTGAGAAAAGAATTTGCTCCAATTCTAGGTCTCTAATCAAAGAAAAGGAAAAAATGCATTGGTCATGTTTGCGTGTTTTACAAATTTTATTCTAATTTGGTAAAAAATTAGAAAACATATAACATAACATAATGTAATATCCCATGACCCTACATAGGAAAAGCAGTGTGTTCTGGATAGATAAAGTAGATAATATAATATAATATAATAATAAAACCTGATAAAATGTATTTATTTTATTATTTATTTAGTCAAATATTTTATCATTCTAATGTTATCATATTATTACATTATATTATTAGAATATAAAAATATATATATATTATAGCAATGATATAATGTAAATTTATTGCATGCACTCATGGTGTTCTTCTGTCATATTTTGGATAATGGAGAAAAGTATGGAGTAATGTATGTTAGCATGTTTCACAAATTATACTGTAATATTTGGTATAAAATAAGAAAACATTATCTATAATCTAATCTAATATAAAATAAAATATTATATCCTATAAAGTAAAGTAAAAAAGTCGTGACGTATTGTCAAGTATGGTGACCCATACTCGAAATTGGTGCTCTGCGTTTAACCCATCCAAGTGCACACACACAGCAGTGAGTAGTGAACAAATCCACACACACACACACACACACACACCGTGAACACACACCCGGAGCAGTGGGCAGCCATGCTGCAGCGCCCGGGGAGCAATTGGGGGTTCGGTGCCTTGCTCAAGGGCACCTCAGTCGTGGTATTGAGGGTGGAGAGAGCGCTGGACATTCCCTCCCCCCACCTACAATTCCTGCCGGCCGGGGGCTCGAACTCGCAACCTTTCGATTACTAGTCCGACTCTCTAACCATTAGGCCACGACTTCCCCCATATATAGGACATATAATAATATAATATAATAATATCAGAAAGATAAAATATTAATAAATGTATTGCATGCAATCCTGGTGTTCTGTTGTGGTGAAAGTAGTCATGGAGAACATTTTTTGTATGACATATTTTGGTGCAAAAAACCTGACTAATGTTCTAACTATAAGTGGATATAAGGGGGAGAAAAGTAAATGTATGATATGACTGATACAAAAAATGTTGTCATCGTGTGGTAAAAGAAAACAAAAGGGGTATCATCTGTAACTAGACTGTTGTAGGAATAAAAAGGAAACGCTGCAATTTCATCCTGAAGTCAAGCATGGGTCAGCTTAGCCTGTTGAAATAAATCTGTTGTTCATTTCTCACCCTTGCTCTCATGAAAGCCGAGAAAACTCTTGCTGGACCCCTGGGATGGAATTGTTTTCTGTGAGCGGGATGAAGATTTGGAAAAGTCACCTCATCTGTTAGCAGCTGTGTTAGCAGTGGCACATGGGCTGAGGTCATCAGAAACACACCATCATCTGGCTACATTGGCCTGCCAGATTTCATCTTGTTGTGTTTCCATCGATCACAGCATGCAACTCTCAATAGAGCTTTAAAGGAGAGGTTGATGTGCTCGATAGTGTACCGCTGTTGTTGTGTGTGTGTGTGTGTGTTTTTTACCTGTAGTGTGCTAGATTGTGATGTCATTTTTGGACTCTGTGTATTGATGTTGCATGCTCCTTTAATTTTTACCCCGGTTCTGCTGTCACAAGATCAGCAACACTTTTTTCCTGGGTTTTAAATTTCAAGCAATACTTTTTTTTTGAAGCCTTAAATATTTTAATAGATGCAAAGCGTTCAGCTAAGGTCGCCCACACACCAGAGTTTACTCTGTGTCTGAAAAGGCTGTGGATCCATTCCCTGCTAGAATATCCAGCTTAAGCGGATACCGTAGCTGTGTCGTGGAACATGCTAGCAGGTTTATAGACAGTCTCAGCTGGTATTTAATTGGTCCAAGCTGGTTATTCATAATTTAGTAGGCCATCTTGGACCAACAAACCAGGTGGTCAAGCTGGGTTTTAGAGCTTGGCATCCAGTCAACCAGCTACAGCTAATTAAATGCATGGATTGGACCAGCTTGAACCAGAAAATGACTTGTTTTGACTAGCAAATGACCAACTTAGACCAGCTAAAGATATACTGTATATACAATTTTATTTTCAACTTGGTCAATTTCAGTGGGAATAGTTTGTTTACAAGAATGTAGAGGAAAAACATAAGGATTTGCAATAGTGAAAGATGAATGTATTTAAATAAATAAATACACATACAGTGTACTCCATATATATATATATATATATACACACATGAAGTACACTACACATGCATTTATTTATTTAAACAAATGGAAAAACAGATAATGTAATATTAATGAAATGAATGTCCACTTAAGTGCATTTAAGAGAGTAGCCTACACTTTTATGATTATGTTTTTGCACATTTTTAAAAGGAGTTTTAGAGCATCTAAAAGTGCATTTATTTTGATGTGTTGACTAACATACATGTAAAGTCAAATTTGAGCTGTAATGTGTTATTTACTATTACATTTCAAAAGTAACAAATTGCAACTTTATTATTACAAATGTGAAATTAATGTGTAATTAATTAAATGATTAAAGAAATGACATTAAAGTATATTTTTAAAATAGTCTCAATCGACATGATTATATAGGGTATTTTGATTTACCATAAGACAATATTAATTAAAATATTATTCAGCCAACTGCATTTAATATAAATTAAAACTCTGTTTCAGTTTCATTTAAATGCAGTTTACATGCAGGTAGTTGTCCGACAACTACATTAAGTTACTTAAGTAGAATACACTTAAGTATATTCTTTTAAAATATATTTTTTTCTTTTTCACAAGTTTCAGTTACACTTTATTTTACAGTGTCCTTGTTACAGTGTAATTATACATTAATTAGCAACATGTACTTAGTATATTGTTAGGATGCGTTTGATTTAGGGTCAACTGCATGTAATAAAGCATAATTTATTGTTATTACTATGGTAAGTACATGTAACTTGTATAACACTGTAAAATAAAGTGTTACCAGGATTTTCATTGACCAATGAGATTTAGTTGTACTAAGTTTAGTTTAGACCTACTTGTTGTATTCTGACTTGATGTCATACTTTTTCCAAACTCTCAAAAAACAACTTGTTCATATCAACAAGCTTTCCATAGTCTGCATCTAAGCCTGAATATGTCTTTCAATAACACTAAAAGCACCAAAAAGCCAAGTAAATGAAAAAAAGAATTTCTTCATAAGAAGTCATACTATTTTGTACTCTATGGCAAAATCATACAAAACATTTGGAAAAAAGTACAAGTAAATAAATCCCAAAAGTACAAGTATAAATCCCCCAAACCTAAACATACAAAATTTGAAACTTTTGGATTTTGAGCTTACAAATTTGCCATCTCATGCATATTATTACTCAGCAGAGTTCCCATTAGAATGTGTTGGACATATTTCATATTTTTTGGACTAGTATTCTTTGTAATAAAATTCCATGCTAGATGAAGGTATTACAGTCTGATAGCATCGCTGGTACCCCCACAGTACTTCTACTAGGGGTCGGAGTAAAGGGCACATTGACTTATGTCTTGTGGCTATCTAAAAGCAGCCACATATGTTGTTGTGACACGAAACCCGTCCTTATTCCTGCGGAGTATATGCATAGGCTGTGTATTTTTAGCATCTCTGAGAGATGAGTCACGCTCTACTGTACACACCTGTGAAACGCAGATACTCCCCGAATTTCTCGAACCGCTATCGCTTCAATTCAATTCCGTGTTCTATTCTGTTTCTGGATGGGTTTTTTGATAGACACGCTCTGTCGATCCTTTTCTCCGCCAACATGATATGCCTTTGGATGTTGACATAATCTGTCCAGCCCCTTTCTGTAAGCCTCACTGCCATAGATGTAGTTATCAATCCCAGCAGACAAATGTCATTCCTAATCTGCTTGTCTGCGCTGGATTGAGCTCTCCTTTAAAAAAACGACTGCCGCCATTTCAGCCTTATCGTCTTCATCTCTGATTTTCATTATCTCTTCCTGCCGGCCGTCGAGCGGGACGGTCAACCGCCAAAAAAGCTCACGAGGCCAGCGAAGACGCTGAAAGCTGAGCAGATATGAGTCCTTAAGCCACATTGCCTGCTCATCTCAGATAGATCTCTGGAGGAAATGAGAGTTTGAGTTAAATGATGTATCACTGGGCGGATTTACCTCAGGTTGGGCATAAGACGGTCGCAATTTGAAATGAAACGCAGTTTACTGGCTTAGTTTGGATGGGTCACCTTATCATGTTTGTGAGTTTGTGTTTCCTTTTGGCGCAAAAAAAAAAAAAAAGAAAAAATGTTTGGCCACTAGCAGCTGTAAATGTCAGGATTCTGCCCTGACAGTCTTGTCTGTCTTGTCCCTGTTCAATGTTTCTTTGTTTGTTTTGTGTCTGAGCACATGGCTCTGTCTCTGTTTGTGTTTGCCACATGTTCCTCTGGTCCAACCTCCCTGTTTCCCATGGTCACGCCCCCTTGTTTAGTCCTTGTCTAGTCCTCATTTACGTGATTGTGTCCACCTGATCCTCATGTGCTCTGCTCCTTTATATTGTACTCCTTTCCCTCATGTCTCTGCTGGTTCGTTGCGTGAGTTCCTTGTGTGAAAGAGAATTTATTGTCAGTCTACTAGTCGTATTGAGTAGTGTTGTTTTTTTGCTCTCCTTATCTGTCTAGCTTGCATTGGTTCTCTTGAGGTTTATCAAGATTCCTTTGCTTTTGTTATTTTGCTCTAGTCTAGTTCCTGTTTTTTTAATTTTGTTCTAGTTTTCTTTAGCCTCTAGTTTGGCTTTTCCTTATTTTGATTTTCGTCTTAGCCAGTTTATATTCCAGTTAGATTCCTGGAATTTGCTTTTTGGTTCTTTTGATTTATTTGCTCGCAGCAGTTTGATTTTGGTTTTTCCTTTTTAGTCATAGCATGTAGTCATAGATGTTTTATTTTGTTGCTTGTTGTTTTGTCTTGTGGTCTTGTCTTGTTTAGTGTTTGTTCCTGTTCTGTGTCCTGATTCCCCCGGGCTGCCGTTCTCAAGACCTGGCTATCTGACTGGACTGGTTTCACTACAGCTCAAAGTATCAAGCCCTGGCTGCTGTTCTCAAGAACTGGTTAGCTGATTGGACTGGGTTCACTACAGCTCTAAGTGTCAATCACTGGTTACCCAAGCTGCTGCCTGATCTCCATTGATATCATTGACTGGTGATCTCCTTTGCTCTCTAGCCTAGCTTGGTCCAGGTCTGACTTCGGTCATCCTCCTGTTTTCCAGCGGACTGCCCTTTTCTATTGTTTGGACTCACTTCAGCCCTGTTTATTTAAATCTTGTCAATAAATGTCACTCCCTTGATAATTCTGCATCTGGGTCTCTCTCTAGTATCTGCTGTGCCAAGAACCCTGACAGAACGAACCAGCCACAGTTCCGGTCCAGGCCTCACAACCTCCAGGGTGTACTCCAGCCCAGGAGTACCCAGAGTTCTTCGGAGTAGCCCAGGAAAGCTATCCCCAGTCAGTCCCTGACCCTGTCAGTGCAGCCCAGGGAAGTACACCTGAGTCAAGTCCAGTGTCTGTCCCTGAAGTTCTGGGGAGTGCGTCCAAGTCAGTACCTGAGACCGTTTTTGTGCCTTCTGAGCCTCTTCCCCAAGGGTTCACCCTCCCTATCAGAGCAGTCATGGCCCCTGAGTTTGTCCCAAGGTCTTTCACCAGTCAAGAGTTGGCCCCGGAGACCGAGACCACTAAGGCCATTTTCAAGACTCCACCAGCGAAACAAGTCCATGTCTCCAGAAGGACCACCAACAAGGTCCCCATCCCACCCTCCCTGTCACCAAGGCCTTACGAGTTCGTTAAGCCGGCAACTCCATGGTTGGCCACAAACTCTTTCCCTGGAGTATTTTCCTCCCCAGTCCCACCTCCTATGTTTTCTGGTTGTCCTGGAACTCAAGGTTTCCTTCCCAGTCGGCCCTCCCAGTTTGTGCCCCCTTTGCCGGGTGTGGACGCCTGGAGGCGTCCGTTGGGGGGAGGGTACTGTCAGGATTCTGCCCTGACAGTCTTGTCTGTCTTGTCCCTGTTCAATGTTTCTTTGTTTGTTTTGTGTCTGAGCACATGGCTCTGTCTCTGTTTGTGTTTGCCACATGTTCCTCTGGTCCAACCTCCCTGTTTCCCATGGTCACGCCCCCTTGTTTAGTCCTTGTCTAGTCCTCATTTACGTGATTGTGTCCACCTGATCCTCATGTGCTCTGCTCCTTTATATTGTACTCCTTTCCCTCATGTCTCTGCTGGTTCGTTGCGTGAGTTCCTTGTGTGAAAGAGAATTTATTGTCAGTCTACTAGTCGTATTGAGTAGTGTTGTTTTTTTGCTCTCCTTATCTGTCTAGCTTGCATTGGTTCTCTTGAGGTTTATCAAGATTCCTTTGCTTTTGTTATTTTGCTCTAGTCTAGTTCCTGTTTTTTTAATTTTGTTCTAGTTTTCTTTAGCCTCTAGTTTGGCTTTTCCTTATTTTGATTTTCGTCTTAGCCAGTTTATATTCCAGTTAGATTCCTGGAATTTGCTTTTTGGTTCTTTTGATTTATTT
Source organism: Barbus barbus (assembly GCF_936440315.1). Classification (NCBI taxonomy): domain Eukaryota; kingdom Metazoa; phylum Chordata; class Actinopteri; order Cypriniformes; family Cyprinidae; genus Barbus; species Barbus barbus. The sequence goes on along the minus strand of NC_136763.1, from coordinate 21,112,985 downwards.
GCTCGCAGCAGTTTGATTTTGGTTTTTCCTTTTTAGTCATAGCATGTAGTCATAGATGTTTTATTTTGTTGCTTGTTGTTTTGTCTTGTGGTCTTGTCTTGTTTAGTGTTTGTTCCTGTTCTGTGTCCTGATTCCCCCGGGCTGCCGTTCTCAAGACCTGGCTATCTGACTGGACTGGTTTCACTACAGCTCAAAGTATCAAGCCCTGGCTGCTGTTCTCAAGAACTGGTTAGCTGATTGGACTGGGTTCACTACAGCTCTAAGTGTCAATCACTGGTTACCCAAGCTGCTGCCTGATCTCCATTGATATCATTGACTGGTGATCTCCTTTGCTCTCTAGCCTAGCTTGGTCCAGGTCTGACTTCGGTCATCCTCCTGTTTTCCAGCGGACTGCCCTTTTCTATTGTTTGGACTCACTTCAGCCCTGTTTATTTAAATCTTGTCAATAAATGTCACTCCCTTGATAATTCTGCATCTGGGTCTCTCTCTAGTATCTGCTGTGCCAAGAACCCTGACAGTAAAAAAAAGCCCTCGTTAGATCTAGAAGAGCTGGAGGAGCGCTTAGCAACTGTGTACGTTGGGGAGTGGACTTCCTGTGTGCGGGTGTGGGGCTTAAGAGACCCCATGTGATGAGGGTTTTTTCTGAATAAATGGATGAAATGGGTGAGGAGCAAGGGAGGGATGAGTGAAAAGATGAGATAAGATACTGCTCAAATATGCAGTATGGCATCACAAATACTAAGAGCGGGAATCAGCATGGGCATATATTACCCTGGAGAATATTTTAATGATATTATCCTGATTTAATAATATTGTAATATTCTGTTGTCTTTTACTGACCTTTTTTTGTCATTTGTATTAATTGTACTGGAGCTTTGCACTACAAATGATCAACTTACTGTTTACTTTATCATAGGGCAACAACATTATCCATTGGGGGAAAAAAATAAAAAATGTTAAAAAAACAAATTGTTCCCCCTCTCACTCTCTCTCTTCCATTATTTTTTAATGTTAAAATATAAGTTACTTTTTTTTTTTTTGCAATTGCAAAATTATGGCAGTTGTCACTATCTTATATCTCACAATGAGACTTTTATTGTATTTCTTGCATTGTAGCTTTAATTTAAAATTTTTCACTATTCGGACGTGATATCTCACAAAATGGCTTTATTTCACAAAGAGACTTTATATCAAATGTGACTTTAACTGTCACAAATATGACTTTATATCTCACTGTGTGGCTTAATATCTCACAAAGATGATGTTTTTTTTTTTTTACGTGACTTTATTTCAACCATATTTCTTGCAATTGCAACTTTATTACCCAAAATGGCGCCGCTGTGTTCGGACGCCGTGCGGGTCGCTCCACTGAGACTTTGCTTAAACCTACTTTTTTCCCTACTTTTACTTTCTCTTTTTACACATTTCACGTCGGCACTGATCACCTACAACATAGAAACACTTTTGGACATTGGAAACCGCTACACCAACCTGCTTCAGGACACTTTATCCACGAATCCTGCGTGGCCTCTGGAGATTCTTCGGAACACGGAGACGAACAATAACCCCCCGAGGCGACGGACCAAGAAACACCGCGGGAAGCGCGCTGGAATTCGAGTCAGACTCAGGAAAAGGGCTCACAGTCCTCCTCTTCCAAGCATTCTCCTTGCTAATGTCCAATCCTTGGAGAATAAGATGGACGATCTTAGAGCCAGGATTAGTTTCCAACGGGACATAAGGGACTGCAACATCCTTTGTTTGTCAGAAACGTGGCTTTCGTCCTCGGTCCCGGACACTGCTGTAATGCCGAGTGATAACTTCTCTGTCTTTCGGACGGACAGAACAGCAGAGGCCGGTAAATCCAGGGGTGGAGGAGTATGTTTCATGATCAACAAGAAATGGTGTGATCCCAGGAATATCTCCATTCAGTCGCGTTCCTGCTCGCCTCATCTGGAACATCTTTCCATTATTTGCCGCCCATTTTATCTGCCCCGGGAGTTTTCATCGATCATTGTTACTGCTGTGTACATTCCACCACAGGCGGACACCGGCTTGGCTTTGTCTAAGCTTCACGATGTGCTCAGCGGCTACATTAACAAACATCCTGACGCTGCCTTCATCATCGCGGGGGACTTTAACAAAGCCAACCTCAAGCAGGTCATGCCGAACTTTTATCAACATGTATCCTGTCCAACTAGAGGACCAAACACACTGGATCATTGCTACACTCAATTCAAGGATGCCTACAAAGCCCGCTCACTACCGGCTTTTGGCAAATCGGACCATGCCACAATTTTTCTAACACCGGGATACAAACAAAGGCTCGTTCAGGAACCTCCGGTGCAGAGAGTAGTGACGCGCTGGTCCTCCCACTCAGAGGCTATGCTGCAGGCGGCGCTTGATGACGTCGACTGGGACATGTTCCGGGCGAGTTCTTCTGACGTCAGCGAGTTCACGGATGTAGCATTAAGCTTCGTAAACACGCTAACCGAGCAAGCTACAGAAACAATAACGATAAGGACATTCTCCAATCAGAAACCGTGGGTGGACAGAACAATCCGTGCTGCGGTTAACACACGCACCGCCGCTTACAATGAGGCTCTTCTGACCGGGAATACGAGCGAGTACAAAGCATCGTGCTATGCTCTCCGACGCGCAGTAAGAGCTGCTAAACACAGATACAGAGAGAGAATTGAGTCTCATTTCCAGCTCAACGACTCTCGACGGATGTGGCAGGGACTGAGGACCATCTGTGACTTCGGAAACAAATCCTCCGCGGAGGTGAGAGCAGATCCGTTGCTGGCCGACGAGTTAAACATCTTCTACAGCCGCTTCGATGGCAACGGCGGCGGCGCGTCAGGAAGCAGCAGGCAGAGCAGCGATGATCCTGTAATCACCGTGTCGGAGGATGAGGTTCGGAGGGCGCTAAAGAGAGTGAACGTCAGGAAAGCAGCCGGTCCTGATGGGATAACTGGCCGTGTTCTGAGGTCCTGCGCCGATCAGCTCGCTGGTTTGTTCACTTCCATTTTTAATGAGTCCCTTGCTACCTCCGTGGTTCCCACCTCATTCAAAAAATCCATCATTATCCCTGTGCCAAAGAACAATAAACCCTCTTGCCTGAATGACTATCGCCCAGTTGCCCTCACATCTATAGTCATGAAGGTTTTTGAGAGACTTGTAAAGAGCCACATCTGCTCCTCCATCCCTGATACTTTGGACCCTCTTCAGTTTGCCTATCGCCCAAATAGATCCACGGACGATGCCATTTCTCACGTTCTCCACTCTTCCCTCACACACTTGGACAGCAACAATGGGAATTATGTAAGGCTGCTATTCATTGACTATAGCTCAGCTTTCAACACTATAGTCCCCATCAAGCTGGCATCTAAACTCACTGACCTCGGCCTAAACTCCTCACTCTGTGACTGGATTCAAGACTTCCTCACCGGCAGACCTCAAGTGGTGAAAGTTGGCCAGTTCACCTCAAACTCCATCACTCTGAACATAGGAGCCCCACAGGGCTGTGTCCTGAGTCCCCTGCTCTACTCTCTCTACACGCATGACTGCGTGTCCTCTCACAGCTCCACATCCATTGTTAAATTCGCTGATGATACTGTGGTTCTGGGCCTCATCTCCAACAACGATGAGACCGCATACTTGGATGAGGTAGAGAGACTCACATCATGGTGCCAGGACAACTGTCTCTCACTGAATGTGGGGAAAACTAAAGAACTGATCATGGACTTTAGGAAGAGACAGCAGCAGCCCTACTCTCCCCTCAGGATCAGTGGGACCCCTGTGGAGAGGGTGAGTAGCTTCAAGTACCTCGGCGTAAACATCTCCGAGAACCTGACTTGGACTACACACATCCAATCACAGGTTAAGAAAGCCAGGCAAAGACTGTACCATCTGCGACAGCTGAGGAAATTCAGGGTCTCACCAGCAATCCTGAAAACTTTCTATTCAGGGACCATAGAAAGTGTATTGACTCAGTGCATCTCAGTGTGGTATGGAAACAGCTCCAATCAGGACTGCAAAGCACTACAGAGAGTTGTGCGCTTAGCTGAGCGCATCTCAGGGTCTGCTCTCCCCTCTCTGCAGGACATCTACCTCAAACGCTGCAAAAGTAGAGCTGTTAAAATCTTCAAGGACTCTAATCACCCTGGTAACCGTCTATTCACTTTGCTTCCATCTGGTAAGCGCTTCCGTAGCCTGATGGCAAAAACTGAGAGACTTAGGAGGAGCTTCTTCCCCCAGGCCATCAGGCTCCTAAACTCTAACTCTGTGTCATAATATCACTTGACTCCATGTAATATCACCATATCATCAAGTTATTCATTCATAATTTTTTCTCCATGTAAATATCATATATCAATAAGCTATTCATAATTTTTCTCTACCTCATATTGCTGCTATTCAAATACCCTGTACAACTTTTTGCACATTATTTTTTGCACATTCCTCTCATTACTATTTGTCAACAACATACTGACCTGCACATTTATATTTATATGTTTTATCCTATCTTATCTTTTATTTTATGTTTGTACTTCTTCTTAATATTTGTATACTTTATAATTGCACTGTCCTTGGAGCGGACCTGACCTACATTTCACTGCTGGTTATACTCTGTATAATTGTGTATGTGACAAATAAAACTCTTGAATCTCTTGAATCTTGAATCTTTATTTCGTATTAATACATTATTTCTCACAATTTAATTTAAAATCACATTGATCTATGTGTGATAGTGTTACTATATATCTTATTTCAACTTGATATCTTACAATTTCCACTTTATTTCTCACAATTTGTACTTTATATCTCACAATGTCACTACTTTTCAGAGTACAACTTTATATCTTGCAGTGTAATTTTTATTTAAAATGTTTGCATTTGTCTGTTTCATTTTTTACAAGGTTATTACAGGGTTACTATAGTTAACTAAAACTAAAACCATTAAAAAAAACTGTGCTTCAAATAATATTAAATGTTAACGGAATATATATATATATATATATATATATATATATATATATATATATATATATATATATATAATATACTATATAAAATATTATTTTAATTTCTCATTTTCATGAAGTTTATCTTGATATACAGTACTAAAATAATTAAAACTATAACTGAAATAGAAATAATAAAGACTATGTACTGTAGACATATAAAAAAATACTCACACAAAAATAACTAAACATATGAAAAAATATAATATAAATTATATATGATATATAATAGTATGTTCTTGATACTAAAACCACACTGCTCTGAGACACAAACAGGCTTCCATAGTACCCACATATAAAATATGATAATATACAGCAAAATGTTCCTTCACAGATGTCTAGTCAATGTATGTATGCTTACTGGGTTGTGTAATGACCCCTTTAGACCCAATTTCAGATTACACGGCTGTCTCCTTTAAAAAAAGTGTTGTTTTTCTTCCAAGAGAAGCTCAGAAAATTTTCATTTTGTTGCTGTCTTGCTGCTTGGATTGGGTGTTTATCTCACTATCAGATCATTTCATCTGTTTATTTGCCTTTAAATGCTAAACTTTGAGAGACACACAATAAGACAATACAGCTCTTTGTCGGTACGCTGAATAGCCTCTGCATCCATGCTGGATTTACGTAACGCTTTGTGGAGTGAAAAAGTGAACGGGAATACAATGATCATTTGAGTGGCAGGTTGAGCTGGAACAAAGAGGCGAGCAGAAAGAATTTCAATTGGATTAAATAGAATGGGTGGAGAACATTAGTAGTAGGTCACCTCCTTTATCACCGTGAGTCAGTCGTACCACTGTTGTAATCTGTTTAATTAGCATTCATCAGACACGTGGTCTCGTGAATGCTAGTCCACGAGCGCTGCGAGAGCAGGCGAGTGATCTTCTCAAGAGCAGCTTCTACCAGGATTGACAAGCCTTTAGATTTCCTCTGGCAAAATGAGCTGATCAGACAAATGGCTGCAAGACTTGTGTCCTGTTGTTAAATTAAACCCTGATGCCATTTCAATACTAACCCACCGACTGCATGTAAATGTATAATTATAAGTAAAAATGTAAATGGTCATATTGTATGGTCATATTGTGAGTGTTTTTGTTTATTTGTTTTTTGCTGCATATAAAAGAATGCTTATATATGTTGGCCGAGAGAGCTCAATGCGCTGCAACTTCACAAAACACATGCAAATAGAAACAGCACCAGCAAATCAAGAAAACATCTTCATCAATTTGACAGCAGGTGCCGCAAATGCTCACAACACAAACAAATAAAGAAACGCACTGCAAAAAAGTAAGAAATGTATTTGCCATGCGTTTTTTATTTGTTTATGTTGTGAGCATTTGCAGCTTGTTTGTTGTCAAATTGACGAAGTTGTTTTCTTAATTTGCAGGGGGTTTTTTCTATTTGCAGTGCGTTTGGTTATTTGGTTGTGTTGTGTGTATTTGCAGTGCGTTTTTTATTTGTTTATGTTGTGAGCATTTGCAGCGTGTGTGTTGTCAAATTGACTAAGTTGTTAATTTACAGGGGTTTTTTTCTATTTGCAGTGCATTCGTTTATTTGGTTGTATTGTGTGTATTTGCAGCACGTGTGTTGTCAAATTGATGAAGTTGTTTTCTTCATTTACAGGTGTTTTTTTTTCTTTTTGCAGTGCGTTTGTTTATTTGGTTGTGTTGTGTGTATTTGCAGCATGTGTGTTGTCAAATTGATGAAGTTGTTTTCTTAATTTGCAGGTGTTATTCTATTTGCAGCGAGTTGAGCTCTCTCGGCCACCGTACTTATAACTTGAAAAATAAACCTAAGCTAATTAGATAAAAGTAAGTATCATAAATAAATAAAAATAATTCTTTATGTCGATAGTCCACTTTAGACATTCTACTAACAGTAAGTAACTTTGCAACTACATGTTAACTAGCAGTCATTAGAGTATTAGTAGACTGTCTGTTTAATATCTTCTAAAACTTTATTTTGATGGGTCCACAACATACAACATACTGACTATGAGAAAATTTACAAGTATATGTCAACTTATTCTACCCTAAACCTACCCTAACAGTGTACTCTGAGAGTAGACACGAAGTTGCAAATGAATGAGAATTAGTTAACATGTAGTTGTAGTTACAAAGTTTCTTATATTTAGTAAAATGTCTAAAGTGGACTATCAAAATAAAGTATAACCAAATAAAAAGCCTTCTACAGTAATGAGTCAAGTTTTGCTCTATGACCTTTTCATTCATTCATTCATACTAAATAAATAATTAGTAGTAGTAGAAGTAGTAGTAGTATTTTATTCATATTGATTTGTTTATTTTGGTGCATATTTGGTGCACATAATATTGGAAGATATTAAGATATTTACAAGATCTTAATTACAAGAAGATTACAAGATTTAAAGATTAAGTTATTTACAAATATTATATATATATATATATATATATATATATATACTGTATATGTATAGACAGACAGACAGACAGACAGACAGATAGATGTCTTGGGGGTTTATTTGAATTCTGATATTTGGAAAGAAACTGCGCTGACAAAAGCCATTATGGCTTTATAATGAAAATTTATGAAGGTAGTGGCTAGTTTGATACAAATAATAATATACATTATGAAAGATCTGCGATGAGAGAACTATGTTCACCTGAACTACTGGTTGTAGAATTGTTTTTTTCTCATGAGATCAGGCTGTGGAATCCCAGCCGTTCCAGCTCTGCTTCTGTCTGAGAGCGTAACTTTGGCTTTCTGACTGGGTCGGTTTGGCCCTCTTTACCAAACGGCTCCTCAAATCTAGTTCACTGTTCCCTTCTGTATCCTGATAGTCGTTCACTGGCTTCCATGAACTATTGATTCCAAAATAGCTTCAAAGCTACTTTAGAAGTGGATGGAGCGAGGCTTGAGATGAAGAGTGTGAGTCAACGGAGCTGATAAGAGTGTGTGTGTGTGTGTGTGTGTGTGTGTGTGTGTTTTGAGGGTGTTTGCTGTTAAGGACTGGCAGGAGAATAGACAATCCTGAGAAAATGCATTTGCTAGATGTTGGCTTTTGATACTCGCTAGTTCTTTTAGCCTCCATGTTTTCTTCTTGTTTACAGGTTGCGCAATGCTTTGAGGACTCTCCGAATGTCGCAAGACTTCTGTCTTTTACGTTTTTGAGTCTTATTTTCACAGATGTATCAGGTCTTGTGCTTGTGTGTGTGTTTGTTTGCATAATTTACTTACAGTTCCTGACCTTTAGATCCCTCCGCAAATCTGTTTGTTTTCAGAGCCACTGATTATTATTCCGTGTTTCTCATTAATCACTCCGACACAAAACAGAATTTACAACCAGCAATGTCACGTATTTCACAGCAAACCAGGATATTCATCCAGAAAAAATGTAGAAATCATTACTAACCTTGTTTACTTAGGGATAGTCCCAGGTAACACATTTAGGTTATAAAATGTTGTGGGAACATTGTTTTGAAATGTGTCTAAAATGTTGACATGTCCAGTTTTCTTATTGTGTAAGATACTTGGTTACAAAAAAAAAGATTTTCTACAATGTTCTACTTGCTTTATTTTCACCCAAAATATAACATTATTTGAGCATTTATTTGTAATATTCTAAAAATGTTAAAATGAGCAGTTTTCTTGTCATGATTATAGCATTATTATTTTTTAAATGTTTCTTACAGTCTTCTATTAACTTTATTTTCACCTGAAATATAACATTATTTGAATGTTTATTTTTAATATTTTATAAGAATGTTAAAATAAGTAGGCCTACAGGTTTTTTTATGTCATGATTACAATTATTTAAAGGTTACAAAATGTCAAAGGTTACAAACTTCTTTTTTTTACCCAAAATATGATGTTATTTGAATAAAGCTTTATTCAAATAAGTTGTGATTAGAACATTATTTAAAAGAGACAAACACATTTCTTGCAGAGTTCCACTAATTTTATTTTTTAACCCCAAAATAATGTTATAAATATATTTATTTTCCATATTCTAAGAATGACATCTCTCAACATCATGGAAGAGGTTCTCTAAGAACTTTGTAAAATGTTATGAGAACATTATAAGAATGTTTTGTTCTAATATTATATAACTTTTTTTTTTTAAATGTAGTGAAAGTTGTTAGCTGGGAGTCAGAGGAAACAAAGTCATACACGTTTAGGCAGACATGAGGATGAGATGATGACAGACTTTTAATTTTTGGGTGAACTAACGCTTTAAGAAAGTAAATAAGGACATTTTGATTTCATGTTGACTTTAAAGGCTGACCAAATCTTACAAGTGACAAATGTGTGGAGCTATCCTGAGGAAGTGACCTCATGCTGACAGAAGCAAAGGCCACGAAACAGTCTCAGTAAATACAGATGTACCCCGACTTCACACACACCGAACAAGGAACCGGAAATTTACATACTAAAGCCGGCTGACACAATAGTAGCTAAAATATGAAATCCTGTTGGGATTTTTCAAATACTACACTTCTTAAGTACACCTTTTCTGAATGCATTAAAAAAGAGACTTTTATCAGAGAGAACATTTTGTTTTACTAGTTAGTCATTCCACAGTAGCTTGTCTAAATGCTCTCAAAATGCCATGGCCTGGAGTTCTTGCCTTCACTGCTGGTAGGCCTCTCAGATAAAGCAAGCTGTGGAAAAAAAAGACATAAAAGATGAGAACGAGGGGAGGCTGTATTACTGTGACTCATTGTGACATTAATATTGAGTGACGCTGGGTCAAAATGAGTTGGAATATTTTCTGTGACTCAGTGTTGCACTGGCATTGTTTGAAAACAGCCTGAATGCTCAACTATAAAATAAGGTTAAACTAACCTATAATCAACTCGCTATTCTGTTTTTTATAACCCAGACCCACAATTGCAAGCATAATCGCTAGTTTTCATCTATGCAAAAACCCCAGCTGTTAAGCCAATGTTTTCAGCTCAGTACCAGTAATGTTTTAAAAAGAAAAGGTTCGAGCGAGGGTTTAATTATTCCACATGTGTGCTCAGCGCTGATTTGAGCATTCGGGGAGGACGTTGTCTTCTTTATGTCCTGTCAAAAGCCTCGCTGTAGGTGCAGGTCCTGTTGGATTTGAGTTTGCTGTGTGAACGTATAATACACAGCTATATGTCAATCGAAGTGTCGTCTGTGAATTATAAATGAATAGTACACCCAAAAATTTCATCGGTGAGAAAATTTAAATAAAATAAAAAATACATACTGAAAATCATTTAGAACACTGAATCTGCATATCAACCCCTCGGGAACCATCCAAGATACAAACAACCACATAAAAATGTGCTAAAACACCTTAGCAACCACGTAGGCAAGATAAATATATATTTTTTTCTGAAACAATGACAATACGAATAAAATTTTTAAATTGAAATTAAATTTTCACATTTTAATTGAAAATGGTATCTGATGCTAATTTAACTGAATAATCCAACGCTCTCTCACGACCAATTCGTACGTATTTACGAGGTGGCTAATTTGTACGAATTTGTACAACCTCACTCATATGACTTTGTACGATTTGTCTAAACACCGGTGAGGAATAGGTTTAGGGGTGGGGTTAGGTGTAGGTCATTCGTACAAATTCATATGAATTGTGCAACTCGTAAAATACATACAATTTGGCAAAAATCGTATGAATTTGTACGAGTGAGAGCATGTGAATTTGTACGAATTAGCCACCTCATAAAATATGTACGAATTGTTGTGAGATCGGGTTGGAACATTCTCCTTAATTATCATGCAATGGTTACAACTGCCTGTAGATAGATATGCTGTTTTTGGACGATTTTTGTGTGTCGGGCTTGTTGTCACTGGATTACCTGTGTGCTTTTAACACAAGTTGTATTTGCTCAGTGAGACGTTTGCATTGAACACTTGGCAGTTGGGTTTTTTGTCTAAGAAAATCCAAATATACCATGCTTCCGTCCCTGTGGCTTTAAAAACAAACCAGTAGGACGTTATGGAAATGTTAATGTTTGTATTTCAATTTGAATGAAACCTCCAGCCCATATTTGTCAGTTCAAACATATACCTCAGTTTAAAAAAAAATAAAATATGTGGCTTAAAAAAAGAGTATTTGATTACCAGCATTATCTCACAATTTCTGTTCATGCTTGGCTTAGTTTTAATGCTAATGTGCATGTGGTTTTCTCACCGAGCGCGTTGGCTGATGTATCTACAGCCATGAGCTCTTTGATTGGATTGCTCTTAAGGGAGTCTGTAAGAATAATGCGAAGAGATAAACAGAGACAGAGGAGTTGGTGTTAAAGGGGGTGAAGGAAACTAGTCTGGTCTTCAGCTGCAGTGAAATCTGGGTCATTCGGGGGTGCTGTCAGGGGATTCTGGTGTCGTGGAGACCGAGGTTAGGAGGTCAGCAGTGATTGAGGTCAAGGAATCAGCTGCCCTCGGCCTCCGTATCTGTGGAATCCAGAGAAAGTTGTTAATGGTGGCTTTAGTCCAGAAAAAATTAAATTCTCTGTCTGCCTACCTGTTTGTGTCTGTGTACAGACTATATGCGGTCCATAATTAGTGTTTTTTTTTTGTTTTTTACATTTATGGAGCAATTATGGTGTAAATGGTAATGATAAACTCTTAAAGCAGATTATTATCAGGTAACTGAACTAATTAAAGATCGCAGTATGTGCTGGGTAAAATGCACTGTCACAGGCATCACACAGTCATCATGTTTTTGGCAGCGCATAAGAATCAACATTTTGACAAAACTGTAACACTTGCACATGAATTGCAATTCAAAGCGTAAATGCGTTCATACCGCCTCTGCACTGCAGTGCAAGCATTTAAACGTGTGACGTGTACGAGAAGTTAAGGTAAAATACATCTGCTTAGTATCTACATTGGATCCAATTAGTTTGTTTTTTTGTTTGTTTATTTAAAAATAAATAATTTTATTCAGCAAGAATGCAATATCTATCTATCTATCTATCTATCTATCTATCTATCTATCTATCTATCTATCTATCTATCTATCTCTAATTTCAAATAAAGGCTTTAAAAATTTATTTATCAAATAACTAAAATATTAATCAGCACAACTGTTTTCAACATAGAAGACGAAGAAGCAGCAATTCAGCATATTTGATTGTTTTCCGAAGGATCATGTGACACTGAAGACCGTATAGCTATCAAAAGAATAAATTACATATTCAAATATTTAAAAATAGTAAACATTTTAAAAAATTTAATATTTCAATGTTGCTGCTTAACTGATTTTTTTTTTTTTTACCCACATAAATGCATCCTTGGTGAGCATAAGAGTTTTCTTTCAAAAACTAACCAAATCCGACCAACCCCAAACCTTTGAATGGTAGCTAGCTAACAAAACAAACATACTTACATTGGTATGCCAGCAGATGGCACAAATTAGTCTGAATGAGTGACTTGTTGAGTCATTTATTAAACCGGTTTGTTCAGAAACGATTAATTCAGAAATAAAACACCACCTACTGTGTTTTGCTCGGAAGCATGTTTTTTTTCTGCTGGTTTGTTTGGAAATAATTTTGCTGGCGAAGCAGTAACAAACGAAGCTACTGGAAATATTTAGTCTAAAATGTAAGTTACTCAGTTTTAACTAATTGTATATTGAACTGTTTATGGAATTGCGATCGTACTGTTTTTTCCTAACACTTGCTGTTATTCGGACACAAATAACATAAGCTGCGAGTGCGATATTGCATTCATATTTCATGTACATTTATATTTCTGATAAGCAGATGTGTAATGAGAAGAATAATATATAGTTAACCAGTCATTATCACAAAATAAAACCATTTAGAGTGCTATAAGACCCTCATTTTACGCTAAATGGCCGGTGTCCTGATATTTTATCCTGTCAGATTGTCCTACTAGGGCGTACTAGGCATGCCGTGCAAAGGCAAAAGACCGTAACTTCAATTTTTGTCGAAAATGAATTATTGATATTTTTGGGACATTCAAGACATCCTTTATCATGTGCATACGTATCTTGAGTCAATTGCTTTTTCTGAGTAAATAATGGGTCGTCTCGACCATAACTTCATAAAGCCCCGGAGAAACCAAGGCAGAACACCGTATAACACCAGTAACAGCTCTTTCGCTTTGTTTGGAATGCTCAAAATGAGTTACGCCATTCTGCCTTTGTTTAGCCGCACGTCAAAATGAAGTTACGGTGCTGGCTTGGAGTTATACGGTGTTCTGCCTTTTTTTTACTGTCCATTAAAGTCTGCCGCATTTTAATTACGGTGTAGACAAACGAATTAGATTGCGATCTATCAAACAGCTCCATAAAGCACTGCACATTAGACTAAACACCTTGGCAGCAATACATAATCGTGAATAACCTTTAAAGATTTTTTTTCTTCCCTTTTTGTAATGCAGATTATTCACCAGGCTGTCACTTCTAGTTGGATGCGTGTGTACTTGAATGCCGTAGCATGTAGCATAATCAGTCATAAAATCAGTAGCCTAACAGTTCGCAATTAAATCCATATCCTACCTTTTCTTGTAACCCGATTAAATCAATCCACAGCGCTGAAAGTCATCAGAGATTTTTAATCCACTCGAATTTCTGAGCATGCCTGCTTGCTGAATAAATCCACAAGTCGTTCTTTTAGGTTAGGCTATTTAATTCAAGTCATAATAAGCTATGTCTAGAATTATTTTACGTTACTGAGCACAGCAAATAAATTGGTTGCAAAACAGTATCCCACTCACATGTTTAACTTTTAGTCTGCTTGTTACGGTAAAAAAAAAAAAAAAAAAAAGGTATACAGTCACATTACTATATGCAATAGCCAATATGAGATAGCCCATGATCAGTAGATTTTATACAGGTGTTACTATAATGATTTTGTAAATGGTGATCAGCAATCAAATATTGATAATGTGGAAGTTACTGCCTTTTGCCTTAGTGTGACTTCTCACTTTTTGCAGACAATGCAAAGGCAGAGTACATTAACTTCAAAATAGGGGTACAAATCAAGTTTGAGCTCACAATTTTTTAATGTACATAATTTTCATTACTAAAACATCTAATTGCCAAATTGCCAGTGTCCTACCTATAATTAATTTGGCTGGACAAGTAAAAAACTTTAGTGATTTTTCTCAGTTTCACACTCTAGCGAGTTAAGGTCTTTTGCCTTTGTAGGGCAGTATATATATAACAAAAACAAAACAAAAAAAAATGGTTTATAAATGTCTCAGAGTCAAATTGTGTCTGGAGACTTTTGTTATTGGTCAAACTAGGGAAGGTGTTTCATAATATGCTTTATTCGAGGCTAATGTAACGGCTGAGAGGGCCGCAGGTGAACTTTCTCCCCGGAGCATTTTTAATTTGTGCTACTTGATGCGGATCCCTGAAGGACACAGATTCCACTTTAACAGGTTAATCTCTGAGGGATTGATCACCTAGAGAGGGACTGAGAGAGAAAGTGTGTGTGTGTGTGTGCAGTGCTGGTATTTGTCAGTGGACTGCTGAGGGATTTGGGAGTTGATCTGTTAGATGAGGGTCCCTGGGGGGATTTTAGCAGTCTGGTCATCCCAGGGCTGTTTAACCTGTACTGTTGAACCAAATGCAAACTGATGATATATAAAAGTGTCACCTGTATGAGCAGACTACAAGATGACATTTGCTGATTCATATTTTCATTGCCTTTTCTTTGTATTATGGCCTTGTAAATATAATACACCACTGATAAGAATTCCTTCTTATGAGTTATTGAATCGCTATGAAGTGTGTTTGAATGATTCATCAGACTGAATTGGTTTCAGAGGTTCTCAAAATGAATCACTCATTGATTTTTTTTTTCTTTCTTTTTGCTGTGTGGATTATTGACTCTTTTTAGTCAAGTTTAGTACCTTATTGTTTCTCTCACACACACTTTCTGTTCTGTTCTGTTCTGATCTGATCATCTCAGATAAAGTAATAAGTGAGATTAGACTCTGGATGTGCAGGACTGATTCGGCCTATCCTTCACATGAGTGAGGTGTGTTACTTCCTCTGCTTTGAGAAAGAGGTTGTTTGAAGAGTCTTTGAAGTGGCTCTGCTTAGGTTATCGGTTCATAGCAAAGGCCATCGGCAGCTAATGTTTAGCTCATATAGATTTAAAACATTTACTTTTTTCAACTGCTTACATTTTCAAGATTTGCCTCTTTTTTTTTTTTTACTTTACACACACAAATCCAATAATTGCACACGAAAAATGCAAAATGCTTCACATCTCTTGCTCATGAAGCCCTGCATTCAGAATATCACAAAAACATCTCAAAAGCAAACATTTGCAAATGCCTTTGCCATAATATTAATTCCTGTTAGATTTTTGTGCGTTGCATAGAGAATTGTGTGTTATGTTTTGCAAAAAGTATTTTATGAAATTGAAAACTGAATCAAAAGCCAAGAATTAATGTATGGTTTTGCAGATTTGGTGTGTGGTTCAGGTGTTTGAGTTGCAGGTTTTGTGTGTAAGCAGTTGAAAAAAAGAACTGTAATGCATCAGCTAAAGACGTTTTCCTCAGATTAAGTTAAGTCAAGTCACTATTATTTGTATAATGCTTTCAACAATACAAATAGTGCCAAAGCAGCTTTACATCAGCTTGATATAAAGCTGGGTGGCTTTATATCAGCTTTACAGCATTTAGACGGGGAAATAGTTTGTCAAAATAGTGTCATTCCCCTCTGGCCAGACAAAATCAGCAGTTTAAATCTAGGCTAAAGCAGAGTTAGATTGTGCAAAGGACTCATCTGGTTCCTGTGGTCTTGTCCCGATGACCGTCTAGGAGACAGGGTCTTCACTGGGGATCAGTCTCTGGGGCTCCCCTAATTGTCCTGGTCTCTGCTGACATTCAGGGCTGTAGAGGTCATCTCTAGGTGCTGATCCACCATCTGATCTGGACACAGTCTGGATCTGGGTGGCTACGGTGACCTCGGAATAAGAAAGAAACAGACTAATATTAGCATAGAACAGGGTGATACTGAATCTTTTTTTATATAGATTACAAAAATAGGAAAAATGAGATTGAAAGTGATTCATTAAAATGAATCAAATTTCCCTATTATAGTCTATCTATTGTAGTTTAATGTTAGTTAGTTAGTGAGAGACCCGGGTTCGAATCCACTGTGAGACACCAATGTGTCCCTGAGCAAGACACTTAACCCCTAGTTGCTCCAGAGGCGTGCGACCTCTGACATATATAGCAGTTGTAAGTCGCTTTGGATAAAAGCGTCAGCTAAATGAATACATGTAAATTAGAAACGCTATTCAAATCTTTTGTGAGCAAAGAGCAGACATGAAAGAATTTGTATTTATTGATTTATTTTTAATATCAACACCAACACAGTGGTGAAATATTGTAAACATTCTGTCCTCATTATTATGGCTATGAGGACGAAAATAGTGTATGTGCTAGTGTAGAGTTCACATCAGCATTTTTTCTTTCCCCTAAGTCTCAACGGTCTGGACCAAACCGTCATAAGTTCTTCCTCTGTGGTCGAGTGTGAGGATATTTCATTTTACCCCATCAATTCTCATATCAGCTTTTGCCAGAATCGACGGTCGGACATTGTAGGGTTATGCAGCTGTCACTCAATGATTCTCCCGAAGCCGAAGTTCCTGAAGCCAATTGCATTTAATTCCAGGCTTACATCCTATATTCCCAGGTTTCCTCATAGATTTATGACGTGAATCCAGACCAGTGTGTGTGTGTGTGCGCATTGTGAGCGTGGGTCTGTCCCACAGAGATCCCACACATTACCCGTATGCTCGCAAGGCAATTGGCTGAGAGAAAATGAGATCCCTTTCCCAGAAGCACCCTCATTTCAAGGGGAAGTGAGCAAAGATTATATCACTTAGCAAATAGGTACCACTATAGATGTTTTTCATCCTTTCCTTCCTTCTCTCCTTCCTCCCTAGCTTTTCTCCCTAAATTTATGGAGCTGGGGAACAAGGACAGCTGTGTGTGTGAGTGTGTGTGTCTCTGTGTGTGTGTGTGTGTGTGTGTGTGTGTGTGTGTGTGTGTGTGTGTGTGTGTGTGTGTGTGTGCTGTCAGTTCCTCGGGGAAGGTTAACCGGCTGGCCATGCAGTTTGTTTAGCTCATTTGAGGTGTTTAGCCAGATGTGGCATTGGTGGAAAGACTGAAGACAAGAAAAGGGAACCCAAAATAATAATAATAATAATAATCATCATCATCATCATCATGATGATACTGATCACGTATATCTGTCCTGTCCATCTGGTTAGTTTTCCTGTGTCGCTTAATTTGGAGGTTTATATGAGACTGTCATAATAGACTCCCTCAGATCAAACACTGGGATCATACTGACAGATCTGATAAACCGCAAAACACCTGAATTTTAAACCCCACCCCATATCAGCATGTTGAAACACAATTAGACCTGGTCTTAGCCTCCGATGACTTCAGTCTGATATGTATTGTATACAATTATAGCAGGAGTTTTACCAAAACAGCAAGATGCAATCTGATTGGCTGGCAATTTCTGGTGTCAGGCTGCATGGTTTCTTATCAGTCAATGGGTCAGACTGACAAAGCTAAGGGCTTAGGTTGGTTTTAGCTGATTATTTTTCTATTACTACAAGTACTCTCATTACTCTAAGGGTGTTTTCACACTTGAATCCTCTTTAAAGGAACCGAACCCAGACCCCTTTAAGTGGACCAAGTGAAAAAGGACCCAGTTTTCTTTGTCTTCACACTATCGCAGTTCCTGAAAGAGGACTCAGATCCTTTTTTGGTCCACTTAAGCAGTAATGGTGTCTCAGACCTCGTTGTGTTCAGACTGTTGCTTTTTGGATCTAGTCCAGTGTTTGATGGCTGACATTATGGCCTCCAAAACTGGAATATTTTTATCTTTTGCACATAAATATATGTTTTGTACACCTTTGTAATATTTATTTTGAATTGTTTTCCTTGTTTATGTAATCGTGTTTATTTTATAGCACACAGGGTTTCTGCAGGATTTTTAAGCTCAGATTTAAGACTTTTTAAGACCTTCACTGATAAAATTAATGCTATATGAGTAGGATGGGGCAATGTCAGTTGTAACATATTAAACTGTAAAATGACTGTAAAAAGCATGATTTCCAGTTCAGATACAGGTTTTCACCAAAAACAAAATTATATATATATATATATATATATATATATATATATAGTATATTTATATATATATATATATATATATATATTAGGGCCGGGACTTTATCACGTTAATTTAGATTAATTAATTACACAAAAATAACGCGTTAATTTTTTTTTACGCATTTTAATCGCACTTATTTTTGCACCACGGAACGTTTCTCACTGGATGAGTTTCGGCGGACCGATTATACTGGAGCACCAACTAGCGTTCAGAATTCCAAGAACGCAAAGAACGGACTTGCGTTCTCGTGGAGACCGGTCTTGCCAGGCTTCCTTGGAAGAACGAACTCGGAAGGACGCGAGAACACAGAACGCACACTTATGAGAACTGAGATGTCCTGCTTAACTGACTGCATAGTCTCAGCATAAGAAACGGCCAATGAACAATAAATATTACAAAATGTCATAACTTATTAAAACATTTCATACTATTATAGATATTACTTTCATATAATTGTATTGTTTTATTTTACAGCGTTATATGTTTTACTGTTCAGATTCATTTTAATATGCCAATAAAAATGCAGACTTTCTCCGGGTCTTATAACTTTATTAAAATTAACCAAAACAAAACGATAAATGTTTACTTTCAACTTGAAGAGCCGTTAAGTATTTGTGAGAGCGACTTTAAAGCTTACAGGCTTCCGTACACCGGCCACCCACAGCGTTTTCTGGGATTTCTAACGGCTCGATTCTCTCAAGTCTGCACTCGATGCATCCTCAGTTTCAAGAACATATCCGGGCACTTTCATGCATCCTCTGTACTTGCGTTGTCATTCTATATATATCTATGCTTGCGTTCTTGAGAACTGAACTTCGACGGTTAATGATGACGTAGAACGAGAACACAAGGACGCAAGATCGCTGAAGAACGCATACCTCATTTCATAAATGAGCTTAGAATTATTGCTTCTTCTCTACATACACTTGAAAGTAATAAAGCTATTACATTAGCTAATTTTTTCAACCAATTTAGTGACTCATAATATATTGTAACCCCTTCTGTATTTTCTTTTTATTTATTTGTTTTATTTATTTATTTAGTTTATTTCTAAATCATATTTAATTATTGATGTTAATGATGTACAATGTATATAACTTAGTTGTGTCTGCCTTGTATCTGAAATTGTGATTTTTTTCTATGTCTTAAGTTTGTTCAGTTAAAGCCTATTTTGCTTGTACATTTTTTGATTTTCATAATAAAAAATAAAAAAAACCCAGAGAAAAATTCAGCAAGAATCAAAAAAAAAAAAAAAAAAAATAGCTGAAGAACGCATATTGAGAAACAGCCAAAAACAAACCGCAGTGAACATGGACGGGATGGGAAATGTAAAAATCCATATAAAAAAACTTACTTCTCACTGTTCTCAGGTCAAATATTTATATGCGATTAAAATGCGATTAATTTCGATTAATTAATTACAAAGCCTCTAATTAATTAGATTAATTTTTTTAATCGAGTCCCGGCCCTAATATATATATATAAAATAAAATAATAAAATTAAATAAAATTTTGAATTTCAGCCTTTCAAATTTCAAACCATTCTTTAAAGAAAAGAGTCAAAAATCTAATGTATCAATTATTATATTAATGGTTTAATGGCTGGTGTAATATCAATTATAGAAGCAGCCACTATGAACAGCTGATTTGAGACATCTGATGGCCAAACTATATCGGAATTCGCAAATGGAAAAATCAAGTGAGCCCGGGCCGATTTGTGTTCCCGAGATGGTCTCGGTTCGGTTCGCTTCTGAGGGGTCTTGAGATCGTTTGGAGTGTTCACATGTGGGCCAAAAATCACACGAACCGCGCTCAAGTGGGAAAACACCTTAAGTATTCAGCATGGCTGCCATTGATAGTTGCTTTGAAGGCCCGTTCACATCAAGGATGACAACTATAAATAGGGATTTAACAATTGTTCTGTCATTGAAAATAGCGATATCCACACCACAGCTATAACGATAACGACATGAATGAAAAAACACTGACAGCCAATCCGAATCGACTGACATTAAAGCATTTAAAGCAGCAGATGAAAACTGCAGTGCGCTCATAATAAAATTGTATTGTTTCTGAATATTGAAGCCAGTATAGTTGTCGTTATGACTATCTTCCATGTTGTTAACCTATCTTAAAGTCAGTGTGACTGGGAAGTTGCGACTAACTTTTTTTTCAGTAATGTGACATGCGTATATGTATGAGTGAAATTAAACAATGAATAACATCCATTTTCTAGTCATGCCAGTGCTAGTTGTTAGTTTCAAGTTGATAAAATGATCAAATGAAGAAAAATCCAAAGATTACGTTTAAAAAAATGCCAAATCAGCAGTGATATGTATCTGACAACAGTGGTTTTATAAATGTAGCTTCTTTAGCTCAAATCTTGCTAAAAACTATTTTCTGCTGATTAGAATGGACTTTCTGGATTCTAGTTGCAGTTGTTAAAATTTCTAGTTTGTGTTGTGTATACAGTATATAGTGTGTGTGTGTGTGTGTGTATCTTTGGTTGTAAACAGTAGGATTGTCTCTGGCTCTTGTGTTTTATGGCCCTGCATGAAGCCCGCTAATGCGACATGCTGCCTTATTAAACCACCTCTTCCTTTTTCACATCACTCTCTCCTTTCCTCTCTCCGCCCTTAACCCTGACCATGACTCCAGCGCTTTATTGCTCTGATGTTGTCCTCTGTTCCGCGCGGTGTCTTTCCCCGCCTTTTGTCATCTCCTGCTCTCTCTTCCTCTCACAGACACACACACACACATTCTTCAACAAGAGGCTTTCTGTCACTATAAAACTTTGTAAGATGTTCTCCGACTCAAATCACGGGTACACTTTGGTAAATGTTTAGAGAGCACATTGAGAACTTACAGTGGAAATGATGTGCTAACAGTGCTGAGCAGTAGAAAACAAAGGTAAGAGGCTTCATTCATGACACATTTGTTGGACATTTGGCAGATTTACAGATATTTGCTGTTCTTGTGTTACATGAACGAGGCCCAGTAAATAGACAACATGTTTTTGCTTGCATTGTTTTTACTGACCGCATACAGTCTGATTCAGGAACTCATGCCTCACAATTCTTTTAATGACTTGGTCAAAAAATAATTTACAGTATAACATCAGTTATCATTCTGTATCTAATTTCTACCATTTGAAAATAACAGCAAATGCTGGTTAGGTATATTTTGAAGCATCAAACACCTGAGCAGGAGCTAGTTGCTTAGGACCCGCTTAAACCAGCTTATAACCAGCTCAGGACCAACTAAGGACCAGCTTAAACCAGCTCAAACCAGGTGCCATGCTTCAAAACATACCTAACCAGCATATGCTGTTTTTTTCAACAGGGCTGTCAGAACTGTGACAAGTAACGTTCATTATGCAGATGTTTAAAAAATTACATGAAGTTACATATACAAATTCACAACTTATACAACTTATAATAGTATTTTTAAAAAGGCTACAAGTGAAAAGTTTGGACATGCTCGACACAATTAATTCAAATAAAAAAAAGAAAATTGATCCGAAGTCTTTGTTAAAGATTAGCTTTGTAGATTCAACATTTCATTTCAAACAAAGGTAAATAAATGAAAAAAAAAAAAAAAAAAAAAAAATATATATATATATATATATATATATATATAATTTAAAATAATAATAATATTATTATTATTTGTTTGTTTGTTTTTTGGCAATGTTATCTCAAAAAGATTGTTCTGGTGTTCTGGGTGGTTTGTTGAAATTAGGACTGAAAAAAAAAAAATCTGAATTCAGTAGGAAACTCTTACGTGACATTCAGGTCGTGGCCGAGTGCAGGTGTGCTGGTCCTCTTGATCATGCATGTTATCCGGGCTGTAGTAATGATGACCTGCAGGTGCACTCTTCCATATGGTGTGTTTCTCACACACACACTCACACTCGCACTCCTGTGGACTTCCTGCAGTGCCTGGCTTGCATTGTGACTCCTGTGTTGTTGCGGACATGGTCTGTGCCCTGTGGCACCATTCACAACAGAAGCCCACTCCCCTTGGCAAGAAAAAGTGTTTGAGAAAGTTCTCGGATGCCATCTGGCGTACCTCCTTTCAGTCTTTCTCTTGCCTCTGTGCCCTCTCGCCCTCCTCTGCGCATTTGAGGCTTGTTCCCGCTGTGCCAGTTTCCCAACACATGTCAAAGAGGAGCTGCCACCCTCCGGTCTCACCGCAGGACAGATTTCTCCATCTCTCATTTCCTTTCCTCCTTCCGTATCACATGCCATCACATCTTTACAGAGTGTTTGTTGTGTTACGGGCTGCTAGCTGGCGGTCACCTTGAAGTGCTCCTGTTATTACTGTAAAATTAGGGTTTGAATTACCACATACTGTAGTAGGGGTTGGCGGTACAGCCAAAAATGTGATCATGTTATGAGTCATTTTAAATGATGGTAACAGTATGTCACAATTTTTGCTGGAAATCTAATGAAAAAGTACATTTTAAGACCCATGCGGTAATGCATGCTTTTTAATAATAGTGAATACAAATGAAAGATACTTTTTAATAATTAATTTTTTTTTTTTTTTACTTGGAACATGATGCAACCAAAAGATAAGAATATTCATAAAATGAATAATAAAACTGGGCAAACATTCACAGCTTCTTATTATTTAACACTTGAGTTAAAAACAAAACACTTCAAACTTTAGCTGATCTGATTTTGACTCTAAATTCAAATTAGATAGCAAAATCCGTTTTTCTTACTTAAATATTGAATTAAATATTATTAAATAAATATGTTTTGTTTTAAAAGTTGAATATTTAATTTTAGTACTGCAATATTTTTTTTCAAACAATGATACATTAAAAAAAAAATGAATGAAAGGTATTTATATATTTTATTTATTCAAAAAATATTTATTTGAATAATAAAATAATATTGGTATAGCAAGATTGACACGTATCTACTGTTGCACATTAGCCCTACGTTGGCAAGTGCTCTCCCCTTGCAATCTGCATTTGCCCAAAACGTTGGAATTGGAGGACGGAAATGGAATGGTGGGAAAATGGAGGGCTGTTGCGGGAGAGGTATTTGTGTCCTCTTCTAATCAGTGCTTCCTTGTTCTGCTCCATTACTCTCCCCAAAACAGCTGCTGCTTTCCTCTTTTTATTCTTTCTTTCTGCCTGTTCCCCTCTTTTCATCCAATCTGCATAATCTCCGGTTGTTTGCTCAATTAATTTAATTGATTTTTGGAGCCGCTATGTAACCGTAATCAATACCCACAAGCCTCTCTTCCATTATGCAAATCAAGTTGCATCAGGCTTCCTTCATTACCGCGCTCTGATTGGCTGTCGGTGAGATGTTCTAGAGGTGGTCTGTCATTAAGTGAAATTGTCTTCATTTTAGAGCACTTGCCACATGGCGGGAGTTTGCCCTCTCGTAATGCGATAACAAAACTGATATGCAATTGACCTACTCAAAAAAAAAAAAAAAAATTATATATATATATATATATGTGTGTGTGTGTGTGTGTGTGTGTGTGTAAATGTAATCGAGGAAAGCAGGGAAAACATTTTCTTTAAAAACAAACACAACACTTTTCTCGCGTGTTGCGTGTAGCGATTTGTTTTTCCATCCCCTGAACATAACATGTTTCCACAAACAAGTACGTGTGCATGTGGGTTTTAAATTAGGTTGATTTCCTCAGGCACCTTTCCTAGGATGACTGCTAAAATCTAAAAATAAGCTGCATCTTTTGCCTGCAAGACTCCCTGCATCTGAGATTTGATGTGTTAGAATGCGGCGTTTCAAAACGGTGGAACTAAAGTGCAGCTAAAAATAAATTGGCTTATTTCCGAGACACACAAACAGACGTACAAATAAACACTGGTTTATTGTGGCCAATCTCACACCTTGGATTACAGGGCCGGCCGTTAACGTGGCCTCATGTTGACCCACTCTCCCAAGGATGCAAATGTGTCAAGTGTCCTCCGACATGTCTCATGCCTGGAAAAAAAATGGAAGAAAGCAAAGCTAGACATATCCAATGACTATCACTCTTTCCCTACGCAGTTGTCGTGTTTTCTGTGTCTTTTCTGCCTCGCTGTAATACATGAAGATTTGTGCCAGGGGCAAGGTGTCGAGAACTGATTGCTTGTCGTTGTTTGTATGCTTTTGTTTTTCCAAGTCTTTCCACCAGATGCCGGCTGTCAAAACCCTGCCTGGCGGTTCTGGGCTCGGTCTCTCGGCTTCCATTTTAGTCCATTATTACAGCATTCCCATCTACCCCGATCTCAGCCGAAATGTTAAATACTGCACTGTGGGATTGATGGGAGCATGATTTTTGTTCATGTGAATTTGTGTCTCTCTTAGCACCTACTGTTCGCACAATGCCAGAATTTGTCACTAGGTGCCTCTTTATTTTTGCTGATTTGCATATAAATGTGAATAATAGATTACATAGAGCACTTCTGCTGTAATGTTTATTCAATTAAATTAATTTTGTTGAAACACCTCATGGGATAATTCAAATCTCCAGACTTCTTGTTATTGAAATTGGCTCAGTCTTGATTGAGAAGTGTGCATGTGTGTGTGTGTGTGTGTGTGTTAATGTGGGGTACACCACCTCTACATTGCCTACATAGGCAGCATCGTGCTAAGGCTGAATATTAATTGAAATGGAGTGACAGATCTAGAGCGGCGCGGGCAGCAACTCATCATGCCATTCAAATAGCAAAGGAGACTCGATCACAGTTGATTCCAGTAGAATTTGATGTTAGCACGCTGCTAAGTTAATGACGCAATACCAAAATCCTTTTAGGGAAAGTCCTTTTAAAGTATAGATATGTATAGGTAGATGTCACATTCAACTGATCCAGAAATGTTGATGCAACCGCCATCTTAAAACAGTCAGCGTGTCTCACAGTAAAAATAAAGTTTTAAATATGGATAACCAATGTTTCACCAATGTATGCAGTTTATTTTGCTTTAAAATCTTAACCATCATTCACTGCAATTATAAAGATTGGAAGAGCCAGGACATTTAAAAATATATATAACTCAGATTGTATTTGTCAGAAAGAAGAAACTTCAGGGTGAGTAAATCATGGGGTAATTTTCATTTTTTAGTGAACTATCCTTTTAACTCAATATCACAGGTTTTTAAACTATGGTAGCTTGCTGATATTGTAACGACTTTGTCTTGTATTGTGTTAGTTTAGCAAAATCATCTGTTGAAGTCTGTAGCAGATACAGATATTCATACGCATAAAATTACAGTTGCAGACACAGTTAAATTGCCCTTGAGTGTTCACAGACCAGTTTTGACCGTTCCAATATGTCATATGTATAGCCAATATGGCATATGTATAGTGGCCCATAAAAACAGCCACTAATGAGGCATCTATATATATGTATCTAGGCAAGTCAGTTCACTTGCTGGCCCTCTTGCATTCTGGGAGTGGTGTGTCTGGAGGATATGTTTAGTCTTAGATTTGAGCCAAAATAAGGTAGCTTCTCACCATTTAAAAATTATATTTATGTAGGCAACTGCATGCTAGTGGACAGGAATGGATGGCACTCAGTATTCCATTAAAGGTGCCATAGAATGCATTGATACAATATTTTAAATTGTTCTCTGATATCTACATAGAAGGCATGTGGCTTAGATAAGGGAAAAAATTATCCAGAAACAGTTTTACATGTCGATTTACAACTCTAAAATTTCTCCCCAGAATGAAACGGTCTGTTATTGGCTTATTTGGAAGGGTCATGAATAATAATGTTGAGCTCTGCTCTGATTGGCTGTTTCACAGTGCAGCTCAATGTTGAGCTCTGCTCTGATTGGCGGCTCATTTCAGTAGCTCACAGGAAGGAAAGACAGGGAAAATATATATATTTTAATACTTTCTTGCGCAGTTATATTGTTGGGTAATTATACTGTAAACAAAATGTTGGCATCAGAGAGCCGTTATTAATATGCTGGGCATTGAAACTGCTTTGGAATGCATGATCGTGTTTTACTTTCAGTTTCGAGATCGCATGTACTCTGTTTATACTATGGAGTGGCAGTACTTACCAAACATTTTACAAGATCAGATGCTTGTCAGTGGTGCTCAGGATCTGTAAATCATTCGCCATCATCCTCAGTCATCTCTCCTTACTCTGTTTATGTGGTAAGTGAAATCTTATGTACTGTAACCATGTACTTTAAGGAGATAACCATGTCCCTTTAGTGGCTCGCGTTATTTTATTAGAACGTGTTTTTTGTTTTCCGTGCCTTTCTGAATACAGACACCAACCCATCCCTGCACTTCACATCCCCTGCACAGCCTGGAACTGTGCAGGGGAAGTCGTGGCCTAATGGTTAGAGAGTCGGACTCGTAATCGAAAGGTTGCGGGTTCGAGTCCCCGGCCGGCAGGGATTGTAGGTGGGGGGAGTGAATGTCCAGCGCTCTCTCCACCCTCAATACCACGACTGAGGTGCCCTTGAGCAAGGCACCGAACCCCCAACTGCTCCCCGGGCGCTGCAGCATGGCTGCCCACTGCTCTGTGTGTGTGTGTGTGTGTGTGTGTGTGTGTGTGTGTGCGTGCATTTGTTCACTACTCACTGCTGTGTGTGTGCACTTGGATGGGTTAAACGCAGAGCACCAATTTCGAGTATGGGTCACCATACTTGACAATACGTCACGACTTTTTTTTTTTTACTTTAACATAACATTTATTTCCATGATCTGCCATTTTCGCTGTTGTCCTCGCTCGTATTTCTTCACAATACCTGCAGAACGTCTGATGGTTCATCTGGCGGCTGGCCTAGAACATGGGTGGGTATATGCAAATGTTAGGGGCGTAACTATTAGTGATCCCGACTGTTAAGTAACAGTCGGTGTTATGTTCTGATTCGCCTATTTTTCAGTGGTCATTTTTATTCATGAGATTTACATAAGAAGGAGGAAACAATGGTGTCTGAGGCTGTATGTCATTTCCATGTACAGAACTCTCATTATTCATATATGCCAAGGTAAAGACAGTTTTCCATTCTGTGGCACCTTTGATAGACGTTTCTTGTAGATTTATATGCTTTATACTGCATGCAATGAAATATTTGTTGAAGTAAAGAAGGAGGTTTTCAGAAAGTGCACACCAGTTTAATCCACGACACTGAATAGCAACATGCAAATTATTCATTTAAACCTAGAGTTGAGAGGAAGGACCTGTCATGGTTGTGGCACTGCTTTCAGTTGCTATTACCAGGTGCAAACATATCTTTATTTACTGGATTCGATTAACCTACCTAAGGAAAGACGGCTGTGTGTTTGATGGATAGAGCTTATTTTCTACAGGGTCAAAAGTCAGGCTTTGCCAAAGCCTTGTGGTAAATTGTTTGTTGTTGTTGTTGCTATTGCTGTTGTCTTGGTGGAATAAATTGAAGGGGGAAAAAAAGTCAAATTCCCAAACTGTGAATTAGAATGGTAAATTAGATTACGACAGGCTTCTGTCAGGGTGTTAGAAAGACAATATCTCTGTTTTGTATTCAAATCATGAGAACACTCTCTCTGTTGAGACTGACATTTGTTTCAGAGGTGAATTTATTGAATGCATGTTCATTGTCTTAAACTAAGCGTTATTCATTCATTCATTCATTTTGTGACGTCACTTAGGCCACACAAACATTAGGCCAATAGCCAAATAGCTATGTAGGCACTGTTTTAACAAACTCATATTTTATTTGCTCTATTCTGGTAGAAGTAAATCTTAAAATCCAGGCAATTCCTGATGGATAGAATCAAGTCCTCCCTGATATTTTTATTGAATATCCTGTTTCACATTAAGGAGCTAAAATGGTTTACAAATCCACACTGACTTTAAGCACTTTGGCTGTGAAATGGCCTTTTATTGCTCTAATTACTGAAAGGTCTGAAGCAGGTACTCAACTTTAAGTGGAAACAGTCTCATGGTGTGACATGGTTTCTCCCTCATTTACTTGACTGTAATAGTCCCCGCTTACTATTTAAATTTGTAAAACTTGAATAGAAATGACATTATGCTCTTCAAATGTATGAGCGATTTTCAGGGGTATCCAGAAATCTGCCCATTCACTTCTACTTTCGCTCACCTCCCCTTGTAAATTACTGTTAAAACATTGTGAGCCTGTGCACTGTGCGCTGCTTAAAAATGGAAGCGTTTGGTCAGAAAGGATAGAAGTGTAAAGGAAATGCAGACATGTGACTTTAGTACACCTCGATGGTATAATAAGCTGACTCAAAATGATCTCTGCTCAAGGTAGTACATCTATGTTTAAATTAATTACGGCTATTGGAATAAACAAGCCAAAATAATGGCTTCGTGCCTGGCTTGTTGAGACGAAATGTAATTAAGATGAGTTTTTAATTCACTCTGAATTCTAGTGTAACATCAACTGCATTCAAAAATGGGTTTAAACTTAGAAACTTATAGATGCTACAGAAGTTGTAAGTCATAGTAAATATGTCAGGGGGAGTAGCACGTTATAGATGATGGTGTCAATAGGTACTTCAAAGACTTTCCAAAAAGAACATGGTTTTTACAAGGTACCGTGTCCAAAAAACATGTTTTTCTTTGTTAGTGCATCAAAAGAGTGCACTGTTAAATGGTAGAATGCTTCATCTCTGAAATATGTGTGCTGGATCAGCAAATGCACCATGGCTGTTGACAAGCTATTGAAAAGTACTTTAGGCTTATAAAGAGCATTACACATTTAGCTAACAGAAAAAAAAATGCAGGGAGCGTGTTACCACATTGCAGGAAAATACTATGAATCTACAAAGCAAATCTGTTTATGCACTGTATGGTAATACACTAGTTTTTTATTTTGAGTACTGATGTTAGTATGGTTTTACAAACAGGGAAGTTGTGGCCTAATGGTTAGAGAGTCAGACTAGTAATCGAAAGGTTGCGAGTTCGAGCCCCCGGCCGGCAGGAATTGTAGGTGGGGGGAGGGAATGTCCAGCGCTCTCTCCACCCTCAATACCACGACTGAGGTGCCCTTGAGCAAGGCACCGAACCCCCAATTGCTCCCCGGGCGCTGCAGCATGGCTGCCCACTGCTCCGGGTGTGTGTTCACGGTGTGTGTGTGTGTGTGTGTGTGTGTGTGGATTTGTTCACTACTCACTGCTGTGTGTGTGCACTTGGATGGGTTAAACGCAGAGCACCAATTTCGAGTAAGGGTCACCATACTTGACAATACGTCACGACTTACTTACTTACTTTACACAAATTCATTTTGATTGTATTTATGCAACGCTTTATACAAGAATCATTTTGCAGTTTACACTGACATTTGTTCTGCTCCTGTATTTATGTTACATCATGTTACATATGTACATAAATTCTTTTTGCCAATGCATTGATGCATCAGTGTATGTAAGAATGGTTTAATTATAAATTTTTTGCCATTTTTGCCTTTATTATAATAGGACAGATCAGAGCTGACAGGAAGCAAAGTGGGAGAGAGATAGGGGGCAGGATCAGGAAAGGTCCTCGAGTTGGGATTCGAACTCGGGACGCCCATAGCGCAATGTTGCTGTATGTCGACACACTGCTCAAGGCTATCATTGCCGACTCTAAACGTGGTTTATGCAAAGGATTTGTTTTGCTCTGCATTGATGTTGGTAATTTAATTGGTTCTTCTGAAAATGCTTGTGCAAATTTGGTTTACTCGTGTATCGATACTACAATTTACTTTGTGTGGTTTTACAGTATTAGTAGTTTACACAGAAATGTGTTGTGCTTGTGGATTTAAAAATAAAAACTATTTATGTTAACATAATTTACAAACGGTTTACGCAAATTCATTGTAGTTATGCATTAATGCAACTTTAATCCAAAAATCATTTGAGCATGTTCAAACAATACTTACAATTTAAGACTATAAAGATGCTTTTCTGAGCAAAGTAGGACAAGAGTTTGACCTTTGTTGTGTAGAGATGAAAAAGTTATTTAGAGACTTGTCTAATAACGATATGAGTGGATAAAGATGGAATGCATATGGTGAGAGTGTGAGAGGGGAAAAGAAGCTGGAAATTCCCAGAGTCCCGTGCTGCGAGACTAGTGTTGAAGCTCCAGCCTGTTTTCTGTAATAAGTCCCTGTGCTGTTTGTGATCTGCTCTACTTGTTAGTCGTTGTCAGTGGAGGTGCTCAACAGGACCGCCTGCAGCTGTGCTTTCTGAACGCTGCTCGCCATGTGTGTCTTCAGCGCTGCACTCAGGTGGGCCGGGAACCCTGGGCTTCTCTGGAGATCAGGCTGGGTAGGAGGCATGTGGATGCAGGGAATGGAGAACACAGATTGGAAGAGATCAAGAAAGAGACACCAGAGGGTGTCTTGAGGACTAGAGGATTGTGGGATGAGAATGGATGGGTAGTGGAAATTGTAAGGTTGGTGGTCCAGATGAACACAAGGTTAATAGATAGAGAATTGAATGCCAAGAAAAGAAGGTAGGAAAGGTAAAGAAACAGAATGTGTTGGTTGCATTTCTACTGGACTGCTGTTTCCAACTGTTTCTACTGTAATTACAATTCGCCACTTTGTGTTGCTTGCAAACTCTGGTTAAATTGGTTGGCATACTGTATAATTTCAATATCCACACATAGCCTTTCAAATCAGAAGACTCAGTGCTTTGGCACATGTGCTTTAGGACTTTTGAACCTTGCTGCTAGGGCTGGACGATTTTTCAGATTTTATCGATTAATTCAAATGTAATGCAATGTTAATGACTGTATTAAAATGAGGAATCACGGTTTTGAATAAAAATATTAGCAAATAGAAATGTGAAACATTGTATGGGTCAAAACAGTCAAACACATCTGTAAAATGCAGGTTTACATAGAAAAAATCAATAGAAAGCAATAGTGCAGTGGATTGCAAAATCCTGTAAAGGAACTACTATTATATGTTTCATATTTCATGTTTGCATGTTGGTGAAAGGTGCTATTATTAGGGGTTCAAGCACGAAGTGCTGAAACCCTATTGTAACTGTTAGGATTTTTAGGAGTTCAAGCGTGTAGTGCTGAAACCCTATTGTAACTTAGGATTTTTAGGAGTTCAAGCGTGTAGTGCTGAAACCCTATTGTAACTGTTAGGATTTTTAGGGGTTCAAGTGTGTAGTGCTGAAACCCTATTGTAATTGTTAGGATTTAATTTTATTATTCTTCTCCGGTAAAACTAATCGTGCAGACCAAACCGTAAGGCCTAGAGAGCTGAAACTTGGTCAGAACGTAGTAGTATTCCTCGCTACTCAGATCCAAAGACTCGCCCCAATCGGCCTATCGGGGGTGCTACAGCGAAGAAAGCCCTCACAAAAAGGCATATTCGCTCATAGCTCCTAAACCGCTTGCCGTAGACTCAAAATTATAAAATTTTTGGAATCCTTGGGTCAACGCCAATCAAAAAAGGATCACTGTGAATTTGGGTCTAGGAGGTCCCGTTTTTGCGCAAAATTGAGTGATATCTGAAACCTACTTTTGCGAACTAGCCCTAGGTTTTTCGCCCGATTGGAACCAATCCACTGCAGAAATATTCTCTGGACAGTGAATATCAATAATTATCAAAAAAAGTTGAAATTTCGACTCACTGTTGCAATGGGTCCCAAAAACGTTCGAAAGTCGAGGGACAATTTTACTAAAAAATCTATAACTCGTGAACGAAATGAGATATCTTCACCAAACTTGGTACACAAACATAGCATCTCAATCTTTGGTCAAATAAAAAAATTTGCAAATCTGCCACTTGGGGGCGCTATAAGATTGACAAAACTATAACTGGATAAGCGTTGGTCCAATCGACATGAAATTTTGTATGAAGTGTCTTTGTCCGAAGTGGCAAAAACATCTATGAGGACATTCACGTATCTCAAAAAACATTTTAAGCACCTCTTTCACAAGGTTAACGGAGGTTGATCGGAAACTCGGTAGGCATGTGTGACTTATGGCCCTAAAGGTCTGTAAGAATTTTGAAAGAAATCGGCTACTAGTTGACGCTAACAAGAGTTTTTGGCTCTGTAATCAAGTGGTGTTTTACATATCCACACAATATACATACCATTTGATAGATCTCCTCATAATGAGCAACTTTGCCTCAAGAACCATTGCTGTCAATCAAATCGTTCATCAATTATTCAGAAATATGTTAAAAACCTACTTTTGCGAACTAGTCCCTGGTTTTACACCCAGTCGGAACGAACCACTGCAGAAATGTTCTCTGGACAGAGAACATCAATTATTATCAAAAAAATCTTGAAATTTCAACTTATTTTCGCAATGGGGCCCCAGAAAGTTTAAAAGTCGCGGGCCAATTTTACAGAAAAGGCTATAACTCATGAACGAAATTAGATATCTTCACCAAACTCGGTACGCATATGTATGAGCTCAACTTTGGTCAAAAAAAATAAAAAATCCGGACCTCTGCCACTTGGTGGAGCTATAAAAATGACAAAACTTTAACTGGGTAAACGTTGGTCCAATCAACTTGAAATTTGGTATGCAGTGTCTTAGTTCGATGTGGCACAAGTGACTATGAGGACATTCGCTTATCTCAAAAAACATGGCCGTCATAGGCCAACGAAATTTAAGCACCTATTTGACAAGGTTAACAGTGGTCGATCGGAACAAAACTCAATGGGCATGTTCGACTCATAGCCCTAAAGGTCTGTAAGAATTTTGAAAGAAATCGGCCACTAGTTGGCGCTAACAAAGGGTTTTGGCTCTGTAATCACGTGGTGTTTCACAAATCCACACAATATACATATCATTCAATAGACCTCCTCATAACGACCAACTTTACCCCAGGAATTATTGCTGTCAATCAAATGGTTCATTAAATATTCTCTATTATGTTAAAAATTTCCTATTCCTAGGTTTTTCACTCAATCTCGATCAAACCACTGCAGCACAATTCTCTGGACTCTCTAGATCAGGGGTGTCAAACTCAGTTCCTGGAGGGCCGGAGCCCTGCAGAGTTTAGATGCAACCCTAATTAAACACACCTGATCTAGCTAATCAATTCCTTCAGGCTAATTTGAAAACTACATGTTTTGTGTGTTGGAGCAGGGTTGGAACAAAACTCTGCAGGGCCGCGGCCCTCCAGGAACTGAGTTTGACACCCCTGCTCTAGATCAATAATTATCAAAACAATTTTGATTTTTGTCCTTTCATTAGCTATAACGAGGTCATTTTGCAAAGGGGTGTGGCCAAACATACCCAAAAGCCTATAAAACCTAAACGAACGCTCTAAATTTACGAAACTTGGTGAAAACGTGTCAGATGACTCTTAACAAGCATGCAAAGTTTCATGGAGATTGGACCATAGGTGGTGCTATAACAGTGAAAAAGGTCTCTAAAACACAGTAGTTCTATAGTAAATTACCTCAAATTGCAATAAAATTTTTATAATATTCACTTATACACTATATCTTCATATCATACGATAGATCTTTCAATTCTGATCAACTTTGCCTCTAGGATCACTGCTGTCAATCAAACTGTTCTTTAAGTATTTGAGATTATTTAAAAAACCTACTTCTGTGAACTAGCCTCAGTTTTCATCTCAAAATCAATCAAATCAATGCAGAACTATTCTCTAGACTCTCTAGATCAATAATTATCAATAAACGTTTAACATTTGCATTTGCACAACTATAAATCGGTCATTTTATAATATGTTCTTTACATAGTGTACCCAAAGGCCTATGAATCCAAAACGAAAGCCCTCAAATTCTCAAATCTGTGTAAAATTTTGCATAATTTCATTCTAAACAAGCATCCAAAATTTGAAGAGAGATTGGGCAAAAAATAACACTATAATAGTTGTAAAGGTTAAAAACACAGTGTTGTGTGAGAAATTGCCATTTATAATCACTAGATGGCTGCGGAAGACCACTAATGGGCTCATTCAACTAATTCAGTGGTTCTCAAACCTGTTCTGGAGTACCCCCAGCCCTGCACATTTTGTTTGTCTCCCTCATTTATCACACCTGATTCAACTCATCAGCTCATTAGTGGAGACTGCAAGACCTGAAGTGTATCTGCAACAAAGTGAGCGTGTGTGTCTGTGTTAGCATGTTTGCTGTGTATTTTTATACCTTTCATTTCTGTGTATGTGTTTGTATGCTTACTGTTTGTTAAGTATTTTTAAACCTCTCATTTCTCCCTGTGTACGGCGTTAATGAATTCTCCATTGTGAATGTGTTCTATTGTCAGCCCTGCATTTCACGTTGGCCTAGACCTTAACAGCATAAAAGTCATAAAGGCATTAAAGTGCTTAAACCTGCATGGAGCTCTCTTCTAACGAGCCGGAGATCTGAATCAGGTGTGTTCAATAAGCAAGGCAGCGCACAGCAGAAGGTCTCCAGTAATGGAGCTGAGAATCGCAATTTTATATCTACAACAACGTGTGTCTGTGTGTTTGTTTGTTTGTGTGAATTTATTAGCATGCTTACTGTGTATCAGTGTTGTTAAACCTTTCATTTCTGTCTGTGTGTGTATGTGACAGAGAGAGAGAGAGAAATACGGTGTTAATGAATTCTCCATTTTGGATGTGTTCTGGTGTGAGACCTGCATTTCACATTAGGCTACACCTTAACAGCATAGAAATCATAAAGGCCTTAAAGAGCTTGAACCCCGGTAATCGCTGCTTGCAGCTATATTTTTATTTGTTTTTGCAAATAAATTTTGTTTTTGTCTTGACTTTTTGGGTTGAGCATTTTTCTAATTTTATATTATTTCTGAACCTATAGGATATTTTAAAGACAAATTTCTGCAGTATTTGCCTTCATGTTTCATGCTTCTTTTTTGCAAAGATATTCAACAAGTAATTCCTTTTACATGCACACCATTTTGGCTGCTTCATTTGCGCCGCGCTTGGAATAGAACTAACTTTAACCAGATGGCTAAAGTTCTATCATGACAACTCTCTGAGAGTTTAACATGGTAGTATACATGGTATTGTTGATGTTTTTGGTCTTGGTGGAATTGATCTGCTACGCCTGCTGCTGAGACTTGCTACTACCAGTACATCCAGAGCCTGCTGCTGCACATTTATTTCATATACAAAACCATATAAGACATAGATGAAATTAACCCATAGCAAATCAATACAGGTGGAGCTAGGGGAGGTGGAGGGTTTCTGAAGCGCTTTGCAACTGCTGCAGCAAACACTAGCCAAGTGTTTGAATGTTAATCAGCATGCTCATTGGCTGCTGATTTGAAAATAAACGAATCAGCTGCATCATGCAAATAATTATATGATTTCATAAAAATAGAGGTAGAACCTTTCTAGAGTTTCATGACAGAAATTTGTATTTCTTTAACCACTTAAATGTTATTTGAATCATGTTGTAGTTACTTTTTAAGTCGACTAGTTGAACACTAAAAAAACTGAATTAAATCTTGAGTTGGACAAAGGTTCTGAAATGAACAAGATTTTGTTTTGCTCAAGCGGGTGATGCAAGTTTGCATCCTTTCTCTGATAATTATTAGTTGGGTTAGGGGTTTGAAATATTTTGCATTATTTCGCTTGCCTTGACTCTTGACTCTAGAAATGTTTCATGTCCTTGAGCTGGAGATTCCTTGAATCCAGTAATGGAGTTTTCAGCCATGTTTTGTTTACCTTTGCTGTATTTAGCTTACAAACACTCATTATTACTGATCTAATGCTCAATAAGCACCGCAGGGGTTTGACTTAACTACTTTTTTCTTCCCCCTTCCTCCTTCCTCTTCCTACATTCTCCTCCACCTCTCTATTTTGCATTCCTCTCTATTAATCTCGCCTCTTTTGCTTTGTTGTTATATCTGGTAAAGACTTCATGATTGTTCAGCACCCCTACGGCACTTCTTCACCTCCGTCTCGTGTTCCTTCCCTTCCACATATTTCCACTCACATCTAACCCTGCCCTCTCAGCTAATTGACATGGTGAGAGTTCGAGGGACGCCATCCTGTTTGCGAGCCATTTTGTACCAGAGGCAGGCAGAACACGGTGATGTGCGTGTACCGTGTGCTGCCATAAATTGAGTGTCCCGTGTGACTTGGTAGGTGCAGTTAGCGAGCGCCCTGAAAGCGATGCTCGGAGCGGGAAATACTTCAAATGACCTTAGAGCTACACTGAGCCTAGATAACAAGACTGAAGGTGCAGTGGGGGCAAGATAAGCACTCCAAATCACAGAAAATAACTCAGTGCGCTGGCACACGGTTACTGCAAATGCTCAACACTTTGAGTCCTGGTGCTCAAATGGGTAATGGGGTTTGAGTGTGGCCTGCAACATGTGCCAATGCAAATCCCCTGGTGCTTATTAAGCTGTTTATGTATGTATGTTATCATAATTTGAGATACTATTATATATTTTTTGTTTTGAATTTGTTCTTTTTTTTTTTTATTATTATAGTTTTAAAAAGTTAGTAATTGTGTTGTTTGCTTTTGTCATTTTTATATATATTTCAGTTTAGTTAATTAAATTTAACTGAAAATGAGAAATGTTGCTTTGTTTTGTTATATTTTATTCCAAGTAGTAAGTTTTACTAACACTTTAGTTTTAGTGTTAGTTTCATTTGGTTTATTTACTATAGTAGCCCTATATAATAACACACACACACACACACACACACACACACACACACACAGACAGCAGATAAACACAGGACACAGAGGTAAGTGCAATACAATCAACAGGTTTATTGAGTAGTAGCAGAGGGGAATGAGATGAGCAGAATTTCCAGGTAAGCAGGCGGAGAATGGAAATATCTCTAGGGGCTTATCTGAGTGTGAATGTCCTTTTTCCTTTTCCAGGGGATCCGGAGGTAACAGTGGAGCGTGGAGACAGTGGAGAACTGAAGCGGTGGAGAACAGGGATGGGAACACTGGAGCAACTGGTAAGTAGACAAAAGGTAAGTGGGTCAGGTTAGTCAACATGGAAAGTTTGAGACCAGACCAGTGAACGTGAGGAGTGCAGGGATATAGGGCTGCTGATTAGTGCTGACAGGTGGCGGCGATCAGAAATCAGGGGATTGGGATTTGGTGAGTGTCGTTGGTGGAGACTGTGGTGACTCTCTGACAGTACCCCCTCCTCCAGGGGCGGCTCCTGACGCCCTATTACGGCGACAGGGTCGGCCACGGCCTCTGGGTGCGGAACGGTCAGGGTGGTCAGGCGGTCAGGGAGGAGTGAGACATGGAATGCTGGATGGATACGATACCGTGCAGGGAGTTGGAGACAGAAAATGACCTCATTTATCTGCCTCTCGATGGAAAAGGGACCGATATAGCGGGGACTCAGCTTCTGGCAGGGCAGGAGGAGACGCAGATCTTGGGTGGAGAGCCATACCTTATCTCCTGGATGATAGACGGGGACGGCAGACCGACGGGCATCTGCATAGGTCTTGTGTCTCCGCACTGCCTGCTGGAGTTGGACATGAGCTGAGTCCCAAACTCTCTCACTCGCTCGGAACCAGTGGTCGACAGCTGGAATATCGGAGGGCTCTTCTGTCCAGGGAAACAGAGGGGGTTGGTAGCAGAGTATGCACTAGAAAGGGGTGAGGCCGGTGGTGGTTTGCTTGAGGGTATTTTGTGCATACTCAGGAATTAACT
Source organism: Barbus barbus (assembly GCF_936440315.1). NCBI lineage: Eukaryota > Metazoa > Chordata > Actinopteri > Cypriniformes > Cyprinidae > Barbus > Barbus barbus. The sequence continues at coordinate 21,075,232 of NC_136763.1, read as the reverse complement.
TGCAGGCTTTGGAGAATCTGTCAACTGCAACGAGTATGCAGGTATAACCTTCTGACTTGGGGATATCTGTGACGAAGTCGACTCGGACCAGGGGCGACATGGAATGGGACAAATTTTCCGGCGGGTAAGTGATGTGGAGTCTTGGAGTTGGCGCAGACTGAGCATCTACGAATGTACTGGGAGACATCCCAGGCCATATTGGGCCACCAGTACAGAGTTTAGAGGAGCGAGAGAGTACGCTGGCTGCCTGGGTGTCCAGAGCCCGGGGAAGCATGCAGGGAGCCCAGAAGAGAAGTAGGTTTTGCCCTCTGGGCCCCCCAGCGCAGCGGGTTCGGTGATGGAGGCGATGCAGATCTGTTCATCCAGGGCCCACTGGATGGGGCTCACAAGGACGGCTGGAGGGAGTATGGGTTCAGGTGTGGAGGGTTCGTTGGGGGCATGGATACGTGATAGGGAATCTGTCTTGACATTCTTATCTCCGGGTCGATAAGTGATGGAAAACTGGAACCTGGTGAAGAAGAGGGCCCAGCGAGGTTTAACCTCTTTGCACTTCGGAGATATTCCAGGTTTTTGTAGTCAGTGATGACCGTACAGGGGTGTTGAGCTCCCTCCAGTCAGTGTCTCCATTCCTCCAGCGCCAGTTTAATGGCGAGTAGCTCCCGATTTCCAATATCGTAGTTCCGCTCCACTGGGGAAAGCTTCCTGGAGAAGTAAGCGCAAGGGTGGAGTTGGGGAGGCTCTCCGTGGTATTGAGACAGCACTGCTCCCACGCCGGTGGTGGAGGCATCCACTTCCACTAAGAAGTGGAGTTGGGGTTCGGGATGTGAGAGGATGGAGCAGTGCAGAAAGCCTCCTGGAGCTTCTTGTAGGCGGCTCGAGCTTCGGAGTTCCAGGACAGAGACTTGGGTTTCTGACGGAGCATGGAAGTGAGGGGGGCTCAGACGAGACTGAAGTTTGGCCAGGTTCTGGGAGTAAATCAGGATATCGTCTATGTACACGATGGCAAACCGGTGGAGGAACTCTCGGAACACATCGTTCATAAACCCTTGGAAGACGGACGGAGAGTTGGAAAGGCCATACGGCATGACCCGATATTCATAGTGGCTTTCCCGGATACGAACGAGGTTATAGGAGCTCCGCAGGTCCAGCTTCTAGAAGGACCAGGGGAAGAGGATAAAGGAGCTTGACAGTGTGATCATTGAGGGTCCGGTAGTTGATGCAGGGCCGCAAGCCTCCGTCCTTCTTGCTCACAAAGAAGAAGCTTGAGGCCACGGAGAGGTGGAAGGGGAGATGAACTGTTGTTGGAGAGCTTCCTTGATGTAATCCTCCATCGCCTTGCGCTCCGGGATGGACAGGGGGTATACTCGACCCTGGGGGAGTATAGTTCCAGGCAGCAGGAGAACTGGAGAACTGGAGCAGTGGAGAACAGGGATAGGAACCCTGGAGCAACTGGTAAGTAGACAAAAGGTAAGTGGGTCAGGTTAGTCAACATGGAAAGTTTGAGACCAGACAGTGAGTGAACGGGAGGATTGCAGGGATATAGTGCTGCTGATTAGTGCTGACAGGTGGCGGTGATCAGAAATCAGGGAATTGGGATCTGGTGAGTGTCGCATTTCTCATTACTTTCCATTTTATTGAATTACAAATGTAAAATCCCCAAAATATAGTAAAACAACCACCACAGAAAAGACTTTATGATAGAACAAAACAGCAGTCATGAAAATAAATAAACACATTTGAAACATAAATAAATAATAAACAGAAAACAGAAAGAAAAAAACATAATCTACAGTACTTTCAGTTAAATTAAATTAAAAGGTTTTCCCTACAGATGGTTCTTCTTATTAATTTGAATGGAAAACAATTCACCCAGTATGACTTTAATGAACCACATCGCCTTGTTTTCTGTAAAGATTAGTGCTCCTCTCAACCTGGTGTTTCCTTTCTAATAAATATTTATTGTTTCATTTAAGACCACAGCTGTGGATTACAATCCATATTTTGTTTATGAGCTTGAGCCTTGGTCACTGGAACATGTAAGATGCCTTTTCTTGTTCCACAGGGAGAAATTAAACTATACTGAGCTTAATCTGTGATGACTAGCCTTCTATTGATTTCTCTGAAATGTTTTTGCTGCTCTGATGCCGTTGAATGAAAGCACCAAGGTAAAGTATATCATTTACACAATGCCAATTCAACTTCTCACAATCGATTCTAGCTTGAATTTTACTTTCAGATTGCACCAAGCCCATTATAAAGTAATAACTCTGCCCTCCATAAATAGAGTCCGTGCACATTGGGTATCTGAATGCTGGTTTTATCGGAAAGGTCCATTAGGCCTCTTTACATGAGGGAGGGTTTACTGTAATATTTCTGTTTGGTCGTCGTTAATGGAAAGAGAATCCAGGGCAAACACTACCCTCCATCAGGGCAGTAAATTCATAATTCCCTTCCTTTTGCCATTGTCTAGGATGTGTGTACAGCTTGAATGAAATATGGTTGTGCATCAGTCTATTTGAATTGAAATGAGATGTCTCTACTTCTCCCTGTCATTTAGTGGAGCTAAAATGGAGGACCGACATAAATCAAATTATTTTTAGGGCGTTGCTGGGCCACTTAAAATGAAAGAATGAATATAAATGAATAGACTTAGAAATGTAGGCTTGAAAAGCTGAACTAACAGAATAAATTGATAAGTTTATGTATCTTAGTGGTAAGCAAAATAAGCGAATTTGCAAGTGCCAGTAAACCATCTCCTACGCCAACAAAAATGTACAGTTATTGGACACTTTTGAACACTCAGGTCACAATAAATAATGTAATAAATGTAAAGATGTATTATGTATTGCATCTGCAAATGAACATATTTATTTAATTTTGTACATACAACTTATTTTGATAGTGTTATAATATATAATATAATGCAAAATTATATATATATATATATGTTTATATTTTAAATATATTTATATATAATATAGCATATAAGAATATGAATATATAAATGTATAAACATGTTAATATTTTATAAAAAATATTTAAATAAATTTAAATAAGCACAGTACCCATACATATATAAATGTAAACAAAAACCTTTATTCTGGATGTGATTAATCGCGATTAATCGTATGACAGCACTGATATATATATAGAGAGAGAGAGAGTACATACATTCTTCTTTACATCTAATTCAGATTCTGACCGTATTATATCTGAATAGAATAGAATAAAATTAATGTAATATTACAATAATTTTATTTCATTATGAATAAGAATTGTAATATTAGATTCAGAGTAGATCAGATATACTACGGTATTTACATGGTACTTCAAAGAACTAAATTATATCATTAATATACAATGATATTTGCATGTAGCGCAGTAATACTATGCTATTTTTACCCTAGTATTACCATGCTACATGCAAATATCATTGTATATTAATATGGAAATCAGTACTATGGTATATATCAGAGAAAAATAGTATTAGCATCTAAAATCTCTGTATCACAGTAATTTTTTGCGATTTAGTCACGCGCACATAGCATCAGTTCCATCCTGTCACCCATCCGCCCAGCTCTCCTTGTGTCTCTTTAATACATCACTTCCTGTCTTTGATGTCTCTGGGAAGCACAGTTTTTGCGTGTTGCCATGAGCTCTGCTGTCATCTCAGGATTTCAAATTGAATTTTACAGAGCAGCACATGAGGAGGAAAAAAGCAGTCCCTCTCGCTCCCTCTCTCTGAACATAAACTGACACACACACACACACACACACACTCAAATGCATTCAAACACACACCACCTTCTTTACACCTCTGAATTGTTGATGCATTGTTTATACTCTTTTAATCAGTTCAAATTTGTCACTCCAAATGCCACCGTTATTTCATATGCACAGAAGAATATGAAGTGCCACATAAGAAAACATACTCATTAGCCGAGAGCGAGCGAGCTAAGAACAGGGATTGCTTTCACCTCCTCTTTCTCCTTCCTTCCAAAGTGGTTTAAGTGTATTTTTAATGGGATGCTGAATTGAGAGCTTTACCACTGATGCTTTCCGAGCTTTACCGCTTCCACCCGCATTTCACAGGTGTATAATTAGATTTGGTAGTCCAATGAGAAATACATTTCATAGGTATGTTTTATCAGCTGAAAATACGTTTCACCAGTTCTCCTCATTTATTAGTTGGATTCACTTCAGCACACCGGCGTCTTATCAGAAATAGCTTTGAGTCGCTAACACCAGGCATTTTACTTACAAATGTCTAATTGAGGGAATTTTATTTTTGTCTTTGCAGAGCTGTCGTTGCGGCCAGGTCGTTATGTTTAGTGTTATGCTTTTTATTTATACATGCCTGTGATATTTACGCAAATTGCGATTTTAATATCTGCCCCATGCACATTTGCTTCATCTGAAATGAATCGATTTTGGTATCTGGATGTTGTTCTCCTTTTCCAGTTATCTTTGAATAAATGGGGGGATTTTATGGAGTGTCCTCTTTTAGCATTAATCCTTAAAGCCAGGATGAATTTCACTTGCAGAATGAGAAACTGCATGTACCGCTGAAGACCATTTTAATGAAAACCTGAAAATCTGACTCACTAATTGGCCTCATTTTCTTCGCAATCATAATCCACAGGGTGGCTGATAGTGTAAATCTCGAACTTTGTGAAACAGATGTGGTTGGTTAAAAGGTTGTTTTTTTTCTCTCTTTAAATGGAAAGTCAATATGAACTGTCTTAATATACATCCCAGGTCTTTTGTGTATTCCTTAGTGAATGATGTTTGCTTGCATAATTTTTAAATCAAAACGTAAAAACCTCTAAAACAACTTTACATTTGCACATTTGCACAATATGGAAGCCTATATATTTCCACCATTGTATAAAATAAAAAAAATTAAAAAGGTAATTGCGACTTTTTATCTTGCTATTCTGATTTTTTACATCTTGCAATTCTAACTTTTTTCAGAATTTCAAGTTAAACACGAGTTTATATCGCAATTCTGACTTTATAACTCACATTTGTGACAATTGAGACAAAAAAAAAAATCAGAATTGTGAGATGTAAATTCGCAATTGCAAGAAAAAAAGTCAGAAATGTGAGATAAAAACTCACAATTACCTTTTTTTAATTCTTTCATGCATCAAATAAGTTACACAACACAAATGTGCAATTTTGTTGCTTGTTGACTTTACATTTTTCCATATTAATTACACTGTTTAAAATTTTGAAGCCATTATGTAGAAATTAAAACTTCTAAATTGATCAAAAGTGGCAGTAAGCACATTTATATTATTACAATTTTATTTAAATTATTTACAATTTATTTAAAATCATGTGACACTGAAGATGAAAATTCAGCTTTACCATCACAGGAATAAATAATATTTTAAAAGATATTAACAGTTATTTTAAAATTGTGATAATATTTCAGAATTGTACTGCTTCAGTTATATTTTAAATCAAATAAATGGAGCCTTGGTGAGCAAAAGCGATTAAAACCTTTTTTTGTCCTCCTATGTATGTATTTATCATTATTGTAACGGGACACACAGGAAGATGCCCCCACTTCATATTTCAGCCCATTTCCTGTGTCTCCATGATTTCACCACAAAGTAAAAGTGTAGTGAATGTTATATTTGGACGTGCCACACTGAGTGATTATGAAGCACTTCCACACAGCTAAATAAGCATGATTCAGAAAGTGCCTGTGATGAATGTAGGTGTGTAATCTACTGAGGCTGCAATCTGCAGGACCTCGGTGCCACATGCAGCGTTTGCTGTATTTACCGTATCGAATATGTGTCCGCATATATGTACGTGCACAAAAAATTATGAAAACAATTTACAAGTTTGCAAAGCAGCCTTAAGCAAAGTTGTATGAACCCACACCACGTCCATGACAACCTGATGACATGAATGATGCCTGCTATTGTGTATGTGTGTGTAGTCATGGTCGATCACACAGTTTGTTCTGGTTGGCAGTGTTTTGTTTGGTTTAAAAGCTTTGCAGCCACCAGATGGTTTTCCTGCCATGAAGCAGTGGGTCTGTCATTAGCCACTGGCAGGGGGGAAGAGCTCGTTTTTTGCATTGGGCCAGTGCTGAGCTGTGCGTGGCTCTCTCTGTGTGTGTGTGTGTGTGTGTGTGTGTGTGTGTGTGTGTGTGTTTATAGAAAAGGGGTCTCATCACCTTATGTGGGTGTTAATCGAATTTCCACAATCACGAATTTCATGTCCAACACTTTGCTGCGTCCAGCCGTGGTGAGATTACACTGTGGAAATCTTGACGTTGACTAGCCTCCCCATTCACAGCCTTTGCTCTTGTTTTCCACACTACAAACAATAATTTCATACACGTGGCAGTTTTATTCTTGTCTGTGCTCGTCAATTGAGTTTCCAGGTGTGTTTGCCAAACCCAAATTCTAGAAAGCTGGGGTGAGTATATTAGCTATATTAGCTAATAAACAACGACATAAGAACAAAGGTGAGAAATTGTCATTTTGATAGCTTAGTCCACACACTATTTGCTCTACAATCTTGAAAGGAATCAGTAACCGTCTGCCAAACCAACATGCAGAAAGAAAATTAAACAGGAACCATTAAACAGGAAATTATATCCATTATGTCATAGAGAGGAACCTTAGACAAAACTGCATGTCAAGGTCAATAAGTCTCTTGTTAAATATAAAATAAGCTAATGCACCATAAATGTAATGATACAGTATGTAGGAATTTATAGTTATATATATATATATATATATATATATAGAACTACTTTTTGAGAATAACTATTATGATCTTCAAGGTGTGGGATATGTTATTACTTTTTGCATGCTTACACCATTTTTACTTGCTTATATGACATTTGTAGATTTGAACTTTAGTTGAAAATAGTGTCAAATATTTTCAAATCTAAACAAAAGACTTAATTTCCAAGTACACATATTTGAAAGTAGATTTAAAAATAAATCTGTAAAATAACAGAAAAAGTACTGGCAGCTCGTTAGACACAACATTATCCATTAATTTTACAGACATTTCAGTTAACTCTAAAACACAATGCAATGATGTGTAAAATTCAAAATACTAGTAAAACGCCTGTAAAGAATAAATAATAATAATAATAATAATAATAAAGAATAAATAATTCCTTCAAATTATACAGTATATTGTGCCCTATTTTTACAGATTATTTTTAGAGTGTTGGTCAAGAAACAGTAACACAGATGCTAGTATATTAGCTTTTATATCGCATGTGTGAAAATAGTTTTACATGGTGATAGATGTGTCTCTTTAGATCAAATCAGAAAATGTCTTAACTACAAAAAAGTTGCATACTTCACTTTTTGAAATGTGTGCCCATTTCCTCCCTGTCTCGGTTATGCATTTTTACATTCTTCTCTCCATTTACCTTTGTGCTGACATTTTCTGTGTCCAAGGCCATATTGGTGTTTGAGCAGTAATAGATTAGCCGCGACCTGTGAGGTGACCCCTTTTGCATGAAAGAGCACCACGGGTCTTCGTTTCGATTCAAAATCGTTAGCCGGATGGTGGCGGCGTGTGTGGTGTCATCGCAACCAGTTGAGGCTAAACATATTGGCTTTTCTCTTTCCAGATGAGGTTACGAAACACATGCAGTCACCTACGCACAAAACAAGAGCTGTAAAACGCATGTTTGTCAATGTTTCTTGACATTAGCACTGTGATTTCTACTTAAAACTCCAATATGAAACATTCACACATTTAAAAAACACTAGAACATCGCACCTCTTTCATCAAAGACATGTCTGTGGCAATATTAAACTCATATCTGTCAAACCAGACAGGTTGGCGATGACTAATTGTTTAAAAAATTTAAATGAGACAGAGAAAGATCCCAAGTGAGACAAATGACATGAATGAGAATTTGACGCAGGAAATGCGGTATCTATCGTCGTGATTTATTCATACGGAAGATCTGTGAAGCATATTGCAGAGGGCAAAGAACATTCGCAGTTTCACAGAACACATGGTGGCCTGGTTGGGATCCAGCTCTTCTGTGAAGTGCTGTTCGCATTATGCGTTTTGTTTCAAACGACAACGCAATTATCATTGGGTGTGGATCTATTCCATGTTTTTTTTTTTGCTCACACCAATTCTTATATTCACAAATGCTATCTTTCTCCCTCTCTCTGGGTAATCAGATCACAAAGGAAACTCGTGTAGCCCAGGGACTGTTGTTTTTTAGTGAACTTTGGCTGCGTGTGTATGTAATGAAATTCTCAGGACTAATGAAGCCAGCAGAAAGCATAATGCAGTGCCTGATAGACTCCAAGGAGTTCTGGGCAAACTACGAGAGAAAGCTAGAGAGAGAGCGAGAGAGTAAGAGGTACCGACAGCGTTCCTGGCATTCGGTAGGAACCTCGAGGGACTGAACTCCATGGCCAGTTCTAGCTTTTGTATGCAAATAGAAGTGAGGGGAAGTAGTGTGCTATTTCGAGGTCTCATCTTTTTCTCTCTCGTTTCCTGTGGGCCCGAGTTCCATGCCCGAACGTCCTGCCCCGAGGCGCCCCCTTTTCCACACACTTCGAACACAAACACACGTCCACTGGAGCGGCGCCAGCGTCTCCTCCCAGTCACAGCCACAGGAAGCAGTTTTTTCATTCTCTCTCCTCACGGTGACTGACTGCTGTCTAATCGAGGCTCTTGCAGTTCACTCCGCCGGCGTCTTTAGCATTCTTAATGCCCCACTATGAGTGTGAGGGTTTGCTAATCACAAACAGGTGCAAAAATGATTAAGCACCTCCTTTCCTGCTTGTATACAGTGTCTGATTCGCACACACATGCTCATGAACCTCATGTAGCAATTAAATAGGTTTTGGATGTGTATTTTGCATATGTTCTTCTATTTATTTGTGAGGATCTTCTTAAATTGGCTTAGCTGTGACAACTAAAGGAATAAGACAAGAGATTACCCTAAAAATACAAAATAAATATCATACATATGGAGCTGGTTATGTAATACAAATATCAAAATATGTGTGCACATCCAAAACCTAAATTAGGCTCAGGTGCAGGATAACAAAACAAGAATGACAAGAAAAGATAGATGGTATTGTATCTGATGAAGACGTGACTTGTCAAAACATTGCACATTGTTCTTGTAAATAAACTTTCTGGTGTTATAATTTCAGTCTGCAGACATGAAAAGCAATGCAAGCTTGTCATTACTTGTAATTACATTACATAATGTGTTAGTGTTAGAACACAATTCATAATACTACATAAGTGCATTGTAAGCATTGCAATAGTTAGCTTTAGCATAAACTGGTCAGTCCATTCAAAATTAGTGTGTTCTGACAGAATAAAATATGCAATACATGAATCACAGACATTCCATTAGTTTTGCCAGAGACAATTATTTTTGGGAGAACTCTGAAAAACATAAAGTGGATTAATAACTCGTGTTTATAGCGCGCATTCTGTTTTATCTGAAACAGATGAATGTGAATCTGGAAACATTTAATTAAGTTGTTTATTTGTGCTTTTCGCTAAAGTTTGTAAAGATTAATTCTATATAACATTTGAAATGTTTGAAATGACGTATCACCTAAACCTAACCGCCAGTGTTACAAAAGCAAACTTGAGATAAAAATGCATTTGAAAATGCAAAAATGCATTTTAGCTTGCATCTACAAGTATTTGAGCTCTTTAATTGTGACTTGTGTTTCAAAGGTATAGCAACCCTGTTGAAAAAAACATCATATGCTGGTTAGGTTGGTTTTGAAGCTTGGATGCTGATTTGAGCTTGTTCACGCTGGTCCTTAGCTGGCCATTCTGCTATTCTGGTCCTGAGCAGGAGGGACCAGCTTAGGACCAGCACATGACCATTTAAGGACCCGCTTAAACCAGCATCCATGCTTCAAAACCTACCTAACAAGCATATGCTATATTTTTCCACAGGGAACAGAGTACTCCACATCGCACACTGTACCAGGTGCACTATCGAGCAAGTTTACTACATTTGAAAAACCATATATATGGAGCTGGTTATGTGATGCAAGCATCAAAATGTATGTGTTCAAATGTATTCGTAAATCATGTACTATGGTAAGTGTTTGAAGTTACGCATTAAGCTATAAACATAATATTGTAAAAAGAAATTGATTTTAAAAAGCTAAGCGATAATCTACTCTTGTAATCATAATTTGTGTGGAAATGAACACAAGTTGTTGGTATTTTATTACCACTAGTGTTCATTTCAACTGGAAGCTGCAGTGAAATTTATGTAGACCTATATATGTAGGCACAGGCAAGTTGTTTCTTATTGTGCCAGATAGGCCCTTAGCAAATTTGTTAGATCTTGTCAGCAATGACAGAAATGTTGAATCCTTCTGCAGGGGGTCAGGTGCCATTTGTGATGTATGGGAATGCTAACAGCTGGCTTTTTTAGGCTTAATTTTTACTGCCCCAATAACTGTGTGCTTCTAATGCGTTGGTCAATCATTCATGTTGTGTTCTTAACCTAATTGGTCAAGGAGTGACAGTACACTGTTTGCTTTTGTTATGAATGGCTTTTGCTATCAGTATGGCTGGATGCTGCTTTTGGAGACCAAAGACAGTCTAGTTCATCTCTCTTTCTCTCCCTGTGGACTATCTTAAAGGGCAACCATCATTACTTCAAATTATGTTATTATGTCTAACAGCGTCGCCTGGCGCTGCCAGCACCATTTTTCTTTCTCCCTCTCACTGTCTCTCCCCCTTTCTCATTCTCTCATTCCCTATTTGACACACACACAGTCACACACTGCTTGTCAGCTGCTTAGGCGCCTTCCGATTTAATAACAGTAAGTTTCTCTCAGTCTCCTTCTTTCTCTCTCTTTTGGACTCAGTGCTCCTTAAACAATAGACCTCCTGTCTTGTCCTTGAAGGACTCTGATGTAGACATAACAAACGCTACAAAGGCTGATGTCTTGAGACCTCAAAGCCTTTGCCCTGTTAGATTCACAGTGTGGCATGTTTTTAATCACAGCATGGATGGGATGCAAATTCCCTTACCAGCGCTTGACGAGTCTACAGGCATTGATATTGAAATGCGTACAAGACACAGGAGAGTTTCGCACACTCGATGCAAACGCGTCACCTCTCTTCACAGCTATGGGAGTTGAATCACGGCAGGCTGAAGCAGCTGTCCACTGTCGGCTGTTGGCCTTGCTATGTGGCATCTGTTACGGATATTTCTTCTCATGTGCCTTGACCTTCGAGTCTCTCTTGAAGAGAAATAAAAGGACCTGTTCTACATTTCACTTCCTTGTCTTCCTTTCTTTTCTCCGTCTGTCTCAACAGAGATAAAAGCACACCAACACGTCTTTCAACCTATACCGTGATGGTTCTGAAGCCCTATCTGGCCCAAGAAAAAAAGTGTTTCTCAACTGAAAAGGGGCGCTGCTCCTATTTAATGTTGTTTTTGAGTCAGGACCCACCAACATCATGCCAGTTGTCCCAACCTGTGTAATGAAGGTCTTTGGTAAGGTCCTTACTAGAGATTTGGTAATGTAAAAATATATGTCTCCTTCCTTTTTTGACACACAGTCAGTTACCTCATTGTTTGGCTCTCAAACCGGTGAAAATGTGAGGTTCTTTGAGAGTGGTACCATTTCGGTAAAAAGGCGTAATAGAGACCCCAGCACTCAGCTGATACTATGCTCAAAGTGAAGTCAATTACATTAAAGAAAGCTGATCCCGTCTCAAATATTGCACTAATTCCACACAAAATGTACATTGTGTGCTTTTAAATTAATTTTGCTAAAAGGAGTTTGACTTCTCAGTGCCAGAGGTTGTACATTATCAATTTTTCATAGTTGTAATTTGCATCCAAATGAAGCCAAATATTTGGATTAATTCACAAGAGGATTAATGTAGACTGAGATTTTAAATATATACTGTACATCAATGTTATACTAGTTGTCGCAGATTAATCTCACCACTATAAAATTTTGAGTCAACATCAAACCATGTACTGTATGGTCAAGCTTTTCCTGATTGGCATTAGATGTGGAGCATGGGTAAAGGGGTTGAAGCCATTATGTTTTTTTCTGATGTTCACAATTTGCCCTAATCTGTGTTTCTTCCATCTTCCCTAGCGTGATCTTGCTGTATTTGTTGGCCTCTCAGATTTCTGGACAGATTTAGGCGACAGATGTTGCTCCATGTGTGTAAAAGCATGTGCATCTTCGCGTGGGACGGTGGGGTATATATGTCCTGGATATGCCCACAGGGTGAATGCCCTTCAGGAGAGACTGGAGGAGAATATTAATGAGTCCATTAGGACACACATACACATGCTGACCCCTCCTGTCCAAAAAGACAAAAGCAAAATCAAGGTTAAGTGCATGAATGTGAATGCCTGATGTGCATTACAATGAAGTTGGAACAAACTTGAAATTCAAAACTATCTAACCGAAATAATTAAGCATGAGAACAGCTTTTCCCCTTAGGCTGAGTGGACACTTACAGCACTACTTTTTTTTTTTTTCTAGAACCTTGCACACTAAATGCCTACATAGTAGTTATACAGTTCTATATTTTACCTAATTATATTGTATTTATTCTGTTTAATTTTACACACAGTGGCGCCAAACAATTATTTGGCCATTTAATCAATATTCCAAAATATCAATAAAATAACCCAAAAAGCATCACAATCATAATTATATTCTTGCTGCCATTTGGTATCCTGCTGTTATATATGAAAGTTAAAATTATTATCTGATGTTATCTTTGTACCATGATACAACTACAGTAATTTTATTTTGTGGTATCGTATATGTCAATCTTTAGAGTAAGTCAGACTCCTTTTAAGTGCAAACTAACCTGTCCAGTAGATCTCTGATTCTTTCCTCATATATACTTAACAGTCAAGCAGAGTATGACTGTATGATTTTGAGCCGCTCTGAGAATATTGAGAGTATTTTAGAATCAAAATGAGTTTTTCGTATTTGTTTCTGTATATAGAAGCCTACAGGTGTTCTACAAGTGATGACATTTTAGCTTAAAAGCTAGCATACTTTCACAAAAAAATCTATGTTATAACTATTAAATGTGGTACAATGTCTGGGACTTTATTAATATTTTCATTATCTAGTCAGTTTTCCAAGGATTTATACTGCTATCGCCAGTGTGATTATTCCGTTTTCTAGCATACTAGCTTCTGCGTAGCCTAAATGGATTGAAAAATAACGTGCCTATGGTAGCCATTTCTTTCTACACAATGTGATTAAAACATATTTTAAACTATGACCAACAACATGTGCATCTTACTTTCCTTTAAGTTCTCAAGTTTAAATATATATGAATTGTCTACACAACTTTTATTGATCACCAATGGTAGTTAGCATAGAGAGCTCCTTAGCTTTCATTCAAAATAAACTTTTTTGACATACACTTTCATTAAGCGATTATTGGCCTGTCCTCGGCAAAAGCAATCTCAGAGTGGCAGTTAGACGACATCTCATGGCTCCTCCGAGACTTGTCTCATTGAGAGTTCCGGAATCCGCATCTGAAAACGAAGCCCTCATAACTCTCTGGAGACAGCCTGACAAAAACATCAACTCCCAATATCTTCCTCATAAAACTCTGCAGCTCTAATAGAGGGATGTAAATCAATTACGTCAGAATTCATTTAGAAGAGCCGGGCTAGATGGAACCCCTGGCGCCACAGAAGGCAAGCGTACACTGGCATCGACTAGCAGTTGATTCTAGATTTTGAAAGATTGTGCTTTAAGCCGATGTTGCTTGTTTTTGAACAATATGACATTATTTTGGTGTGTGTGTGATGTTAGCCCAGCCTCATGTGTTCTCTTAATCTTGTGTGTGTGTGTGTGTGTGTCTGTGTGTACAAAGGCTCTTTGTGCATATTGGGTTGAATTGATGCTGATTGATTTCGACAGGGTCTGGAGGAAAGGGGATTGTGTGTGTGTGTGTGTGTGTGTGTGTGTGTTTATGTGTGTGTGATCTGGCTATGAGTTGTTGTTTTTCCCGTGGTGGTTGGTTGTTCTTGGTATCTCTTGGTAACATTCTCTCTCTCTCTCTCTCTATCTGTTCCCCTCTCCTGCTCTTAAAGCAGGGCAAGAGATGGAGTTTTCTCCGTCTCAGTACCCAAATCAGGGGCAGAGGGTGTCAAACTCATTTTTTGTTTTTAGCTTGCCCCATATACCACAGAAATGAAGCAATCAAAATGTGTGTGTGAGACTAAGCTCTGTCATACTTGTCAGTGTGTGCTCTTCACTGGACATGTTCCCTTTCTTGTAAGTGCCTTCATCTCTGAACGTGTGTGTTTCTAAACCATACGGTCAGGATGAAATTGCTGGAAAATGCCTCTTGAAGGCCTCTTTGAGCAAAATCATTTGGGATCATCAAAAGGAAAATAGTTCATAAACATACATGTAAATAATGTTTTTAAATCTAAAAATTAAAATCAATCAATCTTTTAGAGGTAGGGCATTTAACCATTGCCAGTGTTGCCTAATGTACAAATGCATTGGACTCTATGTGGCAAAGCATCAAACTATAACTTTGCATGCAAGTTAGGTTTAACAAACCCTGATTGTCATTAATGTGTCGAAACATAGTTGGGAATTGCAGACTAAATCCTATGATGTATTACTAGAAACTGAGGAGAGACTGATCTTATCATATTTAAAAACACAGTGTGTTGTAACATTCTTAGGATCGTTACACACATTAGATATTGCATACAAAATAAATAGTAAAATCACCCTTCACATCCTAACTTTAGGGTTTGGGTTTGGCTGTATCTATGGTATGTCCCAATATAGCTTGATTTACATGTGTGTGCACCGTGCATCTGAAAACAGTCCCACACAAGAAGATAAGTAATCTGTGAAGTGTCACTGAAAGCATTTTTCCACCATCTGGCCAAATGTTCCTTAGCACAGTAGCATTTCCAGCATTTTCGGTAAGGTGCGATTACAAACCACTCTATGGATGTATGTCTCAACACAGGTAGCTAAACACACAGGACAGCAAAACCATGCTGATGGAACTGCTAGTAACTCATGACTGGTCATGTACATTACAATTCTGTTTTATCAGCACCACAACAGAAAAAAGAATGTGCAACCACTTCAATGAACCCAGATCAGTAAAGAACAGTGAAAAGAGCAGGTCTGTCCAAAGGGAAAAGCTTTTAAAACCCATTACAGCTTCTTAAGCTTGGTTAATTGGTAGCTCAGAGGAAGAGGCTTGATTGGCCATATCAAGAATTATGGGTTAGGTTATGTTTGTCCAAATTGTGCATATGACCTTTTCCATCCATTCTCTAATCTCTCCATTTCTCTTGCTAGAATGTATCTACACACTGTTGGGTTGGAACACAGTGCTTCTCTTTGTTTGAATGTTGAGTCAAATTCAGACAAGGTTCTGTTGCCCAATTATTTGGCTATTTAAAGCATCCATGCTCCATTGTTGAAGACATCTGGAGGAGAGAAAAGAAGGCCCGGGGTACATTGTGGTACATTGAGTGACATAGGAGCTGGTATTGGCCAAAGGCCAAAAACAAACGTTGGCTCTTCTTGAAACAAGTGACCATGTGAGTAAACAGCCAGAACTGGGTATGGGAAGGTAGACAGGTTTGGAAGAGATCTCTGAAAGACAGAAATGATGAAAGCAAGCCTCTGGAAGAAGTCGACTCAGCTGCTGATGTATTGACTCCTCAGAGCGGCCAAAGGAGCATCCCAGGTCTTTCCGATTTACTCCCAGGAAGTAAGTTTTGGAGTGTTGGAGAGAGGGAGGCAGTTTCACTGATGGATGGACAGGGACAAAGGGAGGGAGGGAGTGATTGAGGGAAAGAGAAAGAGCATGAGTGACATATTGGGAGGATAGCGACTATGCCCGGCATGCCGCATAATTACATTTTCTGTTCAAAGTGTATCGGCAATCAATAATGTAATTCATAGAGAAGCCATAGCATACCCTCTCATTGGCATTCACCACCATGCCCGTGCCGCTATACTGAAGAATTAGAGCAGCGAGGAGCAGAAGGCAGTTTGTCATTGAAACAAAAAGTCACCCATTGTTCATATCAGAATATACTTACCCAGCATGCTCGGAGAGAGAGAGGGGCCTTGTAAATTGCATTATGTTTTGAGTGATAGCTTTTAGGCGGTGTGTCCTTGTTACCGTAGTGTGGTCAGCACATCGGCAGGCTTGCGGAAACAACGTGGCCCATTTCTCGTTAACATCTTGCCATGGTTTTAGTCCTCTTAGTGCTTTCTTCAGCTATTCTCTTCCTTCCCTTCTAGTGACTCTTTTTTTGGGTCAGTCTAGATCTAAAATGGCAGTCACCCCCAAGTCCTGCCACAGTGCGTTTAAGAGTTTGGACATAGACGACAGCTGTGAGGCTGATCTCACGTCGTCTCTTCACCTTCCAGTGCATCCCCGACATCCCGCAACCAGGAGCCGAGGGGTCGAGATCGCCTCTGATAAACTCACACAGAGACCACAGGGTGCTGGGATGTGTGCCATCCTTCCTAACCCCTCCAGCCCGTGCTGCAAGTCGGAACAAATTCTCATTCAAACCAGACACATCTCTGGCATCCTTGGCGACCGAGAGGTTTGGGTTTTTAAGCTAATCTAATCTCCCCAATCCTCTGGTGTTGTATTCTCACAGCTAAAACAAGCCTTAGATCCCTGAGTATGTATCGAAGGGGTCTGGAACTCCTGCTGGATTGAGTCTAGATTAGTTCGGCCTACCGGTGGAACACAGCTGGTCTTGGTGTTTCTGACGGAGCGGTGGAACAGCTCACCATCTCTGGCTGCCAGCTCCCTGTCCGCAGCCTCTTTGACTCAGCACTTAGCGCTTTAGTCTTCCTCTCACCGGCCAATCAGGCCTTGTTTATTTATTTAGCCCCTCATACATGTTTAATGAGGGAGGGGGAAACTGATCCCAGAACAGACAGGCTGTAAATACCGCTGTGTGGGGGGCTGTTTTTCTCTCTAATGGAGTGTGGGGGGTGGGGGGTTGAGCCAGATTGGTTTATACAGGATTTAATGACTTGGTTCAGCCAGAGATCGCAGGCTGATGCGTTACTGTGTGAGTGAGGTTGTATCTCATGATTTGTTTTTGTGCCTCGAGTTGTGAGCTGTAGTTTGACCCTTGTGATTTGTGTATGTTTGTGTACTTGTGTGCGTCTCTATATGAAAATGGACTTTTCAATGACTGATCCCAATACAGAAAACTAGAGAGCACGGTGTAGGGTAATACAATTAAGTTAAAGATATACACTGAAATGAAACATTTTAGACAATATTTACTCAATTTAGTTAAAAATGTTTTGAGATAGAAGAACAGAACTTATTTCAGCAGATTTTGGATATGTAACCAAGTGTAACAAAGACTTATATTAATCAGCCAAAGAGGAATGGCTGTTTTGGGAAATAGGACATGAAATTATGAGCAGAAGATTTAGGAACGGGATCAGAAAGACAGATGCAGATTCGCATTGTCCACATGACCATCTCAGCACATAATCTAAAACTATGTATCATTATTTTTCTGTTTCAGCATTGGCAGAAGGGAACAAAGCGGAGCATTATGACTGGCCAATTGGTGACAGGCACCGCAGAGGGGCCGAAGAGTCCTACTGGGCCTACTCAGGTGAGCAAACTACACTTGCACACACATAGAGACACTTCCGAAAGAGGAACATTTAAATTTCTCTCTTTCAAAAGCCATTGTGTTCTGCTACCACTAAAACACATGAACTGCCTCTGATAGACAGCTGGTCTTTCATCCAGGGCTGTCCACATCACCCCCAGAGGCCTCGCCTTAGGGTCTCCCCTGGCTCTTGCTTTCATGAATGCTTTGCTGTTGAGAAACTGACTCATGTTGTCCCTTTGAGCAATATTTGCAGAAGAATAGCATTAATCTTTAACTGTGCCACCAAGCCTGCGGCAACCAATGATATTTATTTATTTTATTTATTTAAATGCTTCCCCTTTTCCCTGCCGTGGTTTTCTCTTGTTTGCCAGCATGACGGGTGGCCCCTTGCACAGATGTGGCCTACAATAAACACTCAGGTGCCTGCACTTCTGTGATTTTGTGGCCTTTATTGTACTTTATCCACCATTTAATGTCCCGCTAAGGTGTTGAAGCATCTTTCAGAGGAGCATTGCTTTGTGGAGCGTCAATGCATCCAATGCCAGAGCAGTGTCGGTAGTAAAGGCTTTTCATATTAGGCATTATGTGTAGAATATGCTTATATACTCTATTCAATTCCCTACTGAAAAGAGCTTGCAAAGATTGTAGCGTGAGAAATCACAACCTCTCTTTGTGTGTGTGTGTGTATGTGTGTGCATATATTAGCACATCAAAGATGCCTTCAGTCAAAGGATCTTGATGTTTTAGTGTTTTTATACATCTATTTTCAAGTGATAATTACACAGTCTAACATTTCAATACTTCCTGCAGGCTGGCATTTGTCATCATTCTGTAGTGCGCTTGTTGGGATGTCTATATTGGCATCATCTGTCAGTGTCAGGAATGCGAATTTGAAATTAGCTTGCTAAGCTAATGCAAAATAGTTAAACTACAGTCAAGCTAGCTACGTAAAAAGCTAGCAACTAAAAATTAGTAAGCAACACAAAAAAAGTATTAAAAATATGAACTATGTGTTTGTCTGACCAAAGGAAGATCTTGAAGAACATTGGCTTGTGTCGTGTAGCCCAGCAATTCAGTCTTTGAAAGGGTTTCTTATTATATTCCCTTCTTGCTTAGTACTTAGCAACTCTAGACTTATGTTAAAAGCTTTGCATTATTCCCATCAACCCCTGCTGTCCAGAGACAGGAGATGCTTCGTGCGCTTCGGTCAGGGGTTTGATGGGGTGGGTCACTGGGGCATCTGTGGCTGCTCCCACAGGTAATGCAGCCAAGTCTGTCACAAATAGGGATAATTAGTACATGCTAATTAGTAAGTTTTAATCAGTAACCTGGTGAAAAGAAGAGAACATGATGCCACATTATGAGGAAACTAGATCATTCATAAATACACAACAATTAATAATTATTACCCTACAAGAACTGACAACCCCCTACAGTGACATTCCAAGTCAATGATGTGATGCTCATTTTTTTTCTAATTTATCGATTGAAGGCAGGGTTCAAAAACATTTTTTGTTAAGCTGGTTGAAAGTCTCTTATCATTCTGATAACAATCACTAGGTTATGTGATCTAAATGTATTTATATGTATTTATATCGTCTGTGGAAGGCATAGGACCATACAAAGTTTATCCAGTCTGATTGTTCTGTCTGTTTTGGAGGAGGTGTGGCTTTGGAGAGCGATTTGCTGGGAGGGTGGGATATTATGCTTTCAAAGCTAGCTTGCTATTGCTAGCCTTTCAGAAATCACCTACCCTATATTTAATTCATTCAAAAAATGATTAAAGAGCTATTCACATGTATAGTAACTTGGATACACCTCTTTTATGATGAGCATGTTTCAAAGTTCTTGATTAAAATTCATTTTAGGGAAAGATCCTATGACCCTATGATTATGTCAAGGTCAGCAAGTATCTTAAAATAGATAATGTAAGTCCAAAACCTAATGATATGTATAAATTAATAATTCAGGATGGAAGGGAAAAAAAATACAACAAATTTAAAAACATTTTGGAAAATAAGGATAAATATAAATGTGTATACCAACATTTGATCTTTAAACATTTTTCTTTATCATAGACACTCTACGTTTTTTAAAATGACATCATGCATTTAGTTCAGGTCAGTGTTCTCACGAAAAACCTAAATTACTGCAGTCAATACCAACATTTAGCACTCGAGTTATTCAGAAAGCCCTTGGTTACTGGATTTAGCCAGTACTCTGGATACTCTATAAATACCACTATTTTTTCGAATCGACTTTTCTTATCGGCAGTTTTGATATCCCTAGTTCAGACCATCTCACAAATCCCTGTTTTGCTAATGGCAATGTTTTTTTATAAACACAAATCAATAAAACTGTAGACATTGATTCACAGTCAGTGTGTGTTCCTGAGTCAAATCCGCCTTCGGGTTTCTTACGCACATCAAGGGTCCTAGAGTATGCTAAGCCTCTAATACAGCGATTGCATGGCAAGATATCATAAAGCGCATGTTTACACACACCCATGTGTATTTATATCTCCACGTGTGTTTTCTGGTGGTTATGCATTCATGTTTTCATGCATGTATTGCTCTGAATTCATCTGGTTCCTGAACACCTATCGCTTCTTGTGAGCAGAATGCTGTTGACGAGCACAGACTTTGTCCTGCAGGCAGATTTAACGAACTCGGCAGATGATCCTCACTCTGAGAGCGGCTCGCCATCCTGTCAAGTGGCTTTACTCTGTTTGCGCCTTGCAAATCTGTCATGCTCGTACCCTCCGGTTAGCCATCATTCTTAGCTTGCCCAGTTACAAAGCCCTTACCGTTTTTTTGCATCAAGCTCCATTATCAGTTTATTTATTGCTCCCTAAAGAGCCCTGGAAATTATGCTTGATCAAACAAAACCCCTAACAACGTGTCTTATGACTTCTCTGGGCTACTTACGGCCCACTGGGCCAAATTTAGCTCGGGCAGTTTACACTTAAATATCATTCACATATTTCAATGTGGAATTGGGGAAATACTCCAAGGCACATTTTCTGCAGTGTTATTGTAGTCCAGTGGACATTCTTTGTGGATGTGGTTTAGGAAAGGGTTTTCATTGTTTGTCTACATCAAACATAGTGAAAGTCATCATATTTCTCGAAAATTATGTCATTTAGCTAGTTTTTATTGATTATACATTGCCAAACACTCTTGCGGTGAAGTATTGTTTAATAGTCTCACCATCAACAATAGCCTCATAATATGCTGTTAAACATACCCACAAACCAGCAGATTCAAATTTATTTGATGCGCAAATAGCACAGCGTTGAGTGATGTTGAAATCCAGTCCAAAAACCACGCAAGTGCCATTTCGAGATACATTATGCATAGTAATTTAAAGCACTGAAGCAGTCGCGTATTGGCAGTGAGGCACTATTATCTTTAAAGCATCTAAATTGAAAAGCCTCTCACAAAATGTGCTAGATTTGGACTGTAAACACAACATGCATCTCTGAATGATTAATGAATGTAGAGAAGCTGCTCTCTGGCTTAGCACAGTATCAAAAACCTTGAAACAAGACCGATATCTACTTCCAGGAACCATCAGGCATCTTGCTCCAAATGCCACACCCTGAAATACATTTTCTATATGACCATTCTTGACAGACACTTATCAACTCCATAACGCAGGACTGCGGTAGCCTTATGATCACTGCATGCAAACCTCAGCCTATTCAGAGGATATTAATTTGAAATCCTTTGTGTTCTCGGCAGCGCTTCCATTAATAGGTTTTAATTTAAAGGACGGAAAATACTGCTTCTTTCTTTTCATGACAACCCACATAAGGTAATTTCATCCCCAGATGCCACCTTTGAATGATCAGCTCACAGCCACTGTGAAGCTCTATAGAAAGTGGTTTGAAGATGGAATTTGATATGTTGCCTTTGCTGTGCCACTTCTGATTGTTAAAAAGCCATCACTTGGTAAATGCTTTCACATCTCATAATTTGCTTGCATTAGTGGAGTCCATACATTTTTCGTTTCAACTGAACAGTAAAATAACTCTTAAAGGCACAGTGTGCAAAAAAGAAAGTATATTTACTCACCCACATGTTGTTCCTAAGCTGTATACAATACTTTATTCTAATAAACCAAAAAACTGTTTCTGATAAAATTACTTTGTTGTCCCATTTGATGAAATTCAATGGAATATAATTGTATTATTGATGAAAACTGTTGAATAGACCTTCAAATTATCATCTTTTTTTCATGTATCAGTCGTAGTCAAACCTCCTGTTTGTTAACAGGCACAAGCATCTTGTGAGTCTCCCAGATCTTCTGTTCACCTCTCCGCAGGCCTTCGTCATCATCATCTACCCCCTTCCTATCATTCTCTATTAACACTGTGCTCAAAGCTGCCAGCTTTTGTTTAGCGAAGTTGGCAACCTGGACACAGATGTTGACCCGCTCCAGATGTTGTGCAGAGCACAGCAGGTCGACCCTCATGTTTGATATTTACACTTACTCAGATAGACAAAGTACTTCCTGTGGGGTGTTTGTGGTTGTGTGAATCCAAAATGCAAGTAGTACTGTTATGTAAGAATTTTAAAGGTGTTCTATTTCATTCCCTCTATGGAAATATTACTGTTAAAGACATTAATTGTACTTTTGGTAGCCAGTTTAGCATTCATGTCATTCCATAATGGTGGTGGCCATGTTGAGATCACGTGACCAGCAAAAACCTATTGTTTGAAATGAAATGAATCATGTGTGGCCAATATGTCAGTAAATAGGGTAGGTCTGCTTTACAAATGGAACATTTGTTTGTGATGCCTTCTCCACACCAGTAGGTGGCAGAATAAAGTCCAAAACAGCACAACATAAAAGCTGCATCTAAAATCGCATACTGTCTTAGTAGGTACTACATTTGATTGAGATCTTACTTTGCGACTATTGTTATAGTATACTCTTTGCAGTATATATGTGTGTAGTATGAATGAAATCCAGACATACAGCATCTGGTGTCATGGTGTCATTGTTGCTTCATTGTTGTGTTGCTTCACTCCCATTCTCAAATCCTCTCCTGTGGCCTCATGGGATAGTAAAGTGTTTGTCAGATGCACACTTCAGAAACTCTGTGGAAGTAGTACGTCATCTGGTTAGTTTTTTTCTAAATACTGCGAATTCTGTCACCTCATATATGGAAGTATATTTGAATAAAGGAAAAATATAAAAAAAAATGTAATTATTATTTAATTCGAACCTCAAATTTTAAATATGAGAGATTCTGAATGTTTTGATTTGTTATTGAGTAGAAACAGACCTGTTTGTCATATTACAACTAATTTCCAATTGGTCTACGTCTCTAGATTCTCTGCTAACTGGTGCAAAATAACTAAATGTAAATATAGACTCGCTTAAAACCCTAATCCAGGGGTTCTCAACCCTGGTCCTGAAGGGTCCTGCAGAGTTTTGCTCCAACCTTGATCCAACTCGCCTGCCTGTAGCTTACTAGTAATCCTGAACATCTTAATTAGCTGGTTCAGGTGTGTTTGATTAGGGTTGGAGCTAAAATTTTCAGGACAGTGGCCCTCGAGGACCAGAATTGAGAATGCCTGACCTAATCCATTGCTTTCCTGCTCTTTTTTTTTTTTTTTTTTTTTTACATCAGTGAACTTTCTTCTCTGACAGCTTTTGTGCTTTCAGTAAATGAGGTGCTGCGTTAACTTTTGTCATTATTTGAGTTATTTTGACAAGGGTATTTTTCATCAGTTAGACCGATAATTAGACGACGACAGGTGCATTGATGAAATAGATAGAGGCGGAGGGAAGTATTCATAATTCCCCCGTTTTCCCTCTTCTTAAAGTGGGTAATTATGGCCGGGTCTGTGGGCCGGGGGAGCTGGCAGACCCCACTACAGCTGGATGTGCTCTGAGCTAGCCAGACCAGAGCCGTACCTGACTGAGCATGCTAATGAGAAACACTCACCCCTCTCTCTCGATCGCTCCCTCACGCTCATTTCTATTTTAATCCCCCTGTTTTTGCTTCAACAAGAAGAATTTTTGAGTTTCTTGCTCTCATTCAACTGCGGTCGTTCTCTCATTTTAGGCTATGCATGACAACTTTAGCTTATTTCCTCTCAATGTAATTCTGCCTATTGTCCTTCTGAAAAAAAGAAGCAAGTTAATTTGCTTATTGTAAATATTTTTCTCTGTCCAGAATTCTCTTTTATAAACAAGATCTTGAAAAAAATGAATATATACACAATTTCTGAACTTCTTCATACTCTCATTCAACTGTGCTAAATCCTTGTGCTATGTTAACAGTAGCTTTTGTGTGCACGTGTGTGTGTGCTTCTTTCTCTCAGGGTGAATCATCTGCTGCGTTCTGATAAATGTCTTTAAAAGACAGTTTTACATATAGGCCTACTCTAAATCATAAACGTCTTAAATACAGTTTCTAAATGTCTATTTAACATCTGTCAGGAAATGTCTCATAGACACATACCATATAAGCAAACACTCTAAAAAATACATCTTCCAGGTGAAAACGTGCACATAAAATAGACGTTTCTGCAGTGTACATGTGCAATCGGCATACCGAGTGACATTCCAAACAAAAGTGAGCTGCTGAACTTCAAGGATTACTGTAAAGAGGTGCTCTACCAACAAAAGAGGAGGTGCAACTGCTGAACTTCAAGGAAATAAAAACGGAATAGTCCGTCGTTTTGTAAAACTAACTGTTTATGTTGTTACATTTTTATAAAGAGATTCCAGTAGTGCAAGCAAAGGCTATAGAATGTGTGAGATGAGTTGGAGGGGTGATATGATTTAATATTAATCAATACCCAGCTTTGGTTTGAATGTGCTGATCTGTTGAATCTGGCAACAGTGAGTAACAGGAGATCCATTATGAGATCTGCTTTAATAAAATGAGCCTGCAGTGCGTACTGGAGAGTCCATCACAGGCCTGCGCTATCACTGCCTCGCGTTACTCGATGGACCTGCTGTTATTGTGTAATTTACTGCACAGCCAATAACAGTCTGTAATGGATTATGACATGGTGCCGTTTGAGTTATCCTCCCATTGTAGAACCCTGACCCAGAGGCACATTTCATCTGAGCTACGTCCCAAGGTGCACTGTATGTGTGTTTGTGTGTGTGTGGTGGAGGCAAGAAAGCGATTCAGATGAAGCAGTCAGGTCAAACTGTGAGCAGTGTTTGCTCGTGGGATGCTGGATCAGGGTTGCCTTTAAATCTCATCACAGGCATGAAATCTATTCTCCGACAGAGGTACACTATTGTTCAAAATTTTGGGGACAGTATTAAACAAAAAAAGAAACAAATCAGCAAAGACACATTAATTAAATGTTACAAAATAAATAAATTATGTTCTCTGACACTTTCTATGCATCAAAGAATCCTGACAAAATGCATCATGGTTTCAACAAAAATATTAAACAACACAGCTTTTTTAACATAGCGGCAAGTCAGCATATTAAAATGGTTTTTGAAGGATCATGTTATACTGAAGTCTGGAGTAATGTTGCTGAAAATTCAGCTTTTCATCACAGGAATGAATTACATTCTTAAAATATATTAAAGTAGAAAATTTTTATTTTAAATAGTAATAGCATTTCACAATATCACTGTTTTGCCGTGTTTAAATTAAAATAAATGCAGCCTTGGTATGTATAAGAGACGTAAAAAATTTAAAACATTAAAATATCTTTCCAACCTCAAACTCTTAAAAGTTTATGCATCTATGCATTCTAAAATGTGACTTTACATTTTGTTTGTGTGGTATTGCATTCTGAAACGTATAACATTTTGATTTGCAGTGCAACTCGTACAATTGTACTCAGAAAGCTAGTTAAAGTCTATATATATGTGACCCTGGACCACAAAACCAGTCATTTTTATTTATTTATTTTTTATATCACCTTTAAAGTTGTCCAAATGAAGTCCTGAGCAAATAGCAACGTATATTACTAATCAAAAATTAAGTTTTGATATTTATCGTAGGAAATTTACAAAATATCTTCATGGAACATGATCTTTACTTAATATCCTAATGATTTTTGGCATAAAAGAAAAAACTATAATTTTGACCCACACAATGTATTTTTGGCTATTGCTACAAATCTACTTGTGCGACTTAAAACTAATTTTGTGATCCAGGGTCACATATTCGCTACCCAAATTATTTCTGGTTTAATTTCACAGACATTTATAGGTAACTCTATCGCCCCCTTGAGAATGGAGGATTGTTACGGCCAGAGGAACATGAGGTATGTTTCTGGCCTTATGGAGAAAGAAAAAAAAATCTGTTACTCACTCACTGATTTATTTAACTGCTTGGCAACTCATTTGTTTATTCAGGTTGTTTTACAATCCCCCTTTCCTCCATCTCGTCCACCATTGTCTTTCATTATGAATCCACGTCTGGGTTGTAAAGGCCAGCTCTGTGTGTTTGGAAGTACAGAGTGGCTGATATATCCCGAATGTAAATATCAAAGCCTCCTCGTTCACCACACACACACACATGCACACACACCTGACTGCTGAAACACACCGACATGTTGCTGTTTCCGTCAGTGCTAGGCAAACAGACCCAGGGCTGTGTTAGTATTCAGGAGAGAGCAGAAAGACGGATCGAGATAGGGAGAGAGGAGAGCGGTGAAGGGGAAATGTTGCAGTATTTACAGAGCTGAGTCTCATCTCTTGTGGCCTGTGCACGACTTCAGCCTGGTGAGGACGTCATATTAGCCAAGCTATTTGAGTTTCATTTATCAAATCTACATAGTTAAACAAATTAGCATGTTTTTACAAAAAAAAAACATGCTGTTGGGTTTTGATAATGTGAGATCATCTCCTGTGGTTTATGAGGTATTTTACCATTTAAAATCTTGTCTTTGCATGATGCAACAAATTTCTAAGTATGAGACAAGCAATATTCCCATCCTCACTGAAAGCAGAAAGGATGTGCTAAGCAACAGTCACAGTCAATCAGGCGATCTTTGATGTTTATTATATAGCTTTCTTTAATACTTTATTCTGATTGGTCAGTTGCAACATTCTGTGGTCAATTTTTATTTTTTGTATGCCTCATAACTCCACTGCCTCTTCTCATGTAAAATAATTTTTAAAAAGCTTAATAATTTATACTCTTTATTTTATTTATTCACTCAGTTTAACATGATAGTGTAACTATTCTAAAATATATTACTTGTATGCTATAATGTCTTACTCAATGTAATAATTATAATAATTTAGCATTATTATTATTATTATATAATTAACAGAAAACTAGTGCTGTCAAATGATTAATTGCGATTAATCTCATCCAAAATAAAAGTTTTTGTTTACATAATATATGTATGTGTTCTGTGTATATTTATTATGTATATATAAATACACACACATATATTTAAATATTTAGAAAATATTTACATGTATATACATTCATATTCTTATATTTTATATTATATATAAATATATGTAATATATAAACATAACATATTTTCTTAAATATATACATGCATGTGTTTGTATTTATATATACATAATAAATATACACCGTATACACACATATATTATGTAAACAAAAACGTTTATTTTGGATGCGGTTAATCGCGATTAATCATTTGGCAGTGCTAATAAAAACAAGTGCTTTGTTTGAAAAAATGACAATGCTGTGTTTTAATTTTTCATGCGAGAAAAATGTTTAACATCAACATTTCATAACATTTCTTACCGGTTTAAATATTACAAATAAAAACTGCTGAAACTGATCATATTACATTTAAATTATTACATAAATGTATGTAAAATTGCATATTTTGTCAGGGTTCTTTGGTAAATAGAAAGTTTACCAAACAACATTTATTTGAAATAGAAAGCTTGAGTCATTATCAATGTTTTTACTGTCACTTTTGGTAAATTTAAGACATTCTTGCTAAATAAAACTACTTGTCAGACAAGCAAAGAAAAATGAACAAACAAACTTTAATGTAGGTGATTAAACAAATGTGGCTGACAGCTGTTGATTGCTTTAATTTATTTAGACACTCTTAATGATTTTGAAATGAAATAAAACCACAAAACACAGAATTCGAAGAATCGAACATGGAACACACTAAATTTGGGAAAAAAATCTATATATTTCTTAGACATATTTATCTTATAGTTATCAGGATGTCAAGCATCAGTATTCCAGGAGTGATTCCTCTAGTCGTCCACTGTAACATTAATTCAGAGGATTCTCTGTAGCGATTCAACATCACCATCTTTGTTTTCTAAGTTTCAAGAACATATCTTAACTTCCAAAGGAATGGAATTCAGTTCAAGCTAGAGGTGCATTTACGAGGAAGGTGTTAAGTGTATTTTGCGTTGGCGAGCTAGCCGAGCAGCAGTTTAATGACTCGAAGACGGAAAAACAAAGATGAATAAGCAGGAGGAAGAAAAGGACCAATGAAAAAGAGCTAAAAATAGAGGGAGGGAAAGAAAACAAGATCGCTCTCAGAATTTATCAGAAGCCTGCGCGCTGCCTCTTTAGCTGAGGATTAAGAAGTCGACTTTAATGAGAGTAAACGGCTCTCACGGGTGTTTGTTGGAGAGGTGTGTGTCCCTCATTGAATACTGAATGGACCGGCGTGTTTGTCCCTGAGCTGCTGTGTGTGTGTGTGTGTGTGTCGTGAGGATGAGCATTATTCACGCCTACTATAAAACAAGCAAATGGATTAGCCGGAATTGATTAAAGTTTATTTAAAGCGTGAGTACAAGTGGCAATATTTCCTAAGTGTTTGTGTGATATTACTACACAGTGAAGCACATGTGTCAGCCGTGTCAGATTCTGTATTCAGATAGTGTGTTTACTGGATATTTGACATTTTAATTGTGTTTGATTGTGATGTAAACATGTATTTGTGGTGCTATAATGTATATAATGTGAAGCAGCTGCTGGTATATTGATAACAGATTATTCATTACAAATGAATATTTGTATTAATGTCCAGAATATACCAAATTGCAAAAGAAAATAATATAAGCACACCACTAATAGAAGTCACTAACTAACAATAATTACTTTATTTTAATCAAACAAATGCAGACTTCGTGAAAGTAAGAGACTTCTTTCAAAAACATATCTATATATATGCACATGCACAATGCACATTTCTTAATATTAAGCCTAAAATGTGTTTTTTTTTATTGTATGATCTTTGAATAATATCAGTCTTTAAATGCAGAATAAAAGTATACCTGAAGTATACTTGCAATAGTTCCATTTTAGAACAATCAAATATACTAAGTATATCTTATATCTTTAGCTGGACTTCAGCACTAATTACACACAATTTAAGTGCATTAAGTACAAAATTAGTTGTTCTAATTTAGCAGACTTTAAGTATACCAGTTAAGTATACTAAAACTACAATTGCAGGGAATTTTCTTAAGTACATTTTGCCAAAATCATTCAAAAAGCATCTACAGAATGCATGCATTCATTACGTGAAGTCTAGACTAGTGCGTGTGTGTAGAGTGTGTTCTTTCACTGCACTTTCACTACATTTAGAATGAACACAAAATTAAAGACATGGGGGCAGAAAATGTATATAGGCTATTTATACCACTTCATATAGGCTAGTTAATCAATTTCTCACGAAGAATAACCAAAAATAACGTTTCAAAAATTACCATGATTACAAATGTGATATTGATTTTTTACAACAGTTCAATAAACAAGAGGTTAATTAAGAGACTTACGTTTCAGAAATCCATATTTCATGTTTTTGCTCTATATTGACAACAAAAATCACTCCAAACACAGCCACAGCGCTGTTGTGCATCTCTGAGCAACATGACGGTGTGCGGTCTTGAATGAATCAACCGTTTGAATGATTTGCTTCAATAGCAACGACTCACTTATTAACAGTGACTTGCTGTCACATGCTGCCGATTTTAATTTCACATTCAAAGTATCTTTTATTCTTTAAATAATTTCAAATATTTAATGTTTTGTGTTTAATATATCAAAACATAATTTATGCATTTGTAATTGCAGGTTAAATGCATTCATGTTATCGATAAAATCCCAATATCGAGATATTAATTTTTGTCAATATCGCACACCCCTACTTGTACTATATATATATATATATATATATACACACACACACAGAGTATAATTAGATTTTAGTGTATGTTTGCATCCCCTTGAATCTTGTGTGATGAAGCACACCTCCGTCCTGCGTCCCCGAGGTCATGATGTTGTTGCTTAGATGAAGAGCACTCATGGGACTGTGCAAGTGTGTGTATTTGCACATATCCATTATTCACCAGCAGGCTCTGTGCATGTACAGTCATCTCTTCAGGGCATTATGGGTGCTCAGGGTTCCACACAAGATGGCCCTTGAAGAATGTTCTTGGGAATTCTCGGCAGAATCCTGTTATGAACTGCATTTGTAGCTACACGTGAGGACTTTTTGATCGTCCTTGTCCACTCAAGAGCACTAACAGAGGCCTGTGGTCCCCTGCTGCCCCTCTTAATTTCATTGGCTTTGGTTCTGTATAAACATGCAGTATCTGAATCATGGAGGTCTGGTCCTTCTGTCGAGAGGTGCATGAGGAGAGAGAGAAAGATAAAACCAGAATTTGGTGAACGGCTTGAAGGCATTTGACACCAGGGCCATGTGGAAAATGAGCTCAGGCTGGGAGAGGTAATGACTCACAGAAGACAAGAGCTTGTTTCTGTTCTCCATGCCCTCCTGGACACACACACATACACACAGAGAGAGAGCTCGATTCTCTCACTGGATCTGTAACGCCGCCCTGACATATCTTATTCTAACTCTGTGTGTGGAGAACCACTGGTCAGAGACATGTACCTGGGTGTTTCTTCAACTATATCTTTCTTTTTGTTATATAAAGATCAAATTAAAATGATCTTGGAAACCTATTGTTACTTTTGGGGAAAAAAAAGAAATAATAATAGTAATAAAAAATTGCATTGATATTTTACCCATGTCACAGATGCAGATCTTCAAACTTAAACTATAAAAAATCCATTCTATGTGAATTATTACATGTTTAAAATGGTAAACACAACTGTTAAAATTAATAAACTGCTGTTCAAAAATTTTGAGGCGATATTAAGATCTTTAAATGTTTTGAAAGCAGTCTCTTATAACTACCAAGGCTGAATTTGAGAAAAAAAAAGTAATATTGTAATACTGTTATATTATAATAATATATAATATTATATATTATTATAATATAACAATATTACAATATTACTTTTTTTGTATTTTATATATATTATTATAATATATAATATACAGTAATATTGTGATATATTTTTTCTATTTAAAATAACTGGTTTCTATTTTAATATAATTCAAAATATTATTTGTTTCTCTGATGGCAAAGCTGAATTTTCAACATGGCAATATATATACAGTGGTGTGAAAAAGTGTTGGCCTCCTTCCTGATTTTTTATTTTTTTGCATTTTTTTCCACCATAAGAAAGAGACTGGGCAAAAACGTCCTGCATGGCAGAGTTCCAAGACGAAAACCGCTGCTGAGCAAAAAGAACATAAAGGCTCGTCTCAGTTTTGCCAGAAAACATCTTGATGATCCCCAAGACTTCTGGGAAAATATTCTGTGGACTGACGAGACAAAAGTCGAACTTTTTGGAAGGTGTGTGTCCCATTACATCTGGCGTAAAAGTAACACAGCATTTCAGAAAAAGAACATCATACCAACAGTAAAATATGGTGGTGGTAGTGTGATGGTCTGGGGCTGTTTTGCTGCTTCAGGACCTGGAAGAATTGCTGTGATAAATGGAATCATGAATTCAGCTGTCTACCAAAAAATCCTGAAGGACAATGTCCGGCCATCTGTTTGTGACCTCAAGCTGAAGCGAACTTGGGTTCTGCAGCAGGACAATGATCCAAAACACACCAGCAAATCCACCTCTGAATGGCTGAAGGAAAACAAAATGAAGACTTTGGAGTGGCCTAGTCAAAGTCCTGACCTGAATCCTATTGAGATGCTGTGGCATGACCTTAAAAAGGCTGTTCATGCTCGAAAACCCTCCAATGTGGCTGAATTACAACAATTCTGCCAAGATGAGTGGGCCAAAATTCCTCCACAGCGCTGTAACAGACTCATTGCAAGTTATCGCAAACGCTTGATTGCAGTTGTTGCTGCTAAGGGTGGCCCAACCAGTTATTGGGTTTAGGGGGCAAGCACTTTTTCACACAGGGCCATGTGGGTTTGGATTTTGTTTTCCCTTCATAATAAAAAACTTAATTCAAAAACTGCATGTTGTGTTTACTTGTGTTATCTTTGATTAATATTTAAATTTGTTTGATGATCTGAAACATTAAAGTGTGACAAGCATGCAAAAAAAATAAAAATCAGGAAGGGGGCCAACACTTTTTCACACCACTGTATATATATATATAAATATAAAATATATTGCCATGCTGAAAATACATTTTGTGTGTGTGTTTCTATTCATTTTATTTTAATGTTTGTTCATCAAGGTAAACAGCAGTGCCAGTGAGGAGCTTGAGATGAAATATGAGATGTGAAGTGTGAAGAAAACCAAGAAAAAAACAGGACTACTTTCTACTTTAATCATGCATGATTTCAAGATGTAATTTTGTCAGATAATACAAAAAGTGTGAAAATATTAGTGTGTACGGGATACAGAAAATGGTAGCTGTGAAATGAGCCTTAGGAAGACAAAAGAGTTCTTCCAAAATGATATTTTTCAGCATATGTTCATAACTCCTTTCCGATCCAGCTAACGTTTCAGCTTGCATGAGAGCCGAATAATAACGCAACTGACTGGAGGCAGTTTTCTGGTGCTCAGGAACATCTTTACTTAGATTTGGCACCAGCTCTAGCACCTCACCATGCTGGCATAAAAATGTAATGGTTTTGGAAAATTGGAAATTTTTTTAGAAAATGAGAAACCGTGTGTCTCATGTAAGACTCTCTCAGCTGCTGTCCGGATGTAAGAAAGAGAATGGCTACGTTCACATTCATGTCATTTTCATTTGAAATGAAACATTACCTTTCAGTTCAGCTCTGCCTTTTTTTCATGAATCTTGTGACCGATTCATCTGAGTAATGCAATTGGAAAATGCAGCAGACAGTTTCTAGGTACATACAAAGTCGAGCAGTTGAGGTTACATCTGGATGCCTTTAAGGACAAGGAGATATCTGTACTGTACAAGCAAGGACAAGTGCCAGTGGTGGCATTAAAGGATTTTGCAGAGACGCACGCAAACTCTCATTCATCCATGGCTGACATTCGACTGTGGCTATTTTCTCTGGGAGACGAGTGATATGCTGCCTTATTAATTGCTCTTGAAATATTAAAAAGGCTCCATCACGCATGAAATATTCATTCGTTTTTCGCTGAGATCATCGTGGCTAAATATTTCCTTGTATTGTTGTACATCAGGGCTGAGGGATGTGGAGTGAGAAGGAAATGACAGCGTGGAAAACAGAGACACGGGCCCCGAGTGATAAAGACCCTCCTCAGCATTCCTCTGTTATGCCATCCATCCATCTCGCTGCATCTCTCTCACTCGCTCTCTCTGCTTCTTCTGAGCGTTATAAATCTAAATGGTTGATGAATTCATGCAAAACTTTGTGTGTGTTTAAAAATCCAATATTTGAGGCTTTGAGGTTGGCGAGTAATTACTCCTCTGCAACTGGAGAAAGATTTACTGAAGATTTCAGAACAAGAACTTTTTGCAAATGCATGGGTAAACAGTTCATAGATATCCAAAATTAACACTTTTATTAAAACACATATATTAATTATTGATTAGGGAAAGGATACAGTAGTGTTATCAAATGTTTATCAATACTAGAAACTAGATTTTGACTTTTTTAATGTTGACTCTAAAATTAGTTTACTCACAGTAAATAATATATGATACTTGTTTTCTGAATTATTCTTCAATGCATACCATTTATTTATTTAAATAATAGACATTAAAATATAATGGAGAAAATTCAGTAAATAAATGATCATTGTCTTCTAATTGATTTTTCAGTGCATGTTGTTTATTTATTTATTTTTAAATCTAATGAAAATAATCAAAATAATATATATATATACATATATATATATATATATATATATATATATATATATATATATATATAATAACTGAGCCTTGTCTTGTGAATGCTTCATTACTGTGTTATATATATATAGAGAGAGAGAGAGCGAGAGAGAGAGAGAGAGAGAGAGAGAGAGCGAGAGAGAGACACACACACACTCTATGTACAGTATAATTTCATTTTTGGGAGACCTACTTTAAATATGTATTAATTATTTTAAAGAATAAAATATAAAATCATGAAATATAAAGGAAATAAATTATATTAAAAAATATATATATACAACCCGAATTCCGGAAATGTTGGGACATTTTTTAAATTTGAATTAAATGAAAACTAAAAGACTTTCAAATCACATGAGCCAATATTTTATTCTCAATAGAACATAGATAACATAATACATGTTTAAAAAGGAGATATTTTACACTTTTATCCACTGAATGAGCTCATTTAAAATTTTATGCCTGCTACAGGTCTCAAAAAAGTTGACACGGGGGCAACAAAGGGCTGAAAAAGCAAGACATTTTTAAAAGATTCAGCTGGGAGAACATCTAGCAACTAATTAAGTTAATTGACATCAGGTCTGTAACATAAAAGGGATGTCTTAGAGAGGCAGAGTCTCTCAGAAGTAAAGAAGGGCAGAGGCTCTCCAATCTGTAAAAGAGTGTGCAAAAAAGATTGTGGAATACTTTAAAAACAACGTTTCTCAACGTCAAATTGCAAAGACATTGCAAATCTCATCATCTACACTGCATAACATCATCAAAAGTTTCAGAGAAACTGGAGAAATCTCTGTGTGTAAGGGACAAGGCCGAAGACCTTTGTTGGATGCCCGTGGTCTTCGGGCCCTCAGACAACACTGCATCACTCATCTGCATGATTCTGTCATTGACATTACTAAATGGGCCCAGGAATACTTCCAGAAACCACAATCGGTAAACACAATCCGCCATGCCATCTGCAGATGCCAACTAATGCTCTATCATGCAAAAAGGAAGCCATATGTGAACATGGTCCAGAAGTGCCGTCGTGTCCTGTGGGCCAAGGCTCGTTTAACCCTCTGGGGCCCGCCGTATCGCCGGCGATACGAACTCGGTTTTTTTACGATAAGTGCAAAAGACACTAAAAGTACTCTGTTGATTTTGGTCACACAAATAAGTGTTATACATCAATCGAAACTGTTAAGTGTCTACTTTTTTTTGAGTACACTCACGATTACAACAAAACTTTGTGGTTTTGGAAAAAAAAAGAAAACCAACAGGATGCGCTCTCTGTCTTCTCCGTCTCCGCGATATGTTTATAGTAACGGGTCACTAAAATGAAGTGTAACTCAGCGAATACTCAACACAGAAACATGAGAGTTATCTCTATAGAAAGCCTAAAGTGTCTGCTTTCAAATGAAGTAAGTGTTATCGAAAACAAATGTTCTGTGATAAAGTAATCAGTATGAAACCGACACCATGTTCAGTCTGTCCAGTCTAACTCATTATTTCTAATGAGATCCCGCCCCCTCGTGTTCACATGCAAATAACCACGTGACGCGCGCGCGCTTGGAGACGCCCAACAACAAACAGTCACGAGACTCTGTTGCTGCTCGTTTCTGGAAGGAGACGCGCTGAGTAAAGGCTGTATTTACCTCAGAATAAGTGCCAGACTTCATACAGAAGATCGATCTGAGTAAGTAATGCTTCTTTTTTGCATTAGTTAGCGTGTTATTGTGACAAACTTGAACGCGTTTAGTTGGGTTTTTCCCAACCGACAACATGATGAATGCTACGCATCTAAGAATGTTTAGGAGAATATTTAATGTTCACAAATAGATTTAATAGCGTGCTAAACAATAACAATTAGTTTCTCAGATATAAAATATCCTTTTTTAATGGTACAAAGTACATCCTTTTGTGGTTCACAGCATACGTGAGTCTATGGCTGCAGAATCATAACAGCTAACGTTACTATAAAAATCATACATACTAGACTGTATGACTACAAAATCATAGTTGTTTTTTCCCAAACTGTAATTCCAGACTACAGTGTTTGAATATGATGGACAATTCATTGTATTTCAATTTCTTATGGCAGGATGATGTTTTAATGCTCTAAATAAAACAATAAAAGTAATATGAGAGTACATTGTAACATGATGAATGCTATGAGTCTAAGTATGTTTAGAACATGTTTATTATTAATAGCCTACTCTGTTCAAAAATAGATTTTAATAGCATGCTAAACAATAATAGTTTCTCCGATATAAAATATAATTTTTTATAGTACAAAGTGCATCCTTTTGTGGTTCACATCACAGCATACTTGAGTCTAGTGCTGCAGAATCATAACAGCTGCTATAAAATCATGCATACTAGGCTATATGACTACACAATCATAGTAGTTTTTTCCCCAAACTGTTGTTTTCATGCTCTATATAAAACAATAAAAGTAATATGAGAGTACATTGTAAAATGATGAATACTACGAGTCTGTTTAGAACATGTTTATTATTAATAGCCTACTCTGTTCAAAAATAGATTTTAATAACATACTAAACAATAATAATTAGTTTCTCAGATAGTAAATGTCTTTTTTTGTGTATGATAGTACAAAGCATGCATGAGTCTATGCTCACAAATGTTTTTTTTTTTGTTGTTTGTATTTTTTTGGACCAGGTACCTGAACCACAGATGAATCCTGATGACTTTCTTCAAGATGTTTTCCTCTGAGAGCGCTGTACCAACATCAGATGGTCAACTACACTGATATTCTATGGTAAAACAAGATCCTTGGCTACTGATTGTGTTTTTTTCTTCTTGAATCCATGGAAATAAGTAAATATCAGGTATTTGTTTCACTTGTTGAACAGAATCTGTTGCAGGAATAACTCAAAGTCTGTTCACATCTCTGTGGTTAGATCAGTGTGCACAATAATGTGTCTTTGACCTTCATTATGTATGTTTTGATTATACTGTGTTGTAAATAAAATACAAATCATTTAAAAACCCCATTTTTTCAGTCTCCTCACACTCTCTTACCTGCCTCAGTCACAGTCACACTGATGGCCCATTAGCAGCTTTAGGGGAGGGCCCTTTGTCTCTCAGGTGAGAACCACTTAATATTCAAGCCCATTTCCACTCCCTCGCATATTGGCTCTCGATCACAAAACATGTCTTTAAAAATTTAAATCAATATATTGTTTTCTGTGAATGAGTAAGCTGAATGATTTTCACATAATTGTGAAGTAAATATTCTAGCTTACAAGACTGATTACTCAAAAGTCTTATTCAGGACGATTTAGTGTGGCTTTTATGGCCTTATTTCAGCTACATTATTTTCCCTAAAACTTACTAACCACGCATAATGTTTTTTTTCTAAGAAATGCAGACATGTACATCCACCTTGGTCACATATTATTGTAGCACAGTTTGTGCTGAATACAAAAAAAATTACATGTTGGTCAATAGTATGATTTAAGAAGCTGAAATAAGCACAAATATCAGGGCATGTCAACACATCTCAAGGGCCCCAAAATGACCTCAGACCCCAGAGGGTTAAAACTTTTTAAAAGTGAAAAGTGTTCTATGGTCAGACGAGTCCAAATTTGACATTCTTGTTGGAAATCACGGGCGCCGTGTCCTCCAGGCTAAAGAGGAGGGAGACCTTCCAGCGTGTCATCAGCGTTCAGTTCAAAAGCCAGCATCTCTGATGGTATGGGGGTGCATAAGTGCATACGGTATGGGTAGCTTGCATGTTTTAGAAGGCAATATGAATGCTGAAAGGTATATAAAGGTTTTAGAGCAACATATGCTCCCCTCCAGACGACATGTATTTCAGCAGGACAATGAAAAACCACATACTGCAGCTATTACAACCAGGGGCGTCATGCACTCATTATTTTTGAGGGGGCACGAGTGGGGGAGGGGTCGTCATGTGACACACAGCAGCGCTTATGCTTTATTTGATTTTTTTTCACTTTTTATTCGAAACATTCCCAAACGCATTAACTATATTTTGATTTTCACCTTTATAGATTGTTAGTTTATCTATAGTGGGTGATGGTCAAAGTAACCTAATAATGTAATCTATTAACTATGCATAACAACCTGTCTGTAAGTAACAGATATGGGCGTTATGCCATAACATAGTTTTAATACGACTGACTTTATATTTAATGTGAATTTAACACTGAAAGTTAATATGAATAAAACATTGTAAGTTAGGTTAGGCTACTTATCATAAGACTTTCATTGTACAGAAGAGCAAAGAACATTTGCATTATCAAAGAACATTTTCACTGACAGTCTAGAAATCAAGCAGTCTCAAAAACTCCCATTAAAATCACTGAAGCTGTGAAATGAATATATTACTTACAGATTAATACACATATCTGCACTTTATTGGTTCTAACGAGATAATTCTCCAGTATTCAGCCAGCGAGCGAGTGAAGAAAACAGCGGCATTTCAGCTATAACTCATCTGAACACCTCTGATTGGCCATTACATTCATACGCTCAACAGCATCGTGTGTGATTGGTTATAATGCGCAGTGCTGTAAAAACGCGTCTGTCTCTGGCTCAGCGAATGCAGATTTTAATTTTTGAAATTTAATCACACTGGTGTGATTGTATCAAATATAGAAAATATTATTCGGCTATTTTTTGTCTTTTGGAAGTTGCATTCAAAATCCACTAGGCTCAAAAATCTGAGGGGTCACATGCCCCCTCACTCTCAATGGGCATGACTCCTCTGATTACAACAGCATGGCTTTGTAGTAGAAGAGTGCGGGCGCTGAATTGGCCTGCCTAAAGTCCAGATCTTTCACCTATTGAGAACATTTGGTGCATCATTAAACGAAAAATACGTCAAAGATGACCACGAACTCTTCAGCAGCTGGAAACCTATATCAGGCAAGAATGGGACCAAATTCCAACACCAAAACCCCAGAAACTCATAACCTCGATGCCCAGACGTCTTCAAACTGTTTTGAAAGGAAGAGGAGATGCTACACCATGGTAAACATACCCCCGTCCCAACTATTTTGAGACCTGTAGCAGGCATCATATTTGAAATGAGCTCATTTTGTGCATAAAATTGTACAATTTTCAGTTTAAACATTTGTTATGTTCTCTATGTTCTATTGTGAATAAAATATTGGCTCATGTGATTTGAAAGTGTTTTAGTTTTCATTTTATTCAAATTTAAAAAACATCCCAACATTTCTGGAATTCAGGTTGTATTAAATTACAAAAAATGAAAGAAGTGGTGTGTTTGTGTGTGTATTGTGTGTTTGTTTTCTATATAAGTCTTAGGGAGTGTTTTGCATTTTTTATTGTCCATAAGTACAATGGATTTAAAAAAAGTTATGTTTGTTCAAGCTTGTAACCCTAAGTATGAGCAGTAATAATGATAAATCTTATCTTAGTAAACACTGCTAATAATAATGCTTTTGTTAGATAATTGAAAACCTCCGGTGTAGTATTGCATGCTAACAGGGTTTTTAATGTCTTTGTCGGAATGCCATTCGGAATAGGCCACAAGGCTTCAATGATGACTGATAAAATGTCCTTTCCGCAGCCCCACTGGAATCTGATAAAACTCTTAAAATCTATTTTCGGTAGCAATTATTGTGTCTTGTGTTGCTGTCCTGTAGTCTCCTCTATGTATGTGTGTGTGTGTGTGTGCGTGTGTGTTTGTAGGTAGGGAATTTAATAGTTCCACAGAGGAGCTAAGCAGTGCTATCATCAAGGAGAACACCACAGCTCGACGCCTGTGCACAATGCCCTTGATTTCTTCGCCAGTGTCTGTGTGAGTGAATGAGTTTCGGAGAATAACAGGGTGAATGTGTGAACCACACTCCATTATTTTAATTGCAACATATTTCAGCGACAAAGGCGCCTTCGGTACTTGTTTGCTCTCTCACATCAGGGTCTGTCTTTAGCTTTACTCCACCTATCTCTTAGCTTCTCTTCCTTTCAGACAAGTAGTGCATTAATGTCCTTGTATTTTATTATGATTCGAAGGTGCAGTGGCCTTACATTGTTAGTGCAGTACCTTTTATTTAAAGAATTAAAATGCCTAAACGAATGGATGTTTTGAAAACCACGTTTTTAACAGTTGTAAAGACTTCTGTGTGTGTGTGTGTGTGTGTGTGTGTGTGTGTGTGTGTGTCAAAATGCTCTAACGTGGCTCTCTGGTGCTCATGTGGGAAACAAAGGTTTGAATACCACCTGCATCATGTCTGTCTTGATCCAATTATGTATTTATGTATTTATTTATTTATTATTATTTTTTTAATTACAAAAAAGTAGTTAGTGCTGCTTGGTAAGTGTTTCTAAAGTGGCTGAGGGAAGGATGACATCTTTCTCTCTTATATTTTTTTCCTCTTTTGTAAGATCAAAGAAACACATATTTTGTTTGCTTTTGCTAAAAAAAAATATAGGCAATTGTATGCAAAAAATGATATTTGTTGTTGTTTCTGTTCACCGCTGAAGATATTTGCCCAACTAAGATGACTTCTGCTTCTGAGAAACCCGGAAATGTGTCCATTATGAAATGGTGACTTGTAAAAAGTATTTGCGTCCTCGTGGAACTCATAGTTACAAATTTCCGAGAGCTCTAACTTGTTTGACTTCACTGCTGCAATGTCATGCAAACGCACCAGTAAAATGTAGTCAAGCGTAAATTTCATAATATTTGTTTAATAACTCAAAGAATAGTCAAAGAATAATATGAAATAAAAGACACACAATGCAATTTAATGTTGAATAGCTATTTAAATTTCTGCTAAATAAACTTTATGTTTATTAATAAGACCTTTGCATATTACTTTTTTTGTCTATTGATTACTCAAACTACTCAGATTTATTTTAGTGTAATAGTGTTGCCATGGAAACGCATAACTCCAGAGTTGTCATCTAGTAATTAAAGTAATTACAGTATTTACGACATGGTGTGCTGTGAACACATCATTACTTTTTAGATCTTAAGTCGACATATATTGACAATGAAAACATTTTATTTCCATAATAACATTTTGTAGTACAAAAAAAGGATATGCTTTGAAGAAAAAAAAAGAAATCTCAATTTATCTTTCTGGATTTGATTGGATAGTAAAAAGTGGGTGCTAGAATGAAGCCAAACCAAATGCTAGTTTGCGAAAAATAATAGTTGTTTTAGAGAAATAGTTAAAGTTATTACATTTAGACAGTTAAACAGTTTTCTATAAAATAATATGCATTTAAAAATGATTTATAATAAGATAGAAGTAAAAAAAAGAGTAAATGGTGGCAATCTAGATTAAAATATGTATTTTGTGTAATGTGAAAAAAAAATGAAATAAAATTTGGTGCATCAGTACACATTTTTGCACGTTACGTTATACAAATATTAACAATTTTCTGCACCTCAGAAATGGCTTTCATTTTCTGCTGCCTGTTTACTTCCCAATCACCTGTCACCTGATATTGCTATCTAATTTCTAGTTTGTCCACAGTGAATATGCTGTTTCACTTGGAATTTATGACATTATAGTACAGTAAAATAAGTTTTTGTTCATTTTGAAAAAACTTTAGCGACTATCCACCAGTCTTGGTGTTAGCAAAAGCTGTGTTTGGTCCCTTTGGTTCCGCAGTGTGACAATCTGTCCAACGTTATATTCACCTGTCTTAGAAAAGATCCATGGATCATGACCTTCACACCTGAAGCTGCGACCTCCTCGTGTTCAGTGGGAAGTTCATTAGACAGGGTGACCCGGAGGTCGAGAGCGCGTCTGAGCCATTTGTTCTGACTGGAGCGCCACGCTAAGCACTGATTGCGAACGATCAGTCCGACCTGCTCTCTGCTGCCCCACCACTGGCCTAATTTATCACCCTGCCTAGAGGCCAATGACAGCCATGATGAGAGCCATGAGGACCATCAGTCACACGGGCCTGGATGTCGCCAACCATAAGCATGAGTCTCAGAACACAAAAAGAAGAATGTAGCTCAATGTTTGCAGCATGATACGATTGTCTCATCTCACAATTGCTATCATATTTGTAAAGTCTACACTCTTAAACGATTTGTTCACTTCCAGAATAAACATTTCCTGATAATGTACTCACCCCCATGTCATCAAAGATGTTCATGTATTTCTTTCGTCAGTCGAAAAGAAATGAAGAATTTTAAGGAAAAAATTCCAGGATTGAAGGTTCAAATTGCGGTTTCAATGCAGCTTCAAAGGGCTCTACACCATCCCAGCCGATGGAATAAGGGTCTTATCTAGTGAAACGATCTGTCGTTTCCTAAAAAAAGAAAAGAAAAGAAAAATTGTATATACCTTTTAACCACAATTGTTCGTCTTGCACTAACTCGACCTCATGCATTACGTAGTCACGTTGGAAAGGTCACGCGTGATATAGACAGAAGTGCCGACCTAGTGTTGACAAAGCAAGCACGCAAAGAAAGTCAAACACTCTTTACAAAAAAAGGTAAAATAACGATGTCTGACCATTTTGAATTTGGAGGAGAAAATGAGATGGGGTTTTTTGTCGAAAGTACAAGATGAAGAGCTAACCACGTGTGACCTTTCCAATATGATTATGTAATGTGTGAAGACATGGACAGAATTTGTGATTGAGAATATGTGACGAGAATTTGTAGGTTGACAACA
The DNA here is from genome assembly GCF_936440315.1 of Barbus barbus. NCBI lineage: Eukaryota > Metazoa > Chordata > Actinopteri > Cypriniformes > Cyprinidae > Barbus > Barbus barbus. The sequence continues at coordinate 21,032,804 of NC_136763.1, read as the reverse complement.
AGAATTTGTGGTTGAAAGACGAGAATTTGTGGTTGAAAATGACCAATCGTTTCGCTAGATAAGACCCTTATTCCATCGGCTGGGATATTTTTTTATTCTGGAAATGAACCAAGAAAAGGAGTTCTAAATGGGACCAGATTAGGGATCTTTGGCTTGTAACAATAGCAGAATGCCTTTTGGTGCTAAACATGACCCTTTTTATAAAGTGCTATATAGGACCTTAATATACCTTAATCAGGTTAGACACCATACTGAATTTAATACGGACAAAATCAAGGCTGTGAAGTACTATATAGTCTTTTTAATGGCATGCACTGTATAAAGGTCACAGATCATGCAATTTTCCCATCTTTCAAAACTATTTTATCAAATTTATGTCTACTAAATTTGTTGTTTGTTTTTTTTTTCCCAGAAAGAGTTTTTTATCAGTTGAACAATCAGTATGTTGTTTCATTTCCATTGAATGTACTGTACTTCTGTTCCTCACAGACTTTTTCGTTTTCATTCCCATCAAAAATTAAATATGGTGCTACTCTGAGTAGGCTTATTAGTGTTTAGGCCTAATAGTTTTTTAAACTATTATTAGTGATGCATCGATATGAAAATGTCAACCGATACCAATAATTCTTTATATTTGAAAGTCGATAACTGGTATGTTTGATGATAAATTTTTATTTATTTTTTTACAGAATTTTTAAGAGCCCAAGCACTTCATCGTAAATGAAACATACAGTATACAGCACAGTGGCCTAGTAGTTTGAACCACAGTTGAGTTAAAATGTGTCTCTTTCATTTCTTTAAGTAAAAACAGTTATGTTTATGAAGGCCAAAAATAATGGGTCCTTGGAATATGTAACTGGGTATGTTTATGCATAAACCCAGGTAATAACAATATGGATCGTAAATTCAATATCTCATTTAGCTGTTGAGAGTTAGTTGACAGTCTGAATAGTTGGATGGTTGAGCTCCAGAAAATCAATAATGAGGTGGCTTTGAAAGTTACAGATTTGAAAAACAAAAATGTGGGAATAAAGAACCGTAAACCATAACACACAGAACCAATTCAACATAAAAGAGTTCCTCAGGAGAATAAAATTTTATTGTTGCTACATGTAAAGAAACTTTAAAGAACCATGTTTTTTTGTTTGTTTGTTTTTTAACAGTCGAAACACATAGTGTTTTTATTAAGGCATTAATAAAATATCTCATGGAAGAACATATCTCATGGGAAGAGTCCAAGGTCATGTTTTCTGTAGATTTATTTATTTACCCTTTCAGAACTTTACCAGGCATCCCGGCTTCATCTTCAGTATCATCTAATGATCGGACCGGTAATTTACGGCTTCCGCACACCTCCATCCGTCTCTGTCCTGGGTGGCCGGGCGGCATGAGTGATGTGGCGTTGCGCTGGTAACGGTAGTACGCGGGAAGCCGGGTTCAGCGCTCAGCCCACACCTTTTAATTCCTCCCTCTGATGTATTAGCTTGCTGGAAACCAATTCTGGTTCTCGAATTGAGCTGCAAATCATCAAATCACTCTGTCGGCCACCCACAATTTATTACGCCGTCGGATGAAAAAGTAAATATATTATGAATGTAAATAAATTACAGGCTTGTGATCACGTAACTAAATATTGTATCGACAGGTTTTGTTATTCTAGGCTTTGAAGGAGGTGATGATGAATAAGAGTCCAGTGCCTGTATTTTCTCTGCCATCCAGGTGACTTTGAAGTGAATCTGTCTTTAGATTAAAAAAACACCCCTGAACAGTAGGGCGGCAGCATGTGGGCTCTGACAGAGCTTTTTGCAGTTTCTGAATGAACTGGAGAGGAACTCAATATGTTATACTTTTTCCATCTTTGTTTTTATCGTTTTGGGTGAATCTCATGAAAACATATTTCATGGGTCATTTTTCACTCCAAAATATTCATAAAAAATAAGAAATTAGTAAATTACATTTTGTGTCATTAAACATTAATCGAATTTTTTTAGCTGCTAAAAGATATACACTACCATTGCAAAGTAAGATTTTTAAAAATGTTTTAAAACAGTACATAAATTATGTCCACAGGACTGCATTTATTTGATCGAAAAAAGTAAAAAGTAAACACAGTAATATTGTGAAATTTGATTACAAATTAAAATAATTTTAAGATTTTTTTTTTTTTATGTGTGATGCAAAAGCTGAATTTTCAGCATCTTTACTCCAGTCCTCAGTCTCATATGATCCTTCAGAAATCATTCTAATGTGCTGGTTTGCTGCTCAAGAACCATTTCTTATTATTATCATTGTTGAAATATGTGCACACTATTATATCAGAAGTCATTTTGAAATCATTTATAAAATGTATTATTCGAAACTGCCGTGAAATGGGACCTGAACTTGTTTTTGTGAGATTCATCCATATATTTTCAATTTAGCTCTATTGGCAACCTGAGCTAAGTAGGCAAACTGTGGAAAACAAACATTAGCAGTCATTAAAAGAAGTCTGGCTTTGCAGTCTCATGGGAGAGTCGTCCAACTCTTGACAACTCGAATTTCATGTGTTTGTATATGTGTGTGTGTAAGGAGAAAAGTGCCTGGAATATAGAGGAGAGACGCAACTCTCACCGTTAAAATAGAGGTGTGGGCACATAGTGCGTAAGATGAAAAAAACGCTGTATCATCCCTCCAAGCAGAGCGAAAGAGTGAGAGAAAGCAGGGATGAGAGGAAGAGAAGAGCAGAGAGAGAGAATACAGGCTGTCAGGGCCTGTCAGGGAAGCAGAGCTCCTGTCAGATCGACATGAGCCCAACTGGCCTTTCGGTGGCCCTTGGTGTCACTGTCAGCAAGAGCGGGCTGGTGGTCTCGTCACCGTGGCAACTGACAGCTGGGATCCCGGGCCAAGCCGGAGCAGCTATCTGAATCCACTCACCTCCGCACAACACAGGCACTTCATTATCAACTCTCTCCATCCCACAATTTTTCTACAACTACCTTCATTTTTTTTATTCACCTCCTCGTTCTTCTAGCACTTGCTTTCTGGAATGTTCCAAACATTAACCAAATTCACTGCACATTTACCACATTTAAATCATACTTCACTTACAAAAAAAAGAGAACAATGACTAAATTATTAAAGGGATAGTTCACCCAAAAATGAAAATTCTGAAATGACTCACCCTCATGTCGTTCCAACCACATAAAACCTTAGTTTATCTTAGGAACACAAATTAAGATGTTTTTTATGAAATCTGAGAGCTTTCTGACCTTAGACAGCAACGCAACTCCCACGTTCAAGGCTCAGAAAGGTAGTAAGGACATCATTAAAATAGTCCATGTGGCAGCAGTGGTTCAAACATAATTTTATGAAGCTATGGGAATACTTTTTATGCACAAATAAAACAAATAACTTTATTCAATGATTTCTTCTCTTCCGTTTCAATCTTCAACGCGTTTATGAGAAAGACAAAAAGTATTCTCGTAGCTTCATAACATTATGTTTGAACCACAGATGTCACATTAATTAATTTATCATTGTCCTATTTTTCTGGGCCTTGAATGTGGTAGGTCCATTGCTGTCTATGTAGGGTCATAATTCCATCAAAAATATCTTAAATTGTGTTCCGAAGATGAACGAAAGACTTACAAGTTTGAAACGACATGAGGGTGAGTAGTTAATGACAGAATTTTCATTTTTGGGTGAACTATCCCTTTAAAATACATTTTGGGGGCACTGTATTCCATTATTCTAAATAATTACCATGTTCAAATACCAAAGTATATTATGGTAGTACTACGATGTATGTCCAACATTTTAAGTACGAATGCACCATGACTGCATCAGAAGGTTTGTAATGAGTTGAATCGGTTATTGGAACCAGTTAATTGAAAGGAATTGGCTGAAAGAACCAGTTTGCAGAAAATAATTGGACATCCCCATTTACCTGAGGCTCTGGATTACAGGTAATAATGCTGTAAATAATGTTCAGTTTTTGCACAGACCGATTGTTTCGCTTCATAAGACCTCAATGTATTTATTTGTCCTATATGTGCTTTTTTTTATTGTCAAGTCCAGTAGCCAATGACTTCCATTTTATGAATCACCATGGACCTCGGTTGCAGCTACAAATCTTCTGTTCTGTTCTACTCCAGAAATAGTCGCCTACATCTTGGATGGCCTGAGGGTGCATAATTTAACAGCAAATTTTCATTTTTGTGTGAACTATACCTTTTAGAGGCACAAAACATTCATTTTGATGTCACAGGTTAGGTCAAGATTACCACAGACGAAAACTCTCTCTGATCAGCTCTCACGGGAACGCAGTGGCAGGAACGGATGAAACTTTAACTGCTGATGAATAGTGCGTGTCCGTGGAATAAACAGAATGTTTGTGTGGAGGTGTTAGCAGTCAGGTGGTACGCGTGCTGAGCGCAGGCTGGAGGAAGGAGGGGGGATGTTGACGTCAGCCCCAAGGCGGCATGATGAACTGCAGCAATGTGGCTGCGACCCTCCTGTCCTTGCACGATCTCCCCGGTGTAATTAAAGCTCTTAAAGATGAGAAATCACTCACCTTTAATTAATCAATGTGCCTCAGATGGGCCTGACTTGAGGGAAACACTAGAGAGCTGGAAATAAATGGGTGTGGATGTGTTTAGGAATTAAAAAACACGGACCCCACATGCACACACATATATATACACACTTTTACTTTGGCAGCGTTTAGTCATTTTTATCCTTGTGGGTGCGTAAACACGCTAGGCTAATGCTAACACACTCACAGCCTCTCACACACATTTATCACACGCGCAGCCGCACACAGGTAGTTTCATTTAGCAGATGTTTGGCTCTGTTAATGACCCATTTGTGCACAGCGGATTTGGGATTATCTCTCATGCGCACACTCATGCGAACATGTGGATCAAATTAGCGAAATCTCACCCGGCAAATCCATGAAGGAATCAGAATTTTCTGCACCCTGATCACACTCAAATTCAGCCCGACCTGAGGGCTGTGGTTCAGACGGAGATTCTGGATGAGTTTTATCTATCTATCTACGGCTGATATTCATCAGCACTATGTACTAATGATTACATTAACAGATTGCTATTGTCTCAATTGTTATTTTCTTTTTTTTTTCCTAAAACCTTTTTGATTATTTTATCAGGCTGGTTCTCTCTTCTTTTGAGTATCTTTTTTGACATATTTGTGGTAGAAAGACAATTCCAAATTAAATATAAGCTCTGTGGACAACCTCTTTGACCTGTTGTTTTATTGAAGTGAATAATTTCGACCAATCCCTCTGTTTGTAAAACAAAAATGGAAAGTGCTTGCGATAATGTATGTGTAATAGAAGTCTAGGGGGAGATGGTAAAGCACTGCAAATGTATGATAAAAATATACTTTATTTAATTAATTATAGCCTATAGACCAGAGGTAGCCAAATATTTCACTACAAAGGGCCAACAATCTTATTTTATGTAAATGTAAAAAAAAAAAAAAAAAAAGCTTGCCAATGGCTTTCTTTTTCCGCTTCTTATAATATGGCATGGCCCGTGGGCACTGGTTTGGGCTTCTCTGCTACAGACTATAAATACGTCCGGTAGTCTATGTAAAACTTTCACATCAGACCTGGAAGGATTCCAGAAATATAGATCTATTATAACAGCTTCACCTTGCAAGGATGAATTAGACAACTTTATAGCTGAGCATGGTCTGTTTTATCTGCCTTTGGGCTTGTAATGATGCTCAACAAATTCCAAGGATGCATGAATCTGATAGAATGTGCACCTTGAATACAACGCAAGTCACTGTGGATAAAAGCATCCACCAAATGAATAAAAGCAAACTAATGTTTACTTGACGTCAAACACGAGGCTAGTGAGAATGTGATCTCTCTCTCACACACACACTGCATAGTCAAACACAGCATCCATTGATCATTAAACGCTCAGCGTTGGATCCCCCTATTATTGCACGACACTTCATCAAAATGACCAGCGCAATTAAAACCAGGTCGTGAGAAAAAAAATTGGTCAGCGAAAAGAATTCTAAGGCACACATTGTCAGTTTCCCCCCAAAAAACACAGCCTGTGTAGATGGCAGGCTGATTACTTTTCCCACAGAACACACATTCTGCAGACTTATTAGCTCCAAGCGTGTTTAATATGCGCCCTGCAGACGCTCCGGAGTTTACTAAACGGGGAAAGAGTGCTCAGAATTAAAAACCAGCAAAACAAGGAAGGGAGAGGGAAAATTAGGAGCATGGAGGGAGAAAAAAGACGACAAAGATGAAACGAAATGGCCTGATAAAAAAAGAAGACGGATAGACACAGCATAACTGTATCTACTGAGAAAAGGGGTGATCGAGATGAGGGGAGAGGTGATCAGAAGCAGATGAATATTTTAAATTGACAGAGAGACGTGCTTTCGTTGCAAGGCAGCTGGCGGGGCATTGCTCTTCTGTAACAGGGTACGGTGCCAGTATTATCTCTCTCTCCCATCTCTCCTGTGAGTGTCCCGTGATGGATCGCTCCCCCGCCCGGAACCGGCTGCTTTATTGCAGATGTTTAGCAGTCTATAATTGAAAATCCGAGGGGAAATTATTGTTCAATCTCTCTTGCCGAATACCGACGCTATTGATCGGCTTGCGGAGCAGCTGGAAGTATAAATGATCTAATCAGAGCTCTCCGCATTGGTTATTCTGCATTTATTTCAACTTTAGCACAAGACAGAGATGTTCTATCAGACCGCATACCCCTATTACAGTACTATGGGGATTGAGGGGAACACATAAGCTAGTCTTGAAGTACCGGCCTTTTGACTTTTGGCACAATGTCTGATCCACTTTGTGAGATTATAGACTTGTTTCCCATTTCCTTGTTTGGGATATGTACAGTTATAGCAGGGTAAACTTCTTTATGGGTACATGGGAGACCATAGCAAAGCACATTTTCCCTTTTTCAAACAGCAAAATAAAACAAAATATATTCATTATTAAGAAATGAAAAATGTTAAAAGATTTACAGTGCTTATTATATATTATATATATATCTCTAGTCACTGTATTAATGAGTTAAGACATTAATTCAGCTGGTTTTCAGATTCATTTAGTAACAAAACACCTTTGTATAGTGAGGCGCACAATGATTCTGCTGACATTGTAGACACTATTTTCATTGATGAAACAATGGACAATAACATATATAATAACGGACAATACTGAATCTAAAATGTGAAGGTCATTGCACATCGAGTCAGAAATTTTTGCGCGTTAAAAAATAAATACGACCTCACGTTATGTCAATCACGTTTACACACTGCCTCCGGAACTTTCATCCGTCATAAAAAATTCGGATCAGGTTCGATTTTTTGTGTTTTCGCATCCGTAGCATGTATTTTGATAGGAAAGGATGAGGAATACAAAAAAACAAAAAGACGCACACGAAAATTTCGGACTCTGTATGCAATGACCTTAACTCACAATATTGACTTGTTTAATGAAATCTTGTATAAAATCAGTCATATTTGCAGATATTTGGGGGGGGGGAAACAGCACTCTTGTATGATATTGCTTAACTCTATCAAATGGCATAAATACAAGACAAAACGTTTTGCTTTTGCATTGCTCTTTGAGTATAAAACTCATTCAGAAAAATGGACTGAAAGGACTGTGGGTGATCTTACACCTACATCTGAGTTAACCTGTCCTACAGTTTGCTTTTAGGGAGATGGCAGCATTTCAAGGCTAGTGTTAAGCACGACTCTTAGCATCAGCTGGAGAACAAGAACTGTTGGCTGTATTTAATTCTATTTTTCATTCTCACATATTTTCCTCTCTGCCTCTGTCCTTGAGCCGGGGCTGGTTTGAGGCAGAGAGATGCTTTCAGAGAACGATGGAGCATGCGTGTGCGCATGAGTATGTCGGGGTGGTGTTAACAGGTTTATGCTGGGAACAGGATTAGTGTGGCTGTGTGAATGGAGAGTGAGTTACATTAAGTGTAAAGCAGCCATGGGGTGGAGGATGACTCCTGCGAGCTGCTCTTTCTCTGATCCACTGTAAATCCCGCATTGTGCTGCCTGATCCTGGCTCTCGACAATAGCTCTTCCCAACACTCAACTCAGCACGGGCCCTTCTGATCCTCAACATGCACTAACCTACAGTCACAGGCTGTTGTCTGGGCGGGACAGCCAGAAATGTTGTTCCTGGACATGTGATGAGACATATGGTGCATTCAAGTCCTCCTGGGAAGTTTGTATTTATGATTTGGGAAGTCGTAATTACAATGTTAGGTGTGGTTACGTTAGTTTTTTTGTTTTTGTTTAGTTTTTTTATTTATTTAATTTATGATGGTTTTGTAAATCGAATCATTCTGTGTTCTATCGTAATTGTACAACACTCGTATTTTGTACATAGAACCTATCTAGTTTTATTGTAAATTAAAAAAATAATAATCATTTATTCCAACAAATTTACCATCAGTATAGATGCTGCATCTGTTGCATCATCCATTTTCTCTCTGTTTCCATCCACATGTTAATGCATGTTTTGGGATATATATATTTTTGGTTAAAAAAATGATGGATGGAAACACCAAGATGTGCATAGAATCTTAAAATGTGCATGAAACACTTAAGGTGGATAATTTGAAGCGGATAATTGGAAATGGTATTTTATTCGCAAATGTTTTATGCAATGTTCTAATTTTCCGGATTAGCTAAATTTGTAACTTTGGATGGAAAGAACTCAGAGACTCAGATCTTAAAGGAAGTTCAGTTTCCTGATCGTAATTATGACATAATAGTGGCATTCAAGTTTTTTCAACTCGTAAATCCGATCTTTCCTACATGACTTACTTGTTAGACTCAAACCTGAATTACCCACATAAGCACCAAGGCACATTGCGCTAACCACTGCACCGCAGCTCCAAATAGATTAATGGGTTTCAAAATGGCTTTGGCTTTTTCTTCTGCTTTCTTTCTCTCCTTCCTTCTCCCCCTTTCACTTTTTTATTGTCCACCCTTTATCTGCTGTGAAGTGCATTACATGAGTGTCTATTGATTCCTGTCAGTACAGTAAAGGAGTGGAACGCAGCAAGGGTAAACCTATTGCACTTCTCTTCTTTCTGCTCCATTATGTGGCTTAATCTAACTCCGGTCTAATTACCTGCGTTAAAGAGCCGCCCGTACACAAGAAAGAAAAGACGCATCATTTGCTTCTCAAAGCCATCCCGTGAAGGCAGGTCGTTTCATTTTATCTACCCCACTTTACCCCCCTTCCTTCCAGTCTGCATGTGTAGCTCCGGCTTTTACTCGTAAATGAGTATTAAATTGCAATACGTTCGACAGGAGGCAACGCCCCTGGAGCCGGTCAGCAGGGTTCATCTGCATCTTGTGAATATGTATGCAAATGGGATGGAAAAAATGTCGGTAATTGGTGGTGGACGGATGGTGGTGCCGATCAAAGGCGGAATGGGAGGCACCATGGGGTCTGCAGGGCATTTCATGAGTGAAGACAGTTCCAGCTAAACTCCAACCAGCGGAGGTCCATTTTTCCATTTCTCTCTGGATGGTTTATTATGTTAGCTGGGTTCACATGAAATTCAGACACTTTTTTAACACTTTTTACACTGGTTGTGAGGAAAAACACTTGTTGGAATGAACTGAAGTAAGGTAAAAATGTTTCACACAGATGTGTGAACCACACTGTCTTGGTAGCTGAAAGCATTATATAGTGAACTAATATTATTAATTTGTATGCAAGAAAGGGGTAGGGAATATGTAGAATTTTAAGAGTAATGTCTCCAAAATCTTGCAGAACTTTTGCAGAATTTTTTTTTATGTTCTTAAAATGCATTTAAGTTTTTATTCTATTGGCAAAGTGTATTCTAAATCAAAGTGTTTTTCTTCTTAGTGAGTTCTTTCACTAAGATTTTGTGCAGAGCACAAATTCCAAGTATGGGACACCATACTTGGCCACACGTCACGTCCTTTCCTTTCATTTCATTTCCTTTCCTTTCTTTCTTTTTCTTCTTCTTTTTCTTATTATTATTATTAGTAGTAGCAGTAGTAGTAGTAGTAATAGTAGTAGTATCATTATTTATTTTATTTATTTATTTACTTTTTTGTCAAAAAGTGCAATGACAATATAAAAGCTAATTATTTATTTCAGGCATGTTTTCCTAAAAATACAACGATGGAATCTTTTTCTCATATGCTATAAATAGGCTTTGCATGAAAACATTACATGAAAATATTAACTGCATATTTTATTTTATTGAAGAAATCATCATATTTGGGGGGTCTTTGTCAACCCCTGGACAACCCCTGGTCTAATCTGCCCTAATGTGAACTAAAGTAAATACTTTATAAACATGTGAACATTAATCATCTGACCCGCTCTCTAGTCCACTATACATGTCCGCTAATTACTCCAGGAAATATTGCCTTTGTACTTCTTCCTTCTCCTTCAACTGCTTAATAACAGTAACCTAATTAATATCGCCCAAGGCCAGATGGAGTTTATAGACCACTGAGCGAAGAGGAAAGTAGATTTTAAGGGTCATTTCTCTGTGGAGCTCCTACCAATATCTCCATGAGCAATTTTGGCTGCATTTTTCATCAGATTGTTAGTTTCATTGTGGATCTTCAGAATCTGAGAGAAGATATTACACCTTACGGCTCACATATGGATCCGGCTGCTCTGGAGTAAGATTCATGCCTCATCGATCCATCGGGAGAAGAATAAGACTCAACAAATGAAAAATAAAGTCCTGACAAATAAAGAAACCATCTGTGACTTTATGAGGCAGAAGTGGACTGCAGGTATTGGAGGAGGGTTACGGATGAAGGGGGAAACAATGTGAAAGGCAGCTACTCGGAGCTATGCAGGTCTTTCAATTAAACGTGAAGGCCGGGAAGGTCAGTATCTCTCGTCACGGAAAGAGCACTGTCTTATTAAGACTACTGCAGATTGAGTGAGAGTGAGAACAGATTGAGAAAATGAAAGGGGGGTTGAGGGAGGGAGGTTGGCCTCGTTGTTCAGCTGTGAGTGAGTGAGTGGACACAGAGGGTGAAAATGAACCAAGAGAGTGGTAGAATAATTTGGCCGTCCCTGGTGTTCATATGTTGACTGAAGGAAGGAGAAGGAATGAAAGGAGGAAAAGGCTGTAATTTCGGCTCCAGTAGATGTGCCTTTGGGAAAATCAGCCCGGCCTACGGGAGCCCTGCAGACCCATAAATCACCTGACGAGCTCCAGGCTCCCAGGAACCCAGTGGTCGTGACCCCTTCCTCCGCCTCTTCCCTCACCGTATCCCAGTTCTCTTTCATTTCTGAGATTTGAGTGCATTTCATTCTGTGTAATTCCACTTTTCTCCCAATATAACTGTACTTTTTATGTGACTCACGTAAGGATTTCATGCAAAGCATTGACCTCTATGTGAAAAACGTTGTAGATGATGTCACAGAAGAGTGATTTTAATATTTATTACATTGCATAGAATATATAATGTGCAGATGTAATGTACAGTCAGTCTCTCTTACGTGCTGTTTTAATTTTCATTCTGGAACCTTCCACTAGCACTGATACATCATGCAAATTCCTGGTAATCCCGGTAAAAGAGATGTAGGTCAGCAGCAAAGTTGAGGTTGTATGAACTTTGAGTGTTGTGTTACAGTGTTCAACCTGTATGCAATGTAACGCTGCAACTTTACACTTTGCTCCTTAGAGTTCACTGCTTTTTTGCTTCTATAATACATAGAAGCACAAGAAACAAAGATGTAAAGTCATATTGTGAGCAGCATTTGCAACCCAATAAATAGAAGTGCATTTCTGCCCCAAGCATAAAAACTAAATTAAATAATAAACAATTGAATAAAGTCACATTTTGAGAAATAACGGTGCCGTTTTGAGATACAGTTGCAATTATGAGAAATAGCATACAAAGTTGAAATCGCAAGGTATAGTAAGACTGTGAAAAATTATTTTACAATTGTGATTTTATTTTGTGTAATTGTAACTTATATTTCACATTGTGAGTTTATATCTCACAAAGTTATGAGAAATAAAGTCATTTTTTATGAGAAAAGTGATAGTAAATTTACGCTAAGGTGGAAATGGACTTGTAATGACTACTAATTGACTAATTGAAACTAGATGTTTCTGATGATGTCAGATTGTAAACTAATCAAGTTATTACATTTTGATGTAGAAGCTTTTATTCTCTTCAGCATGTTCTAATGACTACATTTTCATGGACCCTCATAATGCACTTTAGCAATAGTGCTATTAAACTTTACCTCATGTAAACACAATGCTTCGATCAAACATATGCGATTAACCTCTTATTCATATTAACCATAATTATATTAAAATGTGTGGGGAAAGCAGGTTTTAATCACAATGAACAGACATTAAAACATCTTTATCGCATTATTTCCGCTCTGACCAAATTAACTCCATATATTTGGAAGTTTTCCCTCTACTCCAAATCGTTGCCAACAGTATCTTCATTCAGAGACAGCACATGGAATGTGATGACCACCTAGACAAACCTAGTGGCAGCAGCATTGCCGTCACAATTGGATGCTCATCATGGCGCCGAATAAACATCCAATATGTCCATTAAAATGTGTTTTGCATTTATTGCAATTAAATTAAAACAGTGGCTAGTAACACGCCTACTGTATGTTTTGTTTCTTTGCATTGAGGTAGGTTAATAAAAACATTATTTTGATTAAAAGTAATCAAAATAATAAAAATTGCATGTAAACAGGAGTGAAGAGATTTACTTGTGTCTGCAATTAAGTCCTGGAAACATGCACATCTAAACGTCATCAATGCAGAAGACCAGGTACTGTATGTGTATTATGAAACTAAACAGTTTAAGAGTGATGCATGAAGCTGATATCTCTTCATTGTCTGGTTTTGACAATGTATGTATATATATATATATGCGATGCACACGCTCCAGACTCCCATCGGAATACCACTGATGTTTGAATATATAGTGTTCTGTCCTTTGATACCCTTGTACCATTGATCAGTCCCGCTATAATTGTTGTTTCCTGAGGTTATCAGACCCCTCCTCCTCCCAGAGGACTAAAGAAAGGCCCGTGGCTGCTCCCCGGGACTTATTGTGAAAGCAGTCCATAGTTGAATATTTTCAGCAATCGTCTCCAGTGGATTTCACAAAGCAACTCCTTCAGTTCCCCCACTTTGAGTGGAGATCCAGGGAGAGTTATCACGACTGCGGAGAGGGGAATAATTGTTTCTGTGCTTGAATGGGGTGACATCTCAACTTCTTCCTTCCGCACTTTTTCTTCTCTCTCCTGTATTGCTCGCACATTTCATCGTAGCTCCCTTGTGCATTGAATCGCCGCATTTTTCTCTTTTCATTCTTGATATTAATGGTCTTGAACAATACATTTAGTCGGACAATTTCCGTGAAAGATTTTCTGTGAGTTCCAACACGCTGTTGCTGCAATATTGCAATGTTATTTTCTTCTTCCTGCCTGGTTCCTGTCGGTGTTTGCATATCTGATGTCTGTTGTATATAAACAGAACAAACTGTGAACGGCAGGCGAGTTTTTATTAGGTTTTGCTTCCTGAGTGAAAGATGGTTGTTTACAAGGTTATATCTGCTCTGAGTTTACAACAATTGAGGTTAGGGAAAAGGGGTATCTGCTTTATGCAGTGACATGGATATTTGTGTGTGTGTGTGTGTGTATTTGTATGTACTATATATATATATATACTTGGGACTCTGCATATCTACATACTCTACATACAAAACTACATACTCAAACTACAGACTACAGACTCTACATACAAAAATTTCACAAGAGTTCACAAGAATCTCCAAAAACTCTAAAATCAAATTATAGTGTCAGTTTTCCACCACATTTCTTTTTAATTCAATGACCTCCATCCATAAATTCTTGAATTGAGTTTCTTTAGCCTGTCTGTACTCCACTCCACGGCAGGTTTTTAATTGTGAATCTTGGGGCCGGTAGCAGAGTCCCCAGTCTCATTTTAGCAGCGCCTGAGACACTAGATGAGACTTAACTGGCCCTGAACAAGCAGAGGTCAAGTCCTCCGAGGTCCACATCTACACTAGAGAGAGTGGGCTCTGCAGCCCATTTGATCTGTGAAGAGCTTAAGAAATTAATTAAGCTAATGCCAGGAAATAAAAGTTGTAGTCCAAAGTCAGCAGGAGGGCCTCTTCTTTGTGCTTCTGTTATGGAGGACATTTATAGGTCTGTGTGGAAAAGAATATTGATTTCATAAAAGGTCACTCAAAGCAAAGGAAGAAATAGGGTGATTACAGATGAATATATCTCTCCACCCCACATTCATAGGGGACTGCTTTGTATGTCGCTGCCACAACAGTCAATACAGCAACTTCATAAGAGGCACTCAGCAAGAACTTTGAGATATTGGTCTTCTAAACAGTCCTTCAATTGAAATCAATAAATCTGTACTTTTATAGGTAATTTATTGGAGGCTGGTTCTCTATATTTTATAGGTGATTGAATCTACCATAGTAAAAACTATTGGCATGAATTTCTGGTTGAGAACCACCCACCAGTATTAAAACAGCCAGCTGCAGTTTTTGTTTTCATGTGCCATTGTGAAGTGTATATGAGACAATGACTTTTTTTCTGTATCTATAATAATTTACTCAAAAATACATTAAATAAACCCTATTATGTAAAGCTATTAAGGTACGGCCACATTTACCAGTGTTTGGAGAAATTTTTCTGGTGAAATCCAATAATTTCAATAGGAATTTTCTCTACTGGGAATTTTGCATGGAACATTTCCTCATGCAGATTTCGCATTGACCAACAAAAAGCTACTTGGTTTGAAAATGATTTCTGTGTGAGTAGTTCTTCGTGCATGACTAAACTCTTGACTGGACCTTTTTTGATTCTGTAATTCTGCTAATTTATTGTGCCTTTATGGATCTTTAATTGATGGTTACATGACATTTTTAGAGTCATTAAAGAGTCACTTGTCTTAAGTTTCTTTGAGTTTCATATGAAAGTCACATGAAAACAACATGAAAAGAAAGAGTACTTTTCTAAAACCTTAACAAATTTAAACTAGTTTTTTAAAAGATCTTTCCTTTTCTTTTATCATGGACACTCTTATATGTTATTGACCCAAGAACTGACATCTTGTGTCAACACTGAAGATCATATCTTCCTCAGAAACAACTTTCTGTGATAAGTGGTAAAAAGCCATTCTGGCCAAGTTACGCTGCTTAACCCTCTAATCCAGAGTAGATTGTGATACTGACTCCATTTCAGACCCAGATGGGTTTTGTGGCCAGGGGCTAAAAAGCTGCCCTGGCGTCCACTGTGGCTCATTGTCCGCATCTGCCTGGCAGGAAGTGACATTGAGCACCAGGCCAGCTCAGAATAATTGACTCTGGACTGTTCTAACCCACCCACTTGATGGATAGTCCCTCCGCAAATAAAGCACAGGTGGTTCCACTGGTTAAATTTGAATGAGTAAAATGCTTCACTCTAGGCCATTTTTAGGAAGTGTTTTTGGACACGCAGTGTTTTTTATCATCCAAATAGCACATTTGGACAGAATAATTTTTTCCACAGTGAACCCCCATCAACCTTTACGATTTTATATTCATGTGGCACTCTCTTCATGCAGTTACATGATTTATGTAATCAGCGCTCTGACTATGTTTAATCCTTAAAGTAAGGTTCTCTCCATCTAAAATTAAACATGATCTGAGATCTAAAGGCAATGGAAAGTTTCTCTCTCTCTTTCATTTCTCTTGCTCATCCTTTCTTTCCTCCTTTTTAAAGCCGGTTATCGATCTGTGCTTAAGCTCCAGAGAGATAATCAGTTTGTCAAATCGGTGAATGGGGCTCCATCAATCGCTGGGTTGTGTATTGTGTACCTGTGTTTTCACCACAGCTGGGGCTTTGTCATATGAAACGTGTTTTGGAAATCTATTAAAGTGGCTCTCTCTGACATCACTGAGCTGGAGAAGTGTGTAAGGAGCAAAGGGACAGTGTCCCTCAGGTTTTGAGGCAAAGAATGAATGAGCAAGGGGTGAAGATTGATTTTTATTAAGGGGAGCTTGTTTTACTAGCGCAGGGTCTTCCTTTGCCTGAGTTCCCAGGGTGCTTGTGGGTCTTGTATTTTCAGGGAGCGGTGTGTCCTGATGCTAGGTTTTATTACTGTTTCAAAACAGCATCCATACAAAAAAATAACTGTCTTATAGTGTTTGACTCCAAACTCCAAAATGTTGTAAAATATGTAAAAGATGTGACTTCCAAAAACTTTGATATTTCTGGTTTATTAACTTATGGTATTTGAGAAAAAGTATATTAAAAAAAAATTTTTAAGTAAAAATAAGACCACTTATATTCAGGGTGTAAGGAGACTGTTATTACTTTTACCATATGACATTTTTAGAGGCATTAGTTTAAAATTTTCTTTGAACTGGTATTAAAAATTCAAAACCATAAAAAACTATCATGAATATAATAAGTACATTTCTAGGAACTTGGATGAGTCTTAAACTAGATCTTTAGAAGTTTTTTTTTTTTTTTTTTTTTTGGTGGACATTCTCCAGCGATCTCCTTTTTTCCCTTCTAATTGTGAAGATCCAGAGGTAGTGACTCTTGACTGATATTGTCACTTTACTTGCCCCCTCTTAAACCCACTCCATCTTTATATATCATTCCCTCCCTCTTTCCCTCTGAAAGGAAAAGGTGACAGGAAGTTTGTCAATGTCTGCTGAGAGCCAGAGAGACATAGTGTGAGAGTGTGAATAAAGATTGTGTGAGCGAAGGAGGAGAAAAACAGAGAAGGGGGAACAATTGTGGGTTATTCATGACACCATTATCCTGGGCTAAGTGACAGGAATTGCACAGACAGCAGGGGGTGTATGCTTTGATTAATGGAAAGAATGAGTGAATGTGACAGGACAGGTGACCAACCACGGGATACACTCTCCGATGACACTTTTAACAGCTGCCTTGCTCGGCATTCTGGGATTGCCATCCGAGTGTGTTTTACTCAAAGGGTTCCCGCACAAAAGCACACCTGTGACTTGCCATGCTTTTTGAAGCCTGAAAGCTTGAGTCCCCATTGATTTGCATGGAAATGTAACTGTATGGAAACGAACAGCATGTCCATTCTTTAAATTTTGTTCTTTTTTGCTCCTATAAAGAAGGAAAATCATAAAGTGTGAAAAGCCCAAAGGTGTATCAACAATACAACAACAAGTTATGTAACCTGTTTGGCAATATAGGAAAATTGTGTAGGCCACAGAGAGTGACAGGAAGATATGGATAAGATAGTTCCCTCTGGTTGAGGATTTCACCGTAGGACAGGTCATCAGCCAATTAAACCTCCGCTTGCTTCCTTCACCGTCCCCACCTTTCTTCTACACATTGCTCCATTTTAATCAGAGCACACAACTCTTTCTCCCACACACTCTCGCTCTGTCTTTCTCCGCAGTTTCATTCCTTTCCTCATTTCCAAACACAGCACAATTGAAATGCAAATGCTAGAGCCCAATTTCGCATTTGTGTGTGGTTAAGTCTGTATCAGTCCCAGGGAGATTTCATTTGTACAGCACATTGTGGCAGGCTGGACGAGACTCTTCGCTCACGATTCCTCCTCTGCTCCTGATGATCAAATCAAATTAGCTTTAGAATTGTGACAAAACACCTGCGTTCTTTTACACCCAAAATTATTAATGTGGGAAATCACCATGGTAACCGCTTTTAGTATATAATTTGCTACTATCATACAACAAAAATCGAACAACAAGAGAAATATTCTGAAAGCTAACTACTGTGTTTAGCAATAACTGTAGTATCTTAGTGCAAAGCATCTCGTATGTATGTATTAGAGTAAAACTTCATAAATGATGGAAATTTGTTTGAAATCAATGGTGTGGCAAATTTTTGTAATGGGCATATCATGAAATAGCACAATATTAAGATGCTCAGCCATTTTTAATCAGCCGACTATGAATCTACTTGGAGGTTTTCCGCCTATATGGACAGATAAGTTAAGCTGTTGTACAATAAGTAAAATGTTCTCTTTCTCATGCTTCGCTACGCATTGTGTACGCCAGCTCAGTCTGTCTCTAAGCTACTAACCCACTGAAGCACATGTGCAATGGTCTTATTTAGCAGAACAAGGCTTAGCATAGCCTTCATTATTGAGAGACCAATTGAGTGGTCCAATTATCTTGCACAATGTGCTTATTTACGTAATGCTAATCTCAAAACAGGATGACTCTCAGCTCTTTGTTGAAGCGGTGCCAGGTTCTGGGTTGTTTGGAGTTAAACTGAAGGTCAGAGTGGGACACAGAAAGATCAGAAAAGTTTGGTGTGCCTCAAGTCTCTGTCCTAGGGCCATTTTTGCTCTGTGGTTGCACTAATAAAAACTGGTTCCGAAGGGAGGAGCTATAGTGCTGGATAGGCTCTTCTGCGACTGACTTTGATGTATAGCTCATTTTGGCTCTTTGATACCAATCTGTGATGGATGGCTGTGATGGTGATGTTTTGTCCAGCCTCTCTAGTCCTCCTTACTCTGAGCTGGTGGAAATCCATCACTGTCTAGTAACAGTTGTTGACCCATGATAAATAGTTCCCCGATGGTCACACCAAACCACAACTGCCGCACACACAATCGTTCTCATTGCACTAAACAACTACATTACTACATTACACTTCAGGTTACGCATTGTTGAAGTATCACAAAAGGTCAACCGTTCCCTATTCAGAAGCCCTAACAGTCTAGTTTAATATCTCTGATGTGTAAAGTGTAATGCCTCAGGGTGAAACACCAAGCGAAATGAAAGCATCCACTGTCCCTCCCTGGCTTTTAAAACACTCCCACGTGGGTCAGCATGGTTGACACTTCCGTGCTTATTGGTCAGCCAATTGAACTGTCTGCAGAAAAAGAGATGTTTGAGGAGTTAAAGTAAACCGTGGACTGATGCAATATTCATGGGTCTCAGGGTAGCCTCGCGGAACGTTATTGCCCTAAATAGTAACAGGGAACTGAGGAGTGGACGGTTAAACTCGACTGGATTTCCACTTCACAAGTTGAACGATTCTCTCTGGACAGCAGCACACACCCTTTCACCTTACATCCTCTTTCACACTTGCTCACTTTCTCCATCTCCTTTTCCAGGCCTGCAGTTCCCTTTGAACACAACAAGCATGCAACAAAGCCCTCAGTATTTTGAAGTCAGAATAATCAGATTTGTCGTCCTTTTCAACTGCGCTGTGTCTTGAATGGTCAGGATAATGATGCTGTCAGGGAATTACTATTAAAATAGATGAGAGATAGATTCAGTGCTGTTTTTTGTATTGAGTGCTCATCACTGTCTATTTTCATTTTTGCTTTTATTCCTTTACCACTCTCTATGTTTAGCTTTGATGCAGAACTTGAATATTATAGGATATTCTCCACCAGCAGGATTCGCTTATACCTAGAGACTGCAGTTACAAGTCGATGATATCACAATATCAGGGCACTTAGTATGGACATATATATATGGATATATGTTTCATCCTTATTTAAAGTCTGAAGCAATTCCTAACCAAACCTGCAACTAGGTGGGCCACATCTCTCAGTGAAATATGCAGGCAAACACTTGGACAACTGGCTACCTGAGAGAAAGGACAGGCAGAGTGACCTCCTTTGTCTACTAAAGCCAGCACAGTTAATTAAGATGTCTGTTCAGCACAAATAAAATTTTGTAACTTTGCCAAGGCATTATGAGAATGTTCCTGTTTTACAAGGATTTCCGTATGGATTTTATTGATCATGAATGCATTTACCAGAATGGTTTAAGACATGCATAAACCTACAATAATTGAAGCAAATTCTTGCCAGTGCCAGACAATGTAAACAATTTTAGTAACACTGCCTTTCCGGGCACTGCACTAATATAAGTGTTAGGCCAGAAATATAATTTATGCAAATGATACAAATGCAAAACTTAGCACGTTTTCAATATGATTTTTCTCTCATTTATTTTTTACACAAAAAGAGTGTAAAAAATAAATGAGAGAAAAATCATATTGAAAACGTGCTAAGTTCTTAAAAATGTACTGCTAGTATTTATTTTGTTTTCATATTTTCAAATTATTTTCAGTAAAGTTTTAAATTTAGTGACTTTAAAAATGTAATGTGCAGCCATCAAATAATAACATATCGTCTTACACCTTCGACACATTCTAATATTGTTTTTAAAAATGCAACTATATTTTTCACGGTAGTTTATATTATTATTTATATTAGTTATATATTATTAATCCATTAATATCACTTTTGTGACTTTTTTTGGTCGCACCACATGACTGATTTGGTGAACAAAAGTTGAAACTACTCAAACTACTCAATATTTTACATTCAGAATTTCATTCTTTTAATGAGACATTGTATGATTATGATATCAAGAGTTGCACCACATGATATGTTTATAACCTGGAATAACCTTCCCTAAAAGTCATTCTGTAAAATAATTGCATTTTTAGGACATAGTTTTGAAAAATTGGATTAAAAAAAAAAGTCATGTCTCTCAAAGTCATCTCTTTAAATGGTTGCACCGTCATGAAAGTATGTTGTCCTGAAAGAGAAAACTGGCCATGGAAAACATGTACAAGGACACAGTGATAACAAAGCATTGTTGTTTTGAATTCTGAATAGCATTCTCATGGTTTGGACCATGATGAGGCGTGAAATGGAGCTAGAAGTATTTGCAGCCTTAGTCTTCTCTTAAAGGGGCTATGCCAGCTTCTGTGACATTCAATTTACCACTTATAGTTTTTCACTGGAAAGTTGCCCCTGCCTCTTTGGGTATGTGTTCGTCGGTACCATTGATTTTTTTACTGAACAGGAGACAGAAAGAGAGAGAGGGCGCACTTGCTCTGTGGGATTTCTTCTGACGCCCCGTCTCACTGCTCTGTCAATACCTCGAAGGTGCCACAGACAGATCTTTTTCTCACTTTTTTGCTCTCTCGCTCTCAGTCTTTCACACGCCACGTGAATATTGTCACATCGATAGCATTCAGTAACAGCCAAGACTGGCGCCACCTTTTTATCGAAGAATGTCCTATGCCAGAAATAAAGAAAAATCACTACCT
This sequence comes from Barbus barbus, assembly GCF_936440315.1. NCBI lineage: Eukaryota > Metazoa > Chordata > Actinopteri > Cypriniformes > Cyprinidae > Barbus > Barbus barbus. Next base: position 21,011,674 of record NC_136763.1, on the reverse strand, counting down.
GAGAAACTCTGTCTTGCCAAATGCCATAAGGTTTGATTATCGCACACCCAGAATTGCACACAGAAAAAAAAAATGAAAACACTGCACAATATTCTTGGTTTTCAGATAATGGCTTTGATGATTTACATGAAGAATCACAGCATTGTTTTGTCCTATTGAATAATGGATTTTTAGGCTTTTAAAACCTCACATAAGTAAGATACATCTTGATGACGTAAGCAGTCGATACACAAACTTTATATTTTGAACACTCTGATAATAGCATAGCTACAGAACATTATGATAATGACAGCAGGGAGCCCCTATAGTGTAGCTGTCACTCTGCAGCTCTTGAAGGAGGAAAAAAGAAAAATGTCTACAACTTTTGAGAGCATTGTTCAGGATGTGCTGAAACCTGAACTAATCGATTCAGGGGGAAAGAAAATAAAAAATTGTCCATTTAAATAATATCCAAGAGGCTGAGGTTTGGCTTATGTTCATCAGTCACTATAGCACCTACTGGCAAATGCAATAGCTACATCTAAATATGGGGAAAAAAGTGTCTTTATTCATTGAAAGGCACTTAAATATTGCCACACATTTCTATAATAATGTAACAATGTAATATTTAAACAATATGTAAATAATATTAACTACCACAAAAGTATGGAGTCAGTATTATAAGTAACCTATGCTTAATAATTTTATTCAGCTAGGACACATTAATCTAGACTGGCAGTTAAGACATTAAAAAAATGTCCCAACAGCTATTTTAAATTGTAATAATATTTCATAATATTATTGTTTTTACTGTATTTTTGATCAAATAAATGCAGCCTTGGTGAGAAAGAGAGAAAAAAAGTCAAAATTGTGAGATATAAACTCGCAATTCTGAAAAAAAAATCTGATTCAAAATCAAATTGTTTCGCAATTGCGAGTTTATGTCACTTCAATTTATCGTATTTTCACAATGTTCCGTTATATCATTAAAAAGTCATAATTCTGAGATATAAACTCGCAATTGCGAGACATAAAGTCGCTATATAAACTATATAACATATAAACTCACAATTCAGATTTTTTTTTTTCAGCATTGAGAGTTTATATCTCGCAAATGACTTTTTTATAAACTCGCAATTCTGAAAAAAAAAAAATCTGAATTGTGAGTTTATATCTCGCAGTTCTGACTTTATTTCTCAGAATTGCGACTTTATGTCGCGAGCAAATAGCGCTTGCATATAATCACTAAAAAGCTGTCACTCACTTCAGTTTATCGCAATTTCACAATGTTCCGTTAATCAGTGAAGCTCTCTAAACTGTAAATATAATATCTTATTTACATTGTGTTTACATGTGGCTTTTAGCATTGAGTGAATTCTGACTGTCTCACCCTGTATCTATTTATATATTTCTTTATTAATATATTAAGATATTCCATTGTTTGAGCAAACAATGGAATAAAAGGGGGAGTTAAGGAGGGTGTGTTTGGGAGAGTGTGTGAATTATTTTCTTTGCAGTTCTCTTTGGTTCAGTTTGTGATACAGGAATAACACACTTCAACTTTAAACAAATAATGTACTGTAGATTTATAATGTCCACCACTGTATTGACTATTAGCAATGGCACAAGAACAATTCACTGTGATGGGTGTCGACCAAAATTTGTCAGTAAAACCCCTAAATGAACTCTCTGAGAGGGGCACGGAAAGCAAAGCTGCTCTTGTACCAAACCCAAAAAAGATTCCACAGAGATTAGCCGGGAGTGTAATGGAGCAGGTGGAATGGAAGCTATGGATCCAGTCCATAATGGCCATAATGAATGCATACATCACATACTCTTCTCCTTGCGTATGCTCAATACTCCGGCCAGTCGTCAACCCCGAGACCTCTAATGTATCAAATGCAATTTTCAGGATGACGGAATGCCTTGGTAAAATGTTTGGCGATGCAAAAACGGCTGTTTAGATGACCCTGGTGAAAGGGTGAGCAACATAGACCGACCACATCCTAAGTGAAGGGAAGTTGTTCCAGTAGAAGAGCAAGTTATATTTTAATGAAAGATTATGGAAACAAACAAACGCCACTATGTCTGTTACCAGAGACTGGATGATGATTAAACTAGAAGAGACCAGACGGACATGATAAAAATAAACGATTGAAGTAGAACGCGAGGAAATGGTTTAAAAACTCGGGGACGTGAAGTGACTTTTTTGTTTTAAAGCTCATTAATCCTAAAGGTCTGAGAGGAAATAAGAGTGATGGTGCCACAGCAGGGGGTCATGCTAATGCAGCTGGCTTGTCCTGAGGGCCACCTGCTGCCAGGACGTGTGTGTGTCACTGCTGTTACTTCTAGTAGTGGCTTATAAAAATATTCACAGGTGCATGTGGGTGTCTGCATGTGTAAGTAACTAAATGATGAAGTAGATGAGGATATAGTGGGTTGCAGCATGGGCACAAATAAGGGTATGACAGTTTAAGAGTGTGTGTGTGTGTGGGGGGGGGGGGGGTGTCTCAGACTCTAACTTAAGTGTGTGCAACTCAGACTTTTATTGATCAGTTCAGAGACAGAATAAGGAGCTACTCATTGAAAAATGAATGAGAGAATCTCAGGCAGTCAACATGTTGGCTTGCTCTAAAACGCATATGTGCATTAGCTGTACTATAAATACAAAAATAAATTAATAAATAAAAAAATAAAATAGCTTCCGTTTCACTCAATTTCAGATTCACTCTAGATGATTTTAGCATGAATAAAATTTTTTGATACCACTTTTTGAAGAAAAGAAAAAAGTATAAATAAAAATATATATAATAAAATAGAAAGTATGCCAAATTGTTCAAAATCATTGATATTAAAATCATTGATATTATAAAAAGTGTTTATTCAAATAATGTAAAACAAAGTTTAAATAAATTTGCAATGCACTTGACTCTTATATTATAGTCATATACATATAGTCATAGTTTTTATTATTTTTGTATAATTTTTGTTCACTTTTCAATGTAATAAATTAATATATAATATATAATATTGTATAAATTGCTAACAATATATATATATATATATATATATATATATGTGTATATATGTATATATATTTACACACACACACACGCACGTATGTGTAATTTGTTTAGATATACATTTAAACATTTAAAAAATTTAACATTTAAAATCATTGATAATCAAAATGTGTTTGTTAAAATAATGTAAAATATAAAGGAATATATTAGCAATCTTCATGACTACAAAATATATATAGTAATAGTAATATATATTTTTTTGTGTGTGTGTGTGAATTCCCATAGCTGCTACCATGCAGCAGTATTTCAACACTGGTGATAGAAACAATACTTACAAATTTATAACAGCTGACAAATTCCTAACAGTTTATCATTTCAACCAGTATATCGCTTACCGCTATTCTAGGTACTTGTTTTTCTCCTCCCACACTCTACCCAGATGACAACACTTTCAGCCTCTCCTGCCCCACAAACGCCATCCTCCACACTCACCTATAACAGCTGAGCGCAGTGCTTAGAAACGGAGGTCTTTGATCCGGCCCTGAAAGTGTCTAGTGCCGTGTACTGGGGAAGATAAGTTGAACCAGGTGAGCGGGAGAGATAGCAACTGCTGTCATCGCCGCCTTTCCGACTCAGACGGCCACAATAACTCTGCTGATTATTCTGTTGCATAATCAGCCAGCCACTGATGCAAATAAAAAAACAGCCAGGTGAAGAACAGCATGCAATTGCATTTTATCTAATAGCAAGACAGTTTGACTATTGTATGCGAAAGAGTAAAGTATAAAATAGTTTGAATGTAGGGCTAAATGTATTTGTTCCTTATCATGGGACAAGACTGTCCCAAACTATACTGTTGGCCGTGCTAATATTTATCTAACGTTTGCAGTAATAGTGCAATGACGTCAGATACCTTTTTTCAACTGTAAAAGTTCTAAATCCCATAAAAGCTTTGCATGGAAAACCAGTGATCATAAGGTAACAAATAGACTTTTAATTAGCTAAGAGACTGTCTGCTATCGTTTGTGGTATGATATACTGAAATGATAAATGTTGAATAAAAACTCTTTTTATGTCTCAGTACTTTAGAACACTGAGTATCAAAGTTGATGAATAATTTCTGATAGAAATGTACAGCATCAGGGTGTAGTTTTATTTTACTGCAGAGCCTTATGGGAAAGAGACTTTGAAACTCAACTGGTTTTCAGTGTGTTTCTCTGATGCTGTACCATTCCAGAGCGCGAGAGAAGCCTGTTTTATGCTTTAACTTCTCTTGAAGGATTTTGCTGATGATGGCAAAGAAAGGAGGTGGGGAGTTTGGAACAGCACAACTGGACTACTGGAAAGAAGACGGAGTGTTTTGAGAGGCTGTTGCATAATGGGAATTGGCTGCATGCTGCTGATAAGGAGAGGGTCAGTTATGTAAGAAGGTCATGGTATGTGTGGAGGTTCTAATTAGAAGGAAAAAGAGTCACTCTGGCAAACTGTCTCTATACTGTATATTTAGTCGTTCTGCACAGGTCGCAGTGTCTGATAACTCAAAGTAATTTCTAAACAGTCACCGATTTGCTTGCTGGATGATAAAATGGGCAAAAAAGTCTTATAAACTTGCAGCAAAGGTGGAATCTGAGTCATATTTATGGACCAAAATAGCATATTGACTTCAGGGGGCGCTCTAAGTAGGCAACCACCTAGCAATTACCCTTTTTTCTTCTTTCTGCACCATATCCTACATCGAACCTACAGTTCACATTTCCTGCTAGCACTGCATTTTTTGCCAATCTTTTGAGAATTCCTCTTTTAACTCTGGTTGTTAAGAACACTGAATGATACAATGGGCTTATTGGTAATGTGCATTTCTTGGAGGGCTGCTCATACTGAAAACCCATTCTGTTAACAGTGGCTGCTCTTGGGGAAACCGCTTTATTGAGTGCCTGATGAGCGCTGACTAGGAATGGACAGAATACTGGTTTATGATTGGCCACTGCAGGCCTTTTGAAGCGATCATGGTGGCACGCTTGATTGGCTAATTGCTCTCTCTTGACTGTGTGTGCATCCTCAATCCTTTTGACTGTATCTTATTCTCTTCCTCTTGTTCACCATCTTCTCATTCTCTTTAAAAAAACACTAGATGTCAGAATATACAGATGTTGACTGTTAAAATAAGGAAAAACAGAAAGAGAGATGACAAGACAGTGCAGCTAGTAAACAAGATGTGAGGTCGAAAAATCAATGTTCTTTCCTTCTTGGTTGTCCTTGCTGCACTTCGTTCTGTCGTCTTTTCTATCTTCCTGAACAAGTAAACCTCTTCCTTTAGTAGAGAAGAGATACCTTTGGAGTGTCCTTGTATGCATCAGCATCAAAATTAGATGAGACGTTTCCAAACGGTATAGACCAGGGGTATCAAACTTGGGTGCTGAAGGGCCACAATCTTGTAGAGTTTAGCTTCATCCCTAATTAAACATACCTGAACCAGCTAACCTGAACCCTGTAGGAATACTTAAAACTAAGTGTGTTGGAGCAGGTTTGGAACTAAACTGGGACTTAACCGTGGCTTTTCAAAAGCTGAATTTGAAAACCCTAGGATAGACATACCAACACTCACATGCTTATCAAGTTGTTTCAGGGAACCCATGAGATCTGAGGAGTTCCGAAGCAATGAAGCACGAAGTGACATTATATTTCTTGGTTCTCTTTCTTACCTCATTAATATAATTGAGATGGAGATGAATTCAAGGATTAATAATCCTTGACTCTATTATCCCTTTAGTTTCTAATGCACCCTTTTGACACTAGATCAGAACTGTAAAGCCACAGCAAAGGTGGATCACCCAGAAGCCATTGACTCCAAAACCTGTTCTACGTCTGAATTCCTAAGAATCCTGACAACTCTTTAAGCTCCTCTCAGTTTTCAGTCAGTTTCTCTTTTATACCTTTTCTCTCTTATTGCCTTGTCACCCCATTGCTCAAATGCTTTCTCAATCTGCCTGTCCATCCCTGCTGTCCTCCCTTGATTTCTCTAGAACAAGTGTTTGTCCTTTCTTCTGAGGCGGGATCAAAGGGTTGACAGCTGCCCCTCATCCCTGCTGAGTGTCCTATGTTCTGTCTGTCTGCTCCCTCCTGAGACCATGCTACCAAACATGAAAAACCAACAAAGATCCCCTGAGGTTTTGACAGCGTTCTTCGAGGACTGCTACCATTGGTGAAAAAGAGACAGCAAGCTAGCAAGAAACAAAGGCAAAGAATGATGAACAGGGCACGTACAAGATTGAGATGCGGGAGACGATGAAAAAAAAGAGACTGCAGTTTAGCCCCCAGGCTTGTTGCTTATTGCTGCTGAGCTGGACTCTGGCTAATTAGTTATTAGATTGCAAAGATGTGCAGGAACAAGCTTTAATTAGGTTAGTGGCTGCTTAAATGAAATGTCTAGCAGAGCCCAGTTCTGCGAACGATAATGATAGACTGAATGCAACTTAGCTGCCAGGACACAATGCTTGCTGCTCATGACTCAGGAACCGACGAGTGTTTGCCTTTGCTTAGGAGTAGATAATTATGAGGGTGACCTTTCAATTAGCACAAACGCCTTAATGCCAGAATCTATCTTGCTGTTGTCCCCTTATGAATAAAATGATGTAAACGCTAGATCTGTTTGCCTAGGACTATATATAACTGCCATAGAAACTATCTTCAGCCATATTTTGAGAAAATCCAGTTAGAAGGGCAGTTTTGCAGGTCGAACTTTCTTTCTTTATGTTGTCAGAGTGCTTTGTAAGATGAACCAATCTTTAAAACCAACATCAACTTACGAGGATGACACAAAGATAGTGGCTAGTGCTAATTGGCTGTATTTTGAAAGGATGGTAATGGTAAAATAGTAGCTATACTAACACTGTGGAAGACGCTTACACTCATGGACCATTCAAACTTATCTGTCACAGGACAGATACTTTTCTAAGAGTTCCATTTGTTAAGTCACTCATCAAAGTTTAAAGTCATTGAATGAACTTAATTGACATTGCAGGCAGTGTGGTGGTCAATGATTGCTATTAACACGTTAGCATAGCACCACATTGCTAGACACAAAGGATGTTAGTAGAAATCTGCACACTGCACAAGGGATTGGAACGCACAGGTAGACTGTGAGACACAGACGCTAAGTGGCTATTGATTTCTAGACACAGTGAAGTGAAACTAGGCTGTTTCTTCCCTCGCCTCAGCATGCAGTTCTCACCAGTGGTTAATTGCCTTTTAAGACGCAGATGTCTGGCTGGTTCATTTTTAATGATGGCGGCCAGGATGGGGTGTTTTTTATGTGGTGGAATTGTCTGATAAATACGCTTACACTCACGCTCGCACTCAAGGTCATTTGCGCTACATGCCTACCATTATGTTATACTTGCCAAAAAACACCTTTGAAATTCGGAGAAAAAGAAATAAGGATTGCTCTGTGGAACATTCTGGAGTGTATAGAATTGTACAGTCAAAAATAATTTTTTGTCACTGATTTATATGTGGGTGGACTGTACTTCCTGCTTCTCTCCAGGATATTTTGGTGGGCCGTGGATTCCTGTCTTTCTCGTCAGCACTTATTCAATCAGCCAGTAAAATATATCAACTCAATTAATTAATTAAGTTATTGCCTTATCACAACTTGGCACTCTTTGAGCCCGAAGGTGAATAGCGAACAGTTGTGCAAAAAAAACCCGGACTTCATTATGTAACTAGAGGGTCAAGGAGTTGCTCTGGTTTAAACGGGGCTTGGCAGCAGCAGGGAATCCTTTATAAATGTTCTAACCCAAGCACTTTTTCTCTAATTAGTGAAGATGAGACTTGGGCTTGCCTACCTCTCCCACGTGTACCTTAGGTGATTGGTTGTGTAAAGAGACTTGGGTTAGGGCAGTCCTTTTCTCTCTCTCTCTGTCTCTGGTCCTCACAGATGTGTGATCACTGGACGGAGGAGCTTTCCGATGCATGGAAGCGTACAGGGAGGCATAGAGGAACAGTAATTAGGAATAGCACTCTGATGATGTAAAACCCCAGTGGTCCTGGTCCACCCTGATTGTGTGTCTTAGTGTGTGTGTTTGTCCCTGATGATTCTGAGAGAATATATTATGCTATCAGCAGGGGGATTGTAGAGGCGGGATTTTATACATGAACAAAATGTAATACCTCATAAACCTCCACCCACAGATACTGGCATGAGCCCTTAGTTCCAAAACGCCAGCTTGCATGTAATACATGTGTATTGTGTACATATAGGACTCAATGACACAAGAGAGTGTACAGAATAAAGAACAGTAACAGTCTTAAAAGCAAATCTAATGAAGAGTGATGATGTGCCAGTCTAATGATGTGCCAGTTTCTCAGAAATCCACTCTTTGTATTCATGTTGCTTTCATATGGTTTTCAAAAACTTTTATGCAATTTTTAAAGAATGTTTGATGACTCATTCTTATGCATCATGATATCATGCATCTAATTTCACAACCTGAACAAACCTTGCCTTGTCTTAAAAAATGATTACCTGCCAAATTATCAGATTGATTGATTGATTGATTGATTGATTGATTGATTGATTGATTGATTGATTGATTGATTTTTTTATGATATCAGGATAGTTGTATCACTTTTTGACTTTCAATCTCCAACATACTTTATCCTTGTTTTTCCAACAAAACAGGGCCTCAGAGAACAATAAAAGTAGGTTCATAAACCCTGGTACCCATTACATAGACAGGTTTACCAAAGTGGGGCATTTATTTGTATTACATAACTTTGTGGGCGACTGCAAGAGGTAATCGTGTAGAGCTGGCACAAGAGTGGATGCTGCCCACATCTACCCAAATTAGAACGCTTCAGAGCGTGCTGGCCGCTTATTTTATACACTTTCTTTTGCTCCTGCCCATGCAAATGAGGTCTTATTTACCATTTATCAGCATAGTATCTCTCAGCGCAGGAACGGTCTGCACTTAGGTCTAGACGGTGTAATTGAACTCGTCCAGTGCAGAAAGAGAACTTGCTTACGGTTGGGAAAAAACTAGGCGGCTGGGTGGTGTTTAATGTAATTCTGAGACCTCATCTGCCCTCTCTCTTCACTTCTACCTTTGCTGTGTTTTCAAGAATTTCTCAAAAACTTGGAAGTGTTTCTCCTCCTATGCCATGGGCTAAAAAAAAAATCCCAGGCCAGTTCATATGTATGTTGTGTTCTTCCTCTGTACTCATACATTTGTGCATTTTCATGCACCAGTGGGGACTGGTTCTCTTCTAACAAGTTTTATGAAAGGTTTTATAGGTTTTCTGTGTCACGCTTGTGTTGATGTTTATGTTTCGGGTGGCTAACCCCAAAACTTCGTCTTACTTTCAAAATTACACCCTAACTTCGTTCAGTAAAATAATAAACAAATAAAAAAAATTTGAAAGCAGAAAAAAAACACAAACCCAACCTTCACAAACTACAGTGATGGAATGGCTGAAGATTAATCCTCTGCATCGACAAGGGTTGACTTTCCTACGTACTCCATCACAAGCTTTTCTGATTTGCTCTACATAATGTTAAATGAGCCTAGCCACTTAGCTGGACACGAGAGAATTAGTCATGGCGGAGATGAATTCAGGTTTTGACAGTAAAACGCTGCCCCGTGTGAGGGATAGGCACCTCTCGGAGCTCTAATGGGTGGAAGCTGCCTGCGCCACAGGCTTTTCCGAGACACTGAATGACCAAGGACATGACACTATGAATAATAGAGTTTGCTATGCATACACAAGGTGAAAAATGATGCGTGCTACACACACAACGCTACAGGCAAAACTAAATGGAAATCCTCTTGCTGAATTCCATGAGAATCCAGCGGTTCTTGCCACATGCCTTTTATTTCTGTCTTCACATTAAATAATAAACAAATTTAACAAGATGCATTTTAACAAGATGCATGGAACACTTTAGAGGATACTATAGTAAGAGAAGAAAGGGAAAGAGTTGCTAATTGTCCCAGGCTAAATTTAAACTTCAACTATCTGCCACTATCTTGCATTTTATGCAATTGGCCATAGAGTTCGAGAACTAAAATTGTTTCAAATGTGACAAAAATGTGCATTTGGTGACAATCGACAGAACTTTATTTGCTCTCATATGTAGTTTTGGTCAGATATTAACTTGTTGATAGCCAGTGTTTTTTGAACACAGCAACAAACACAGCAAAAGTCCAATTCAAGAACAATTGACTCTTGTGATCTGATTACTTTTAATGAGTGAAATAGATTAATAAACCATCCTCAAAACTGTAAACGGTTTTAATGAGATAGTCGCAGTTTTAATTTTCTAATGATAAAATCCAAACTATCTTATTTGCTATGAACCAGTGTACTTTAGTTTCTTGACTAATTTGACTGTAAGGGAAACTTTCCTTGAGTGGCATGTTCGAACCATTATCAACCCAACATTTTATGTTCTTAGCCATCGCTCTTATGAACCACTAAACTCTCGTATCAGTGGAAGTTTTGACTGCTTCCGTGCTGTGATTTCATTAAGCTTGTTTATTCAGTTTCTCCCTTGATACAATTGTACAAGCCGACACCGACCAAGCCAAGCTATTAATGGGCCACAAATGGCGCACCAACAAATAACGTTCATTATCAGATCCAATCATTAAGAGGTTTTTCCCCTTTTCATTTGTTCAGGCTCTGTGAGTAAACACTAGCAAGGCGACGTCGAGTCGTGATTCTCGGCTCAGTGGCTAAAGGCACAGATTAGTAACGGAGAATGGCGCATGATGAAATCAGCCGATGAGAAGACATGATATCTTCCTCCCAACATGGGGAGCGATGCAGTGGAGGGGAATTACCCTCATTTCATCCTGTTCAACGATTGGCTACCCAAAGAGATGAGAATGACCACAACTACAAACTCTGGCCTGTAGGAGTTTGTTGGCCATGCTAATTAGTGTTTTTGTGCTGGTGAGGCAGTGCCATGAAATGTACTGGAAAAGAGACTTTGTTCGATATAGTGTTTTTCTGATGTTTGATGCAATGTACATGTAGCCTACTCTTGGCATTCAGACCATTTTCTTTCTTCTGAGCTGTTTATTTTCATACAGTGAAAATAAATGATTATTTATACTGCCATGTAGGGCTGCATGATAAATTGTATTTTAATCGTGATCACGATTTCTTCTTCACTTGATTAATTAAGTATAATCATCATTGTGATATTTGCCCGCAGGTTATTTGTCCTGAAAATATTTTATTTCCATTTCACATTTGCATTATCTTGCATTGGCAACAAGCCCTCACAAGATTTCAAGCTTGCGGTTGCCAGAGATCAAGATTTTCAATTTCTCAATCAGAGCATTTATCTTGAATGAATACATTTTCTGCATAATGTTTTACATAAACTTCCCAACCTGGCAACCACACATGCCTTCTCTGCACTGAGAAAAGGTGCTGATAATCTGGAAATACCAGCAAACATGTACTCTAATTGGAGTTTAGCAGTCTCCATTGAGATACTGACATCCCTGGAGACTCCACTGGTCCCTGATGTCCCTACCTGTTGTCCAGGAGTGATGGGCCTCCGAGCTCCCACAAGCACCAGAAGGGCTTTGTGAAGAGAGAGTCGCTTCACTTAAATGTGATGACACTGCTAAAAGAAGTGTCAGAGTGTGACAGCACTGCCACTCGGCCTGTCACCAAGATGTCATGCGTCCCTGATGTCTCCCTTGTTATTATTTTCATCTTCGCCATATAAAGCTTCAGAAAGAGAGCCGGTCGGCACAATAAGCTTAACTGAGGGAAGTAATAACTCCATGGCTCTCTCATCAAATCAGCCTTGACTGAGGTGGAGCAATCAGCAATTGAAATCAGGGCCGAGAGGGGCGGACAAAAAGAGCTGAATTGACAAAATGTGAAATGTCATAACGCACAATAATAAGGCCACTGACTCACGGTTGGAATATAAAAGAGGACCTTCAGAAAGGTGTCAGCGTTTAGATGGGTTTTTAGAGATAACGCATGTTTGGGAAACTTGCATAGACATTGAAGGTTGTTTCTGTATTTTAAACTTTGTTGCGTGAAACTCTGCTGCTGAGGTTGGATTGGGGCTTACATTTTGATCAATCATCATAACAAAGTTTAAATCATACATTAGTTTAAAGGGATAGTTCACCCAAAAATTTGATTTCTATTATCATTTACTCATCCGCAAGTTGTTCCAAACCTGTAACAGTTTCTTTATTCTGTTGAACACAAAAGAAGAAAACAGTTGGTGGAAGCCATTGACTTCCATAGTATTTTTTTTTTCTATCAGTCCGTGGCTACCATCAACAGGTTACCAACATTCTTCAAAATATCTTCTTTTGTGTTCAACAGAAGAAAGAATCTCATAGAAGTTCTCAAGACGTTTTTATTGATTTCATGTGACAAATATCTTTGACTCTACATCCAGTAATGGCCATGAGAGGTTGAAATCCATCTCTTTCCCTTTTCTTTCTCTCTCTACATCATTTTTTTCCTCTTCCCCCTCCTTCTGTTTTCTTTGTTGTTAGCTGAACAAATAAGCTGAGCGTGACCTATTTTTTGTCCGTGCGGGATCTCTGCACTCTACATGCCAGATGTATTTGCGTCTTACTGCAAGCCTCACCAAACCTGATATTTTTTTCTCTCACCTCTGCCTGCCTTGTTTACGCAGATTTTCTAGCCATTTGTCCAATTTCTTGGAATCCCTGTTTGTGACTTGTTGAATTTGTAAAGTTTGTACCTGACTTTGTAGGTTGGAGCCACCTTCCCATATTTGCATATGTGACTTTTATGTGACTTTATTTATTATAATTAAATTACATTTGTGACCCTGGACCACAAAACCAGTCATAAGTAGCACGGGCGTATTTGTAGCAATTGCCAACAATACATTGTATGGGTCAAAATGATAGATTTTTCTTTTATGCCAAAAATCATTAGGATATGAAGTAAAGATCATGATCCATGAAGTTATTTTTTTTAATTTCCTACCTTAAATATATCAAAACTTTTTTTTTTGATTGGTAATATGTGTTGAAAAGGACTTAATTTGGGCAACTTTAAAGGCAATTTTCTCAATATTTAGATTTTATTGAGCACCCTCAGATTCCAGATTTTGAAATAGTTGAATCTCAACCAAATATTGTGGTATCCTAACATGATATGGCTTATTCAGCTTTCAGATGATGTATACATCTCATTTTAAGAAAACTGACCCTTATGACCCTTATTTTGTGGCCCAGGGTCACATTTAATCAAATTATAATTTAATATATATATTCAAAGACATAAATTAATTTATTTCATGTAATAATAAATATATATTTTATATATAATTATATTATGTATAATTTTACATTTACCTGCACATGTAATACAGATCTTTTTATTTGAATCATCTGTGTCCTTTAGCAAGTAAAAGTTACTGACACAGTAGTGCAGATATAGACATCAGCATCTCTCCAGGCTGGATTTAACCACGACCTCACCTATGCATGGCAGCGATTTAACCTTTGCGTGACTCTATTGGCATAAAGCTGGCAGGTATAGATCACCTCTGCCGTTCTCAGTTTTAAATGTGCTTAACCACACTGATATGGCGATGCTTGTCCTTCAGCTTACTTTATGTGGAACGAATTGAGCTGAAAGCCATGGAGGCCTGAGCAAAACCTTCCAGCGATTGAACAGGTAGAGCTTATCTAAAAGCATGAGCACTCCAGGACATAATTAAATACATCTTCTCATCTGTCTCTCTCTCTTGCGTGCTCACACTCACACACAGAAGTGCAATTATTGAGCTCTCAGAGAGATGGTTGGATTCTGCCATTGTCAGTCCATCCTTAGTTCGAAGATGCTTTGTACTGTTCAATGACATAAACGTGTGTAAATATCATATATTTTCAAAAACATGCCTGTTAAACTAGTCTAACCCTGCTGATCAAAAGTTTCTATTGGTCTGGTCTGGTTTGAAATCTGCAAATCTGATTTAAACAGATTTTTTAAAGGAAACTTATCTTGGTTGGTTTGGCCGGTTTGGCACTCTTCAGACTGGAAAACCTGCTAAACCAGCTAAGACCAGTAAAACACTGTAGGCTGGTTTAAGCTTCTATTTTTCAACAACAAAACTAACAAATATCAAAATAAAATAACTAGTAGGAGTTATGGTTCAGTTGTTAACATTCATAGTCTTGGCATATTGATCTATGGTGCTCACTAGGGTGACAGGTTTGAGTTCAGCTTGCAACATGTACCAGTTTAATTCACTGGTTAGGCTGGTCTGCTTCACTGGTTTTAGAGACCAGCTGTCTAACCAGTGTAAGCCAACTGAGACCAGCAAATCACCATGGCTGGTTTACGTTGGTTTATTTGTTAATTTATTTTTCAGCAAGGCTAATAATTTCCAGGTGCTCTGTTTCTGTCAAATAAAGACAGAAAAGCCCATGAAAAAATGTCAACCTAAAACACCATAAAGTCTTTTTTTGCTTTGTACTGAAGTGGAAGTTTCTACCTGGTAGTGTGAAATATGTGTGTGAAACATTTCATAAAAAAATAAAAGAAACAGAACTGGTTTAAAATGACATGCTCCGCAGCAGTTTTATATAAAAGTTATGAGTGAATTTTCTGTCAATCTGTTAAAGTTAGGTTGTAAAGCTTGCAGGGAACATTCACAGATTAAAATGTTAATGGTGAAATAATAACACCATATTCAACTGTAATAAAATCTGCATCTGCAAAAAAGTCTCAGCTGAATCAATCTTAAACAGAGGCAATTACACTTTATTAAATGAAAAGCTGAATTGTTCTTGAAAAGAGGCTTTCAAACTGTTCTTAAATACTGTGCAAAGCATCACAGTATACTGGATTCTAACATTTGTTATTTTCTCTTCCTTTCCATGTCGCCTGGATTCTCTGATGGGGCTTGGTGTAATACAGGTAATACAACTTTATATAATCCTTTTTTAAATGTTGCATTAATGTTCTTAGATGCTGTAAGAGAAGCTTTAAAGTGGGTCTGACTTCATTACAGAATATCAAATGTCATTTTATTTAGACTTTGATGTACTTTAGACTTGTCTCCATCAACGATATGGTGTCGTCTATACTCATACTAAGTATCTTAATGCATTTCTTTAGCTTATCTGGTTTGTAGACATTAATATTAGTGAAATTAAATTCTTACAAGGTTTAATAAAGTTTAAAACATGCTGTACTTTAAGGAAGTCCCCACTGCAATCTCGCTTATCTTGTACTTAAGATTTAATGCGTGCCAGATTGTGTTAGCATCGGAGAGCATTATGTGTCCATCTGAGGTGTTAATGTTCGGAGAGAGAGAAGAAGGCTTGCATGATGTCTTCTAGGTGTTTTTTTTTTGGAGGGAGGCAGGAGCAGTCTATTTTAACTGTCATATGTATACAAGCATCAGATAAACATCTTAGAAACAGCAGATTCACACTCATTCGGAATCGTAAATGTTGCGAAAACATCTGCTGACTGTCACTCTATTAATCAACAGGGGACTCTAAAGGTCATTGCACACTGAGTCCAAAATTTTCATCCGAAAAATAAATACGACCTCACGTTGTGTCAATCACGTTTAGCCTCTGAAACTTTCATCCGTCATAAAAAAATTCGGATCAGGTTCGATTTTCTGCATTTTCGCACCCGTAATAAGCATTTTGATAGGAAAGGATGACGAATACGAAAAAAATAAATGAAAAAACGCATACGGAAATTTCTGACTCAGTGTGCAAGGACCTTAAGGCTGTACGATTTGGTGGAAAAAAATGCTTTGTTTTGTTTTTGGATAAAACTGAGATTGTAGTTTTAAAATGAATAAAACTGAACTCCAGGCTAGATGTGCTTGCTTTTAGGCCTGCATAAATAAATAAGTAATAAATAATAAGTAAATAAATGCCATTTCAAACCTCTATTTCTTGGAACTCAAAAGGAAATGTTTTAAGAAATATTCATGCTGCTCTTTTCTGAAATTGAATTTTCTATTTATTGTCGATAAAAGTTCATGTATGAGGTTGTAAATGATACATTTTTTTCAATTGAAGATTTGCAAAGTAACCTGAACTGTTCATAGTTATAGTGATGAACTGAGCTGACTTCATAAAACCACTAAGCCAGAAACAAAAGTCCAGAAAAAACAACAACAAAAATAGATCATAAGACATGATCATAAGACATGCTTCTTCATCTAGCCATGCACTGTAGTGGAAATTTCTAGCCGGCATTGCAAATGATTTCTTTCATATTCATCATTCGTGTGAACAGTGAGGCTAGTTCTGAGAAATAGCTCTAGAATCATTTGCTGGCAGATGCTACTTGGTTTGATTTAGTTTCACATGTGTTAAATTCATACATTTTTAAGTGTGGCTTAAGTATCCAGATCCTTTTCGGTGCGTCTATATATGAATCTCCAGTTTTCAAGCTGCTTATTCCGATGTTTGTAAACAAATAAGATGCTTAAAATAGAATGCAATGCAATGCAATCCAGATCAAACACTTTTTCACCAGCGTCTCGCTAACGTTTGTGTGCTTACTGGAGACAAAAAACACGAGAGGAAGACAGATGCTATTCATTTCCATCTCTTGCTCCATATGAAATAGTGCCATTAGAATGCTAGAACCTCTCTGTGCTCAGAATTATAGATCAGATCATGTTCTGCAGCTCCCTCATACCGAGACCCTCGCTGACCTGCCGCCTCTGGCCTGATGAGAGTCCTTGAGTGGGCTGAGGAGGAAGGTCACCACCCTCCTCCTCTTCTTTTCTTCTTCATGGCAAAGTAAACTTTTGGGCCTTTAAAAAAGGGCTTCAAATTGCAGTTAGCTGGAGGTGGCTATTCCTGAGTAATGGAGAAGAACACAGCTAGTAATGTGCTTTTATTAGATTATTTATACAGTATTCTATTTCAGTTTTGGATTGTAAAGATATCAGTTCTCTTTCAAACCTTTTGAGATGCCTTGTTTTCTTGCTACCTTCTAACTGTCATTGGACCTCATAAGTGACTTTGGAACGCACTGCATAGCGTTCTTCATGACTTATAATTGAGGATAAAAATAGCTTGATGTTAAGATGTTGAAACACTTACAGTGTGATAGTCATCAAAATGCATAGCATGCATAAATATTATGTGAAATAGTTCATTTTGATTTTTGAATGTACACCACTGTTCACAATTTTACTGGCAGTCTATTTTTAAACTGTCCCTAATATGGATTTTTGAAAATGACCTTTCATGCAGTGTGTAACACAGCTCTAAGTGAACGAAAACATCCTGCAAAGTTTTAAATCTGAAACTGCTCCATGTATAAAGTCATTGTCTCTCAAAAGAAAGAGTCGACTCTGAATCATTGAAACGAGTCGTTTTTAAAACGAATCCCAAGCCGACATCAAAATGAAACATTAGCTTATTGCAGCCCCAATTGTTGCGCGCACAGACCTGTGAAAACTTGATTTTCAGGTTGGTCTGAATGAAAATGCCATTAGCGTTAAAACCTCACAAACACTGCTTTAAATGAAATCGACAAATCACTGCAGATTAGCATCAAATCACGCAAAGGAGCAGTTTGGAAAATTGAATCGTTGAGCGAATCGTTTGGGAGTCGTTGAGCAAATAAGGTAAAAATAAATGCATATTATAAGAAAATGAAAGTGTTTTTTTACCTTGCATGAATGTCAACCTGTTGTTGGGGACTCCCAAAACCAAAATATGAACCTTTCATAACCCATAATAGGGGCACTTTGAGAGAATTGTTGCTTTTAATCAGCAAGGATGCATTAAATTGATCAAAAGTGTCATTATGGACATTTATATTGTTCAAAATATTTCAGTCACACTTTGTTTTAAGGTCCAATTCTCGCTATTACTGTAACAAACCATTAACTATGTCTTTTGCCTCAATAAATTCCTAATATTAATAATTGGTAAGGTAGTTGTTATGTTTAGGTATTGGGTAAGATTAGGGATGTAGAATATGGTCATGCAGAATATTGCTTTATAAGTACTAATAAACAGCCAACATGTTAATAATACTAATAAGCAACTAGTTAAAAGTGAGAATTGGTCCCTGTACTAGTGTTACCAAGATTTCTATTGCAAATAAATTATGTTCATTAGAATTTTTTACTGAAAATGTATCAGTTTAACCAAAATATTTGGCAGCTCAACTGTTTTCAATATTGATAATAAGAAATGTTTCATGAGCAACAAATTAGAAGGATTTCTGATAGATCATGTGACTATAAGCCCTTTCACACATACAGACTTTTCCGGAAAATTACCGGTAAATTGCCGTAAAGAGATCATGTGTGAACAGCGCATTTTTGAATTTACCGGTAAAGTCGTTCCGGTAATTTTATGGCAATTTACTGGTATTACTGTGTGAAAGGGGCTATTGATGACTGGATTAATGATGCTAAAAATTCAGCTTTGCATCACAGGAAAAAAAAAAAATTAGTTAATTGAAGCTGTAATAATGTTTCACAATATTACTGTTTTTGCTATATTTTTGATCAAATCAGTGTAGCCTTGGTGAGTATAAGAGACTGCTTTTTAAAACTTAAAAAAAAATCATACTGACCCCAAACTTTGACATTGTTTACATATTGCAATCAACATTGTGCAGGGTCATATTTCAGTTTTGGTTTATTAATGAAATTCAAAAACCTAGTCTTGCTTTTAGGGCACCTAACGATGAAGGAATCCAGGCACGTGCAGAGGGTGGGTGCTGCCCCTTTTCCCCTTGATGCTCAAAGTGCCCTTTTGTCAAGGCAATTTTTTATTTATTTTTTGTAATTAAATGCCCTTTTGTGAAGGCCTGCCCAATCTAACTATTAGTAAAATTAATTAATAATAGTTTAGCTGTAAATTAAATGATCCACATGATGACCTTTCACCTGACGATCTCATCCGGGATGATCCCTCACGTTCAGACACCTTCAGGATGCCTTAAATAACGTCCGCGGCTGCCGGTAAGTGGAGTTCTCAGCGGAGCTGTGTGCTTATAAACTTATATTATTGAATTATTATTATTTTATGAGAACAGCGTGAAGAGATGCTACTACGAACAGCCTTTTCCCATTTTTATCACAGAATAATTCAGGAAATATATTTTATAGTTTCTATACTAAATGATATCAGTACTGCATTTTTCATATAGTTTATTTATTTATTACATGAAGATAACTTGAAAAACACACATAAACCATATGTTTTTGCAATCGTGTGTTTATTGTCTTCACATTTCATCAGTAAAAACCTTTCTGCTTTTTATTCAGCTCAGCGACAACAATAGCAGTGTGAGTTTGTCCATATTAGGGATTTCCTGCACGTCAAACGTTTCTGCACGAGAGCGCCCTCTCTCGAACAGGAATTAGAATAGAATTCAACAGCAAAACCACCATACCCTGTAAAATCAATAACAACAACAACAATAATAATAATAATAATAATATTATTCCAGAGCAATTAAGAGGTGCAAGAAATGTCTTTAACATTTAAACCTAAAATGGTATTTTCTGTTCTGTGTTACTTTTTCAAACCTTCGTCGTGGCATGTGCTGCTGTATCAATACAGAAGCATCCATTTCGATACACATATCAGCAAGGAGCACAGCTCTATTAACAGCCGTGTTCCATGTGCCCCTTTTATACTTTGAGCACCTGCCCCTCCAAAGGTCTCTGCATGGCCCTGAAGGAATCTCATAGTGACTGATTTATTGCATATACCACTATTTGATATTTATCTCGACTTATCCACAATCTGAATTCTGATCTTTGCATTCTAGGATTGTCCTCTCCATGAAGAATATATGCAGTGCTAAATAATGTGGCCTAAATGAGGAGTTTTATAAAGCAATTATCTTGTTTAGCTTTTGGAACCTCCTTGGAGTGTGCTTTCTTTGCCTTAAAATTTGTCATTTTCCCAGGTAGGATTCCAGCACCTTAAGGTTTGGTAGACAAATGATTACAGAATAAGGATACAATTTAATTAAATGGATTACATTTACAAAAAACTATTTCTATCCATTCAAATATTTTAGAGCTGAACATAACCAGGCACATTTTATAGGCCTGAAAAGCACATTTTAAAATTACCTGATTTTTTAATTTTTATTCATTTTTTTTATTATTATTTTTTTAGCTCAAGTCTCTAGTTTCAATCCAAACATTGACACAAAACATAATGGAATCTGTACTAGAGTACAACTGCTCATGTTGAGCGATTTCATCTTCTGCTCTCTGGTGTTTTAAAGCCATGTTAATCAGGAAGAAGGTCGCTAATGCTGCTGTCACCTCTCTGTGATCCAGGCTTAATACTTACTGTAGCACATTTTCTCTTGATTTAACACCTTTGAGATAGACCATGAACACTGCCCAAGTACATTCTAATGTCAGCTAATTGCCTTTGTTCCAAGGAGTGATATTTCTCTGCCTTGTGGCACGTGCGCACGTGATGTGAGAAAGAGTCTGTACTCGGCCCCCTGTGGGTGTTTCACTGAAGTCTTCACTGCAAAAAATTATTATTCTTCACTGATTTGGTCTTGTTTCAAATACAAAAAATGTTTCTGATTTTTTTTGTTTTTTTTTTGAGAAGGAAAATTGTGTTTTTTATACACAGACATTTGGTTAGTGTAAGATTTACTTGTATTTGTATTTATATCCATGGCTGCATTTATTAAATAAAAATGCATTAAATAGTAATATTATGAAATATTATACAGGTATATCTAGTTTAATCAATTTTCAAATGCAATTTGCTCTCGGGATAACAAAACTGATTTTTCAGGAGTCGTTACTCCAGTATTCAGTGTCACTTGATCCTTCATAAAAAAATATTTTTATTATACATATATACTACAGTATGTGTATAATTTACACTTGTTTAAATTATACTGACTCGAGACAAGACTTGTGCCCATTTCTGCCAGATCTCACATTCCGCAAATATCTCGCTCTCATCCTCCAGAATCTTAATAGCTTTATAGAAAAAAGAAAAGGCAGAGTTTTCAAATAACCATGAAATTAATATCTCCTTAACATTTATTTTTCCATCTCTCCTTTCTTTTGCCCCACTGTCTACTCATCAGCTCATTTGAAAGCTGCTCTATAACCCAGCTGCGGATGGTTTGAAATCCACGCGTTTGCTTAATGAGGCGAATGAAAAATGGTGCTTCTAGCAGAAGTACTGCTGCTGAGATTCAGGCTGCTCTAATTAAATTGTGAAGGCAGTGCGTGTGCCGTTATGAGCGCGCCGCCACATGCAGGAAGACCTCGCTGCCATAAATCAATGAGGAAAGTCTTCCTTCTCTCCTGACTCTTAAGTGGGGTCAGCGTGGCTCTTTTCTCAGGGAGTGAAGACACAGCATTTCAAGGTCACCCATGATCTATGCATTTGTCACTTAATGATGCTTAACTGTCATTGGACTTGGGCGGAGAGAGTTGTGTCTATTCAGTGTTTGTCCCTTGAATTTTATTTTAATTTTTTTGCACGTTTATGCATTAAAGGAGCATTGTAATCAAAGCATTTATTTATTGTTTATTTGTTTATTTATTTATTTATTTTATTGTTAATTTATTTATTTTTATTTTTAATTTTTTTGAGGTTGCATTGCCCTAGTGGAAAAGCTCATTTGTTCAGGTGTGATATTTGTTTGTATTAGCAAGTGAGTACTGGCAAGGACATGCATTGTGTCTCAGTGTCTACCTCAGTCTACCTTAGTGAACAGTGTCAGACTCTCCTCATTAGAGTTACATTGTGCTAAATTATTCAGTGCATTTAGCACTTAGCGGTTCTCTTCTCCAGCCATTAGATTAGTCTGGTTAGTCATGTCACACTAAAACAGGTCACCCCAGGGAGATGAGATAAAGGGAGAGAGGTATTAGCTGTACTTAAAGACCGAATAAAACCAGATTTCGTTGCAACAGGAGCCCTAGAGTAGATATTCCAGTAACCTTCATGTGTAATGACTGAGGCCTGTTTTTTGGTCTAAGTGAATGATCGCAAAATAGCGCGCCACCATGTGGTTCATACAAAGTTTTGTTTTGTATTGTATTATATATAATATATGACATCTATTTTACTTGCCATGTTAAAATTTTTGTTCACCCAAGAATTAAAACTGTCCTGGATTCATTTTATGATGCCTTTATGGCCTTTTTTGGTTATCTGGACTTTCAGTGGAGGGAAAGAAATATCTAAAAAATATCTTTAAAACTAATTAGTGTTTCGTAGATGAGCAAAAGTCTCATGGGAATGATATGAGAGTGAGTAAATGATGATGATTTATTTTTGCATTAACTTTAACGATAGATTCTGCCAAAATACCTTTAATGCAACAGTTATTATTGTTGTATGCTAAGGCTGTACTGTTACTAATACTACCAAGCGGCAACCTCCCGCTCCCTCTAGTGAAACCAACACGGAAGTGATTAAAACTGCAATTCATCGACTAGCCGCTGGAGGCAGGCTCCAAAATTGAGTCAATCACATTGACTCTCCATGTTAAAATGCCCAACTTTACAGTAGGAAAAAACATGTTTACAGCCTGGTACAAAAATTTATTTTGGTCTATATAGCTAATTTTGCCCTTCGTGACAACTGTGACGGGGGTGAATTTTTTTATAACTCATCCATTTAAATTATATTAAGCCTTAAACTTCTGCATAATTAAGGGCGTGGCCACTTGAGTGACAGGTTGATTGACGTTGCTGTCTCTATCTGCTGTCTGTTAGCCGTCACGTTACCTCAGTTATTTGAAGTTTTGTTGTGTAGTTTCAGGTTAATTTACCTTGAGTAAGTTGAAAAGCTCTGGAAAAGTTCAACCGCCAATACGTCGACGAGGTAGGCGGGCGTGGTTTCAGCAACCAGGCACCTCAGTTCCGCCCACGTCCCGCCTCATTGCCCATTTTGGATCATCCGGGAGTGACGCGCGGTGACGCGTTGCCAAGATGGCGGCGGTCGGCTCCACCCACTTTAGGCTTCAAAAACGCTCTTCAGAAACCTACGAGTGACGTCACGGACACTACGTCCATTTTTTTTTACAGTCTATGAATACTACACTCTAAAAATGCTGGGTTAAATACAACCCAGTGCTGGGTAAATATTGGACAGAACATGTGCTGAGTTGTTTTCAACCAACAGTTGGGTTAAATGTTTAACCCAACCTTCTGGGCAGTAACTCAACCGCTGGGTCTAAACAACCCAATTGCTGGGTTCGTCCATAATTTACTCATCGCTGGGTTGTATTTAACCTAGCATTTTTTTAGAGTGTAGTAAAGAGGTTTTAGGGTCAGTAACCCCTCATATTAAGGTGTAGCCACGTTTTGAGCAAAGTCCTGGCATTTTAATAGGAATATGAAATTGCATTTTTCCCATGCCATTTTCATATTGAGTTTGAGATAGACTTCATCACAATGACCAACCAAAAGCTGGTTGGTTCAAAAGAGACATTTGTGTGTCATACATCACTACTCCATTGACAATAGACAAACCCCAAAAATTTAGCTGAATGTGATCGCATTTTTAGGGTGCTACATTTTAGCTACAGACGAAATTGATAGCTCAAAATAAGCAGCTTGTTGAGGAGATGTGTGATATCAGACTTTTTGGCCTGGTAGAGGATAAGACGAGGCAAAATAAATCCCATAGATTAACACTGAAAGATTGGGACCCAGACGTTTTTTTTTTTTTTCGTTTTTTGGTGTAGTGTTTTTATAAAACATTTTTTATTTTATTTTTCTATTAAAAAGTACATTTTAAATTTACATTTAGTCATTTAGCAGATGCTTTTATCCAAAGCGACTTACATATACAGGGACTAAAGAAGCAATCAACAAAAGAGCAATAAATAAATATGCTAAATGAAGGGATATGGAAACAGTTATGCAGTAATAGGCATAAAAATAGATTAAAAGTTTTCAGAATCATTTCTTGCTCTTGGTGACAAGAAATTATGGTTGCCATGGTAATTTCTTTGTAAGGGAAGCACGTTGACAAAATCTGTCATTGGGCCTCTTGAAGGATTTATCACTAGCTGAAAGCTTCACTGCTAAATCTACTATGAACCCATGATATTAGCTTTCAGCAGTAAGCGTTGAAACAGGTTTGACACCTGCGACACCAGACCGATGATACCAGTTATCATGTCTCTTTATATTCTTCAAGTGTAAACCCATTAGCCACGGCTCTACAAGTCACCTTAGTTGGTCCGACAAGGAGAAAAGTAATTGATTCTCCTGACGCTTTGCAATAAACACATGAATCAGGCTAAAAGAGGTTAGCGCCATGTTAGCGAGAGAAAATGGCCGTGAAAATAACATTGAAGGCTTTAGATTTGGGTTCTTCAAATCCAGTCCTGTCCAGCCACTGTCCTGAGAGTTAAACGCCAGCCCTAATCAAACATGATTTAGGTTCAATTCCAGTTTTGAAGAACCCAGCTTTAGCTCGAGTTAGCATGGCCGCCAATGTCTGCCAAATGGCTTTATTCTTCTCTTTCCCTCTCTGACACTCTTCAGAAAGCAGAACATGGTTAATTAAGCCGATCATCAGCATTGCTAATTAACTGTGCCCTGTCAAGTCTTCAACACACATCTATTGGCAGGCATTCGAATTTTGTGTGTTCATGCATGAAATCAATGGAGGGAGCCTGGAGAGGGTTGAAATGGAGAGAAAGATGAAAAGAGAATGCAATGCAAAAACAATGTGTGCCAAGGGTGTATTTTCTTCAGGACATTAAAAGAGCTGTTAGAAGGTTTCACGGGGCATTGCTGGACCCTAACAAGGCTTTCATCTCTCCTGAGAGAAAGGATCCATTCACACTTTTGAAGCAATTCTTTTTGTTTAATTTTCCAAGATTATATGAAAATATCAAACTACTGGAGAAATTAAAGGGATAGTTCACTCAAATAGGAAAATTCTGTCATTATTTACTCACCCTCATATTGATTCAAACCATGTGGTATGTACTGATAATAAAAGCGTAACATATTCTGTCATAGTGCGTAAAGCAGTGAAATTGTAATTTGATTTACAAATTCTTTTTAATATGAATGAAATATGTATTTTTGGCACCTTAAACAAAAATATAATATTTTGAAAACAGCTCCGGTAATGTTTCTTGTGTTGTAGCATTCAAAAATGAACTACATGAATTGCGTTTGGGTCCATTTTGACGTAGACCAATAAAAAATAAATAAATAAAATAAAAACTTCATAGCCTTTAATAAGGCAACAAAACTTTGCAAATGTTTTAAGACCCTAAAATACACAGTTAGTTTTTTGTTTGTTTGTTTGTTTAAATTAGTTTTTAAAGGGGTCATCGGATGCCCATTTTACACAAGTTGATATGATTCTTTAGGGTCTTAATGAAAAGTCTATAACATGTTTTGGGTAAACATTTTTCAATGGTAGTGTAAAAAACACCTTTTTTACCTTCTTTACCCTATTTTCAGCACGCTGTTGTAGTCCAAATGCTAGTGAGCTCTGCTGACTCCGCCCCTCTCTTCCGTGGAGTGACGAGCAGACCATAGATATGTGTAGATTCCCTATTCGACTGCTCCAGACACGTTGACGTGTCAGCCATCTCGCATTCACCATAATAATCAATGAATATTCAAAGATATACAAGCGTATAACTTGCTGTTGTAGAAGCACACAGTCAATGTGGTCAAAGATTCGCAGACCATTCCAAAAATGGAGGATGACTTACATATCGCGGCCCATAGAAACAGTTGATAATGAGGCATCTAGGTATGTATATCTATACAGCATACTAAACTTCAGCCGCGAAACTGGTTAACTAGCACATTATTAGGAATGGCGATTTGCAAAGATTCATAAAAACCCTTATACTCACTTCTTCTGTAGATAAAGCTGGATCACGAATGATTCGTGCAAACATAGATGCATTTATGTAGATCAGGGATCGGCGTATTCGCTTCAAAATGAAAGCAACGTTAATCCTCTGCGGCTCAGATGACGGAAGTAAATGACGACTGCTATATTCATTATTACATCCAACAACTAAACACTTCAATCGCTTAATCAGAGACATCTTGTCTTCCCCTGCACCGGAGTCGGACAGCTCTCAGCTCACTCAGGGCGGGTCTAAGGTAAGACGGTCTTGTCAATCAACTATCATGGGAGGGGCCTGTACAGAACAACGTCATTCTGACAGGGCTCTCAGAACAACCTGATTTGAGAAAGGGGATTTTAAAGTAGGGATTTAAAAAAACTACTGGGTGGATTTTTATCATTATAGGATGGATGTGTACATACACTTCCAACACACATTTTTGTTCAAACAACTTGTAAAGTGAATTTTGCATCCGATGACCCCTTTAAGACATAACCATTAAAAAATATTTTACATGTTTTCCATTAAAATACTTTTTGTAAAATTATGTATGAAGTTATATTAGCGTCAAAAACCTTTGAAAAAAATTTATCCTATTCTTTATATCTCACACACTTTTGGGACAGAATTTTGTTGATAAACATGAATTTGTACAACTATGACCAAACCTTTGCAGCATGAAAAATGTATCACTTTTCATCATCTAAAAGTTAAATGGACCCGGACTGCCAAAAAAAAAATACATTTTAAGGGTTATAAATAAGCTACAATTTGAAAAATGTAAAGATTTGCATCACTGGATATTACTGGCTGTCATTTAATATTTCTGTTATAAAACAGTTGTCAGATGTTAAATGTCTTGCTTACATTTTTCCTTGCAGTTTTACACTGTTAACACTGAAGTATCAAGCTAAAATTGTTGTTCGGATTTGGAGTGATACCAGCAAAGCTCCTCTTGTCTTCCAATGATTTAGAAGTCCTGAAAACTCTTTTACCATTCTTTGTCTTGTTTGCATTCACCCTCCTTTGTTCTTTCTATCCCACCCCCACACACATTAAATATAGGTGGCGTGCAGGTAATGTATTTAGCCTCAGAGCTGAGCAGAAAGAGACGTGTGTCATGTCCTCATCCTCCTAAATTGCTTTCATGCTTAATTGTGTGAAGTTGCGTGTGTGCAAGTGCTCTTCCTCTCTGGCTCACTGGAGTCTGCCGCTGTCATCCTCGGTAAAGCGACAAGCAGAAAATTAATTAATCCATCTCTGGTAATAGCACCTCTGCATTTAGCATCCGGCTTTCAGCGCTGTGGCTCTGTAGGGTTGAAGCATTCTGCCTTAAATTCAATCAAAGAATCTTCCTCACTTCTCCCGCTGTGCTACTTTTAAAGGAGCTTTTCAGTCTTGGTTCATTGGAACATAAGAGTCAATTTAGCAGCAGGCGACAGTGTGAGAATCAGGGTCACCTGCAAGACAGGAGAGGCACTTTCCCACTCACCTATGGGGCACGTCACACTCTACGACTCTGTATTCAAACCCAGTGAGCTTCCTTGCCAGTTACTACCTAGGCAACTGCTATCTAAGGGAACATCTTCATTAGAATGTAATGTTCTTTATAAGTAGTGACAACGTACACTGCAAAATAACATTATTTCCAACTGAGATTGACATGTAGCTTAGCCAGAAGCTCTTATGCTTAAAATACACAGCCTACAATATTTGTGTGTGCTATTTAATCAATCTTTTAAAATATAATCTACTGAATATAACAATTAGTTTACAGCAAAACATTGCATTTTTATTTTTATTTATTTTAGTCCAAAAAAAAGATGTTGCACAACAGAATTTATAATTTAAAATTTGGATGAAAAACATCTTGGTTATATATTATCAGAACTTTGAAAGTACATTTTTGTATGCAATAGAAATATATTTTTGTTATAATTTCTTCAAGTTAACCACACTTTTATGTTGGTGGTTTGTTGCAAAGAACTTTAAGTTGTAGTGTGTACTGGGAAGTCGTGGCCTAATGTTAGAGATTCGGACTCGTAATCCAAAGGTTGCGGGTTTGAGTCTCAGGCCGGTAGGGATTGTAGGTGGGGGGAGTGAATGTTCAGCGCTCTCTCCACCCTCAATACCACGACTGAGGTGCCCTTGAGCAAGGCACCGAACCCCCAACTGCATAAATGGCTGCCCACTGCTCCGGGTGTGTGTTCACGGTGTGTGTGTGTTCACTGCTGTGTGTGTGTGCACTTTGGATGGGATAAATGCAGAGCACGAATTCCGAGTATGGGTCACCATACTTGGCCATATGTCACTTCACTTTATTTGATGGTAGTTTTTTTTTCTCAAATGAAACTCGAAGTGACCCTCAGAACAGCTCACGTGTTGAGATGAAGTTGAACAGATGAAGTTCACGTGTTCATGTCCTCATATATTGAGACGGCACAGAAAAGAGTGAGCATCATGTGTGCTAAAGTTTGTATAGTAGGGCAAACTGCAGATTTAAGCAATTAAGTATATTCAGAGCAAATAGAATAGTTTTTATTTAATTTTTATTTATTTAATTTTTTTTATATCTTGTCCATCATCATGGTTCAAAATTCTGTTCATGAAGGCAGCTCACATTTTGAAGTACATGTTGTCTTTTTCCTGTCTTTACGCATCCATCATTCTGTCAATTTCACATTTTTGATTTATTTGTGGCCTTTCTTTTTCTCTTACAATATTTTTCTGTCAGAGGAATAAATTTTTTGTTAAGAAAATATGTACATCCACACAAATATCCCTTGGACATACACACAAACTCTATCATTTTTATGCAGGTTTCAAAGCTTCTACTGAATTTTCACGCATTGGACTGATGTACCCCCACTGTATTTGCATTTAATATATCATATCCTTCAATAATCTCAAATGTGTCCCTTGGAGGAAGATTTTTTTCAAAAGCACAGGGGAAACAGAAGCTGTTCCCATACTTCCTAGATTCCCTTCAGGCTTAGAACCTGAAAAGTGTCAACATTATCTCTGAGCTCTATAATTTACAGGCGCATGTTGCCGTGATGTCAGCATCTGGGCCGAGACAGAGGCTGTCAGGCAGTGGCGGGGAAGTTTGATAGGAATCGGCAGGCAGATTATGGATGTGGCATTTGGGGACCTGGAAGAGGCCTGCTTCTTCTCCCCTTTATGGCCACCGCCGTGCTATTGTATGTCAGATCTATCAGACTCTTTGACTGATGGCATTAAAGGGCCATGGTTCTTTTCACCTGCCAGTCAAGCTTCATTTGTAGTCCCACACTCTTGTTGTCTCTCTCTCTTTCACTTTTACCTGATTGCTCATGTGCTCATGTGACTTTACCTCTTTTTTCCCCTCCGATCGTCCCTCCGCTTCTGTGTTCTTCATTTGTCACATTGGTTTGTCACTCTCCTCCCACAGTCCTTATTCCCCGAAGAGACGCCTCACAGTGTGCCAAATGCATTAGTAATTTCCCTCTACTGCTGGGGAACTACACACACATACACACACAAAATGATCTTCACACAACCAGCCCTTAATAAGCTTTTGCAGTGTGTCTTCAAACAGCGAACCCAAATGAACATAGGATGAACATGTCAACCCTTGCTGATATTTGGCCTGGGATTTCAATCAAGCCTCGCTCATGCCAACAGTATCCATAAACAGTAACGACAGATCAAAAGAAGCCACACAAATTGATTAGTGTCTGTGGGCCTTGGAGAAGCGAGAGGAGAAATGAGATCATAAACGCTTGTGTAATGATCCATATTTAGTGGGTCGGGGTATTGTAGGAATGCCTCAAGGCTCGCTCCTCAGCCCCCCTGCTGTTTTCGTTCTGCTCCTGCTGTGGATCGTCCCAAGTGAGCTGATGCTCCATAACGTACACACACATGCAAGGACGCCGAGGCCTGAATTGTGACAGTTTGCATGTGTTGGATAGCAACCAGGAGACACTTTGTGCAGTAGCTCAGATGACAATTCAGCTGATATGATTTTCTGCAGTTTTCATGTCTGAGCTATAGATGTCAAATTACCTGTGCTTGCTACCAATTTTATTTAAAAAAAAAATATTTTTTTAAATCTGTTGTTACTATCTTATGTATTGGTACCACTAAATACTGTGTTAATACGATACCCCTTTGTTGTCAGGCTTTGAGGTGGCTGCTTTGCAAAGAATACTTAGACTTTGTAGCTGCTTGTATGAGCGGTCAAATGTACATCCAGTTAAACTACATAACAATTTTCCTACATTATCAGTCATTGAGAAACTTATTTAATTGTTGTCTTGTAGCAGAGAGGACACAATGCAGATTTTTAACAATTAGTTGCTCTTGAATGACTTCCATGCTGGGAATCTCCAAGGTCTGGATGAAATTGGATATTTTAGGCTGGCATCTTTATCTGTTTCCATGTCCTTGTTGCAAGTGCTTTGGGAAAAGAAAAAAGGAGGCATGCCGACAGCCCAGTAGGAGTTCAGTTTGGATTCAAAATATGGGTCTGGCCTCATTGTCGTTATTCCCCACACAGATATTGACAAACTGTATTTGTCCTGTTTAAGAAGACAACTCTTTTTGCTTGTCGTGTTTGAGAGCGGGCGAAAGGCCATAGGCCAGAGCATTGGCTGAAGTTCACGGCTTTATAGATCTCTGTGTTTGCCATATGAAAAATAATCTCTACCCGAGTGGAGTCATGCCTTTGGGGAGAAGTGGGGGTAGGCACATGAATGCAAGGGAAGAGGGAGCCAGAGGGAGGGAAATTTGTGTAACACCTCAGTCATAGCACTCCAGTACTTAGCAAATCAAACAAAGGACCTGAGACTGAAGAGAAATCAATGAAGGCGAGAGGGGTGCATTCATCAGGGCGACATGGCATCGGGGAGACAGCCGGCGCAGGGCTGGGAGGGAGGCTGGGACTGGAACAATACTAATTGTAGAAGTGGAGAAAGCTTGGCTGATAGATGGTGTGGAACCTCATCGTGATTGGGCTCTAACGGATGATGTGTCTACAGCCATTGACTGATGCTGGAGGGCTCCTGTATTACTCAAACACTCTCCCACTGTAGGAGTAACTCTTAATTCTTTGTTCTGTGGCTTCTTTTTGTTTTTAACCTCTTTTTGTCTACACTTTCTTTGCTCACATCTGTATTTTAGAGTGACTAGATGTTCCTGTTTTCCAAAGACCTTTTGATGGACTCGTCAAAATCTCCCTATTTGTGACTGCATGTTCAAAACAGCCCCAGAAAGTGAATTAAATATCAAGAATTGCAACGTTATCTCCTCAATTGTGTAGCACAGAGGGTGCTACTGATTACTTGTCTCTGCTAGTTTTGCCATTACTTGCAGTTGGTCTTTACTACTTCAGTACTTTTATATTGAATTGGAATATTATCTTTGTGTTTGTATTTTGTTGTACATACTCGTTTAGTTTGCCATTTATGTATTATACTAAATATAATTCATAACTAATAATAGTAACGAAATGTTCAATAATATGATATTGAGTGCTGAACAAGAATTGTCCCTATTTTCATTTCTGGCAGACCAATGCTACTTTAAAGAAAGCACATTGTTTCTCTGTGTCTCATTATGGTCATGGTGTCTTTGCAGGGACTGTAAATGAAGTGTTAATCTTTCCACTCATCAATCGTTGAGTGAACCCTAGAGACCAAGTCTATGAAAGTCCTATGAAACTGATGACTGGCACTTTCCCTTGTTTTGAGAAATAAACTTTGGCTAAACTGAATGATGAATGAATGATGCATTTATATAGCGCTTTATTGTGTATTGCTGTACACCCAAAGCGCTTTACAATCATGTGGGGGGGGGTCTCTCCTCAACCACCACCAATGTGCAGCATCCACTTGGATGATGCGACGGCAGCCACAGTACAACGGCGCCAGTGCGCTCACCACACACCAGCTACAGGTGGAGAGGAGAAAGAGTCATAGAGCCAATCAAGTGTATGGGGATTGCTAAATTGCATTTTAATGGATCACACATCCCAAGTGCAAGGTGCAATCCATTGCTTGACGATAGTAACAGTAATTGCAACTTTATATCTTACAATTGTGACTTTATTTCTCAGAACTGTATCTTAAATCACTCTAAGAAGAAAAGGTATAAAAGTTGTAACTGGGGCGGTACCCTTTCAAAAGGTACAGCTTTGTACTATATTTACCCCTAAATGGTGAATATAATAGTACCTTAAATATGTATATTAATACTTAAAATGTACATTTTAGTATCTAAATGGTACTTTTTGAACAGTTGCTGTGACAACTTTACTACTTTTTTCTCATATTTACCTGTATTCTTTTTACTTTGAAGCAGAAAAAAACTTCAGTCTTTCGCCACAATAACTAAAATGTGATAGTGTGTTCTTATTTCTAATTATGTAAAAACAGATTCTTTCACACATCTGAATAAATCCGTTCCCAGTTAATTTGCGATATAGACTCTACTTATGATACCCGCAAACTTTTTTGGACAGAAACGAGTAAAAATAGATCCTGAAATTTAATTTGGTAATTATGTCCTCTAAGAGGCAAACCGAGGAGAGACCTTGAGCCCCGGAGGTGGGGCAGGTGGCAGCAGTCACTGTGGCATTTGGCATAATGAGAACTAGAAGGAAACTGGATGACAGAGTAAGAATTAAATGGCAAGATGGAAAGAATGGCTCATCTGAACTCACAGCAGATGCTTTGTAATGACGTCAAACCTGAAAGCTGTACAGTAAAGACAGATGTAAAACCTAGTATAAGTGTATGTTTTACACAAATCTATCTATTCAATTCAATTCAAGTTTATTTGTATAGCGCTTTTTACGATACTAATTCTTGCAAAGCAGCTCTACAGGAATTTAAGTTTCCACAATATATTTATATATTGCAGAACCTTAATATGTTTGACTTATGGCAAAATTTGGTAATTCTGTATGTTGTCTGAGCGTTGGCATCCTCCGAAGTCCTCCGAGGGGTTGGCATTATCTTTTCTCAGGTGTTTGGTCATCTCAGATCATTTAAGGGTTGGATCCAGACTGAAGCTTCTGTAATTCCTAGTTAAAACGGGATGTTAATCCCGTGGCAGAAACAGAGAAACAAATAGAGACATAATAGCGTAGCTGCTGTTCCATCTAAGCAAAAATGATTTGTACATCCCAAGCTAAAGAATAATAATAAATGTACATTTGATCAGATATAACTGCAGTACAAGATTATAAGATGCATTATGTGAATGCTTGGCTAAAGAGAAGTGTCTTTAATCTAGATTTAAACAGAGAGAGTGTGTCTGAACCCCGAACGTTATCAGGAAGGCTATTCCAGAGTTTGGGAGCCAAATGTGAAAAAGGTCTATATACCTCCTTTAGTAGACTTTGCTATCCTAGGTACTACCAAAAGTCCAATGTTTTGCGACCGTAGGGAGCGGGTTGGATTGTAGCGTGGTAGAAGACAAGTTAGGTACGCAGCAGCTAAACCATTTAGGGCCTTATAGGCAAGTAATAATATTTTGTAAATGATACGGAACTGAATAGGTAGCCAATGCAGAGACTGTAAAATTGGGGTAATATGATCATATTTTCTTGACCTGGTAAGAACTCTATCCGCTGCATTTTGGATCTGTAGCTTGTTTATTGAAGATGCAGGACAACCACCTAGCAGTGCATTACAATAGTCCAGTCTAGAGGTCAATGCATGAACTAGCTTTTCTGCATCAGAAACAGGTAGCATGTTTCAAAGCTTAGCAATGTTTCTAAGATGGAAGAATGATGTTTTTGTAACATGGGAAATATGATTTTCAAAGGACAAGTTGCTGTCTAATATAACACCCAGATTTTTGACGTGACAGTGCATCCGTCTAGTTGCAAATTATAAACTATCTATAATCTATAATCTATAATCTATTTCTCACTGGATCATCAAAGTATATTTGGGAAATGGCAAGGATTGAAATAACCCACATGCATGAGTGAAGTCACAAGCAAGAATTGGCAATCGTCTTCACATTAATAACCATGTTCTTTTGATTTTAACTTCTCCAGACATTCTAGAACTTGCTCTTAATGTTTTCTTAAAGAGCTTTCAATGAAGTAGCCCCGCTGTTATGAGGGTTTCCAGATCTCCCTTGAGCAAAGATGCAGAAAGCTAAAGGGTTGTTAATGGACCTGAGAGTTGCGCTCATTTTCTGATTATTGCCCACCATCTCCTCCCGATTCTGTTCTGCTTTTATAGTCTAAAATTATCTCCGTCCTCCTGAAATGGAACATTATCTATTTTTGAATGGTAAATTAGTGAAGATCAGACATAGCCACTGGTCACATTTGGCCAAAACAGACGTCTCTAAACTGCATGCGTGACATTAGAAAGTTAGAAAGTACTTTTTTCCTCCTTAAATTGAAGCATTTTTGTGAAGCTTTAATGTATTTTGGGACAATCTTAATCATAGAGATGATGACATGTTTCTTGTCATTTTTAACAGAGGAGGAAAGAGCTGTGGAATCTCATAATTGTCCAGACAATGTTCAAAGAACTCTGGTCTATTAGCGAGCAACACTGGACTGAGCTCTCGGATTGGCTGTAGGGCTCTTCTTATAATCCTATGCCAAGTGTGTGTGTGTGTTTGTGTGTGTATAATATATATATATATATATATACTGTATAAACTGTAAATTTGTTACACTTTTACTCAACTCAAAAAAAAACTGCAACATTAAACTTTCACATACTAAGACAAATTAGTGACTTGAAAATGCCTTTAAAATTATGTCATAAACAAAATAGTATGCTATTCACAACCAGTAATGGTGGCATGGGTCTGGAAAACATCTCTAGAATTGAAACCCAGTTGCGTTTGTTGTTCTGTAAATGGTAATTTTTATTTTATTTTTTGCCAAGGGGACTTGCTTGAATATGTATTGGAGTTTTCTCTCTCCAGCCTGCTTTGTTTTTGATTTTACCGATGTTTTCTTTTTCTCACTAACTCGGTTAAATCCGTTTGAAGTATTGTTGGAATTAAATTTTCCCTCTTTGCTCAAGGGGGTTTCATTATCTTTTATTTATAACAAAATAAGGAAAAAATCTCAGGACAATGTCACTATATCAAACAATAGAGAGTGAAAACAGAATGCAATCGAAAGGAGAGTCTGGTGAGGTTAGATGATGTGAGTTTATGAAACAAGCAACTTCAAGGATTTTATTCTAATATGAGAGACTGTTTTTACAAGATGGCGCCGCTTTGTTCGGACGCCGTCCAGGTCGCTCCACTAAGATTATGTTTTTATCTACTTTTTTTACTTAGTTTTACTTTCTCTTTTTACATATCTCACGTCAGCACTGATCACCTATAACAAAGAAACACTTTTGGACATTGGAAACCGCTACACCAACCTGTTCCAGGACACTTTATCCAGGAATCCAGCATGGCCTCTGGAGATTCTTCGGAACGCAGAGATGAACAATAACCCCCCGAGGCGACGGATCAAGAAACACCACGGGAAACGCGCTGGGATTCGAGACAGACTCAGGAAAAGGGCTCACAGTCCTCCTCTTCAGAGCATTCTGCTCGCAAATGTCCAATCCTTGGAGAATAAGATGGACGATCTTAGAGCCAGGATTTGTTTCCAATGGGACATAAGGGACTGTAACATCCTTTGTTTGTCAGAAACGTGGCTTTCGTCCATGGTCCCGGACACTGCTGTAATGCCAAGTGATAACTTCTTTGTTTTTCGGACGGACAGAACAGCAGAGGCCGGTAAATCCAGGGGTGGAGGAGTGTGTTTCATGATTAACAAGAAATGGTGTGATCCCAGGAATATCACCATTCTGTCGCGTTCCTGCTCGCCTCATCTGGAACATCTTTCCATTATTTGCCGCCCATTTTATCTGCCCTGGGAGTTTTCATCGATCATAGTTACTGCTGTGTACATTCCACCACAGGCAGACACTGGCTTGGCTTTGTCTAAGCTTCACGATGTGCTCAGCGGCTACATTAACAAACATCCTGACACTGCCTTTATCATCGCGGGGGACTTTAACAAAGCTAACCTCGGACGGGTCAAGGCGAACTTTTATCAACATGTATCCTGTCCAACTAGAGGAGCAAACACACTGGATCATTGCTACACTCAGTTCAAGAATGCCTACAAAGCCCGCTCACTTCCGGCTTTTGGCAATTCGGACCATGCCGCCATTTTCCTCACACCGGAATACAAACAAGTAGTGACGCGCTGGTCCTCCCATTCAGAGGCTATGCTGCAGGCGGCTCTTGATGACGTCGACTGGGACATGTTCCGGGCGCGTTCTTCTGACGTCAGCGAGTTCACGGATGTAGCATTAAGCTTTGTAAACACGCTAACCGAGCAAGCTACAGAAACATTAACGATAAGGACATTCTCCAATCAGAAACCGTGGGTGGACAGAACAATCCGTGCCGCGGTTAACACACGCACCGCCGCTTACAATGAGGCTCTTCTGACCAGGAATATGAGCAAGTACAAAGCATCGTGCTATGCTCTCCGACGCGCAGTAAGAGCCGCTAAACACAGATACAGAGAGAGAATTGAGTCTCATTTCCAGCTCAATGACTCTCGACGGATGTAGCAGGGACTGAGGACCATCTGTGCCTTCGGAAACGAATCCTCCGCGGAGGTGAGAGCAGATCCGTTGCTGGCCGACGAGTTAAACATCTTCTACGGCCGCTTCGATTGCAACGGCGGCGCCGCGTCTCTGCCGTCCAGCGCGTCAGGAAGCAGTAGGCAGAGCAGCGATAATCCTGTAATCACCGTGTCAGAGGATGAGGTTCGGAGGGCGCTAAAGAAAGTGAATGTCAGGAAAGCAGCCGGACCTGATGGGATAACCGGCTGTGCTCTGAGGTCCTGCGCTGATCAGCTCGCTGGTTTGTTCACGTCTATCTTTAATGAGTCCCTTGCTACCTCCGTGGTTCCCACCTCATTCAAAAAGCCCGTAATAATCCCTGTGTCTTAGAACAATAAACCCTCTTGCCTGAATGACTTTCGCTCAGTTGCCCTCACATCTATAGATCACAACAGAGATTTTTTTCCTAAGAAGAAACTACCTTACAAGTTTTGCTCAGTAAACAATGCATTTCAAGATCGGGGCCTCACTTAAAGACTTAAGGCCTTTCCACACTGAGCGCGATACGAAAAAGCGAGGCGAATCGTCCGTGAATGTTGCTTTCACACCAAGCGCGAAACAAATGTTCGCCTTCTGCTAATTCACGCCTGCACACTAGGGGGCGCTGACCAACAATGTATTTTTCCTCAGATATGTGTCTCGTATGTGGATTTAACATCTAAATTAAGATAAACAAAGTTTAGTTCTACACCATAAACACAAGCTATCTATAATGCTTACAAGAATAGGCTACATCCTAAAATATAATTAGAAGTACAATTAGCATCAAGCTACACTTGAAAATGTATTTAATTATTAATGTATTTGCTTACCCACTTTAAGCCATCATCGAGTGCTTGTAATGACTTCCGATTGTGATTTATAGTTGATTTTGATTCTATAATAATAAGCAGACACATGCACCGTTTGTATGTTTAATAACGATACACTGCTAATATTAGTCATAAACATCCTTTATTGCTCTAAAAAATAAAATGAGCTGCATACAAAACACATACAGAAAATATATTGTCATAATCATGTCTATTTGCTTTCATATTTTATGTGTAGAAAAATGTTTCACTCGATTTTTTTATTTTAATATAGAAGATCTAGAGAGTGAACACGCTCTGACTCACAACACTCACGCACGTGGAAGAAAACGGACGGTGCTCTACAGATCACATGATTCGGTGGAGAATTATTAGAAATGTTATTCTGTATGAAGAACATGTGAGAATAAATCTGTTCTCAAATACCAACAATAACAAGAACTCAATATCCACTCTCTTATCCAGGATACTCTTCTTTGTTGTTTGTTTACACTGGTTTTCGAAACAGCGCCACCATTCTCACCCTTTTGTGCAACAGCAGCTGCTCCAGTCACGTTATCCTAGCTGAAATCTGATTGGATGGACCGTGTTTTCACTTTGCGAAACTGAAAAGATTCATCGGACTGGACAAAAAAAAAACATTTGCATTTTCAGTGCGCGAATGTTCGCAGTCTATGTGGAAGCATCCATGGGAAGCTGTTGTTTTATTTCAACGCATCATCGCGTCCGAAATTCGCTTCGCTTTTTTTGCGCTCAGTGTGGAAAGGCCTTTAAGATTATGAAATATACTTTAAGTGACTATAGGTTTAAATTAAGGTGACACTTCAAGTCAATGTTTCATTTGTATACATTAAAACTACTACAGCTAAGACAAAAAGTTATATTGTACAGAATATATTTTTGTTACATAAATGTAGCATTCATGACTATTTAAGTCTTACAATATTGGAATGGTAATTTGCATTACATTATCCACTGAAATAGTGTTCTTTGCTGGTTATATAAACACATAATTTTAAGTGTGTTATAAGACTATAAGAGTATTAAGATACTATCTTTATACCAAAGCCTATCCCTTGACTGTTAGCACTGACATGTAGGCTAAGCATTAGCATCTGCATCTACATTTATTACCTTAGCATCATCAGCTACATTTATTAATCACTTAAAGCTTAATACATATTAATAAAACTGTTGAGACTAAGATTTGTGATTGGATAAGTCAAGTTGAAGCCATTGTAATCGGCTAGCATATTGAATATTTGTTAGCACACATTCTTGCTAAGCTGCTTATACACAATAAAACCTACTGATAGACTAATAAATTATGTTTTGTTTTTTGGAAGAAGCAACACACTCTCATGGTAATTTGTAACTATTTTATGTTTTGGGGAATTAGTGGGTAATACATTTTATTTATTAAAATATAATTAAAATATAATTTCATTTATATGTTTTCATACAATTTGCTTGCGCCCCAGTCAATGGTATATTTATGGTGTGGACTCTTTTTTTCCCCAAAAATTGTTGAATATAGAGAATGAGATTGAGCTTTATTGGCAAGGTATGTATACGAGGAATTTGTTATAGTGACAGAAGCAGATACTAAAAGAATAATATACAAATAGGCAAATAGGCAATGTGCAAAATAGCAAAAGCACAAATAATAGACAATATATACAAAATTGCCACCTTGTAAAATAGTTAAATTTTCTCATGAGTGTTGGTGGTTGTTTATATCAATTAATGATTAAATGTAAATATTTATTAGCATATTTATCTTTATTGCAGACTATAACACCCATTTTACTGTGGTAAAATCAAAGTAGCACACACCTTTATTGCTTTATTAAAACTGCCGTGGAAGTTTTAGCTTTGCACTCCCCACCCTTTTTTCAGCATAGTCAGCAGAAACCATCACTCTTTCTCTTCCGTTGCGTAAGGGGTTGTGGGAAATATTAGCTAAACAAGTCTTCAGAAAATCCAATAATAGCATACCATCTGGGTAGCTTTGGCATGCTATTTCCAATGTAGCCTACTATGATCTGGGACATGCTAATTCCAATATCGCGTGTAATTTAGAATGGATAGCATGCAAATTGGGCTGCAGACATTGTCTGGAATGTAATACGGCCACCCCTGTGCACCTAGAATAAAATTGCAATGGGGTGTGGATGACACGAAGACGACAACGTTTGTGTGAGGTGCATGAGAGGCCTGAAATCTGTCTTTGCATGAGAACTCTGTGTGGAAATATATCTGACTCTTTGAGAATGTGTCTATTTTTCTTTGTTTATGTGTGTGTGCGTGTGCGTGTTGAGTCTATTGTGGGTTGCCGTGAAATGTTCTTTGACAGCGTGTGGATCTCCAGTCGGTCTTGACAGCTTTTGCTCATGGGCTTCGAGTCCCACTGGGTTCACAGCCAGTCTTCTCTTCTTGCCTGGACACACACACACACATACACACACACTCACATACACAAACATAAACACACGCCACATCTAATTAACACAGTGCAACACTCCGCCAGACAAGCTACTTTTACCCTGTCCACCTCTGCACTTCAAACAGCCAAGCGCTAACATCATACAGCGTCCATCATTACAAAGGTGACTGGTTTCAGACGGAGAAAGATTGGCTGTATTTATGCAGTCAAACTGAGCTTTCTGGAGTACAATCTCACAAGATTTCTTTGTGTTAAGCATGCAC
This sequence comes from Barbus barbus, assembly GCF_936440315.1. Lineage (NCBI taxonomy): Eukaryota > Metazoa > Chordata > Actinopteri > Cypriniformes > Cyprinidae > Barbus > Barbus barbus. Next base: position 20,971,618 of record NC_136763.1, on the reverse strand, counting down.
AAACCAGTCATTCAGAGAGATGTCAATATAGACTCTTCACTCATTAGCTGTTAGCCTGTTAGCATGAGTGTTTACTTAAACTTAGTGTATCTACTTTCTTTTTTCTTCCTAAGATTTTACGTTGGGATTCGTCCTGCACGAATCAAAGACTTCCAAAGTGTCAGCGCCACTCTGCTGTTTTTACGCCACTTGATTCATAATTATTTTCCTAGTTTGTTTTCCCAAAAGTGCTTTTATGTCACATTCCTAATGCATATTATGGTAATGCTGGCCCCTGTGGAGACAATGACAGGCCTACGATTCAGTTTCTCTATGCAGGTCTCTCTCTTTCTCAGCTTTGATCGCTTCGGCGCTGATGCCACAGAGCCTATTTGAGTAATTAAGCCCAATCATTGATCTAATTAAAGAAAGTAGAAGTTGTGTCAGAGGAAGCACCTCTTTAATAGGGTCCAGTGCATTATGGAGGACGATAAACTGACTGATGGAAACCGTGATTTGTGTTCAATATAAGTGCTCTAGCGTTCCTCAAGTGGCCTTCCCTTTGTGTTGTATGAAGCTACTGCAAACAAATATATTAATATATATAAAATGTTCATTTTAATTAATCAAATATTAATATAAGGTATTTTGAAAGTATTTTCGCCAAAATCATGTTGAAATTTAATATAAAAAAAAACGAAGCGTTCAGTATAAATACTCAAACATACACACATAAAATCATTCAGACATTTGAGGCAGTAAGATTTTGTATATTTTTTGAAAGAAGGTTCTTATAATCACCAATATTATTGCCGTTTGAAATCCTTTTTTGTCTGTTTTTTTTTCTGTATTCTTATGTTTATCTTTTATTTATTTGAAAGATGAATTTTTGGCGACCATTACTCTAGTTTTCAGTGTCATATGACAATTAAGAAATAATTTAATCTACTTATTTCATTTAGATATTCAATTTTAGTGCCATTGTTACTGGTGCATCAGTGCATAAGGGTAAAGTGTGTGTGTGTGTGTGTGTGTGTGTGTGTGTGTGTGTGCGTGCGTGCGTGTGTGTGTGTGTGTGTGTGTGTGCCAGCACTGTAATCAAGAGGGGAAAAGAACGGTTTCTCTCCAGTGTTCACTGGTTGCCACACAGTCTGATGGATTCAAGCTGGGTATATCCAGAAACACCACAGACACATGTCTCTACATTTATGACCCATCACTAATGCACCTGCAGCCAAGAGACAGGCTTAGTGTGACATATCATAGACACGTCAGAAACCCTAAGAGAAGTCACAGGAGAATTTTCAAAATCTTTTTCTGTTTTTCGTTGTTTGTCTCTCTTTCCCTCTCTCTGTCTCTTTCCTATCCAAACTGCCACATCTTTCTGAATGGTGTATTTGTTTACCAGGTCACAATGCTGCAATTGGGCGAATATAATATAAATGCTCCTAAGATGTTCTCGCAATTTTGTTCGCAACATAAATTACACTGTTGCGCTCACTTTTTCTGCATCAGTCCGATTGGTTCAAAGGTCAGTACGTTACACAGTTATGTGGAGAATTGTTGCTAATTGGGTGAAAAGTACATTGTCTCTGGGGGGCCAAACGCAGTATTCAGGTATTTTTACACTCATGTTCTCTGTTAAATCAACTCTCTGGAGATTTGGAGACAGTTCATGGTAAAATATGCATGAGAATAGCAGCATTAGCGGAAAAGGACTTTTGCTTTTGCTGTCTTCCTTTCACACATTTTGATGAGGGCATGGTTGTACTTGTCAGATGAATTTTTTGAGTGGCACGTCTTGTTTCGGAAGGGTTCTAAAAGGGACAAGGGAATGGGAAAGAAATTCACCAGTCTGCATTGTCTCGCTGTCTTTGTTTTAGGAGTCTTTCTTTCATGCTTTGTGATTTATTCAGAGAATAAACTGAATTTGTTTATGGCTCAATGACATGAGGGTCATTATTTTCATATAAATCTATTTATTCAAAAATACAGTAAAAATGCAATTCATAGATAGTGTGCCTTGAATTCATCTTTTAATGTAAAATATTTTTGAAGGGATATAAGGCCAAGAATGTCCTAATGTAATATTTAAGAAAAAAACTTAATTAAAAGAATGAAATTCTGTTAAAAACATATTTAGAAGATATTTAGCAGAATGTCCAAGCTGCTTCCTTTCACTTTTACTTCAGCTGGGACATTTTAGCAAAATTCTGTGTTCCAAAGAAAGAAGGCAGACAAACAGATTTCAAAAGACTGAGGCTGAGTAAATGATGAAAGACTTTTTTTCATTTCAGGTGAACTATGCCTTTAAAAATTGAGAGAATCAATGGTTAGTGTGGTTATGTGTTCTCATGTGTGCCCCAAAATGCAATCTCGATTTAGGAGATCCATCAGCTTCTCTCACTCTCTTTCTCTCTCTCTCAACAAAGTTAAAAAAAGAAGGAAACTGTGAACAGAGGCAGTATTGATCGAGCTGAAAGAGAGGTCAGAGGTGAATGAAATGTTGATTTGACACCTGGTCGCTGCTCCCTCCCTTTCTGTCTGGAGGGAGGAATGAAGGGTAAATCAAAACAGTGGGAGGCTGAGATCTCTCACAACCATTTAATGTTGGAGTGGGTTGAACCTTCTCTTCCGTCCTCAAGCGAATAGCTTTCCATGTACTGTACCAGCCACCAAAGTGTGTTTTTACAAGAGGAAGGGAGGGAGGCTTGAATTGATTGCTGGTTAAGTTGATAGACAGTTGGACAAACTACTTGTAACATCAAGAAACAAATAAACTAATGTGAATGATTGGTCATGGCAGTGCAACATGTCATCCTGTTGTTTTTAACATAGAGTCTTGTGCTTGTAATTTGACGCCAATACTCCAGGGGGCGATAAAGTTATCTTCAAATGTCAGTTCCATTAAACCAGATTTGTTGTTAAGTATATAACTATATTGACTGTTTCACTTACTTGCTCAGCAACTGATGTTCTGCCTTGGGAATAGTTGACTTGAAAGTGACAGATGACAGTAGAAGACAATTTATGCTATTGCTTGCTGTGGACCTCATATACGTTACTGTATATTTAATTTGATGCAAATAAAAATGACTATGTGAGATAAGTACATTCTGTACAGTTTTCCAGAATTCAGTCAAGTCCTTATATTTTTTGGTTCATTGGGATGTTTTTAGAAAAAAATGGCTTTTCAATGTATCGTCGGTTGATTGATTGACGCAAAAGTATACAGCCTTATATCCCATTGAACTAACTGTACAGCTTTATTTTCATTAGAATTGAACTAAAATTGGCTTCTACCCTTACTAAGGTTCATAGCACCCCTTGTGGCAAAGCTAAGAATGCAGCAAGTACTTATAAAATGCATTCTGACATGTCAAAATGTAACAACATATGAGTCAAATTTGCATACTTGCTTCATGTATTTACACAAAGTGCACTTTGAGACTAAAACAGATATATATAATGTAATATCATAAACATGATAATGTTAACTGGACAGAGCTTAATGCGTAAACAAATGAAAAATGGATATAATGGAACAAATAAACCCAGCAAAACAAATAAAAAAGAAATAGTACCGATCTCTGTTGTTCTGCTCAGAGGCAGGGTTATGTACTCGGACCTTTGTTTTTCTCATCTGAGATGCGTATCCTGAGGTGTGGTTGGGATTAAGTTTGCGTGTGCAGTTTTTCTAACCCTGTTAGGGCTGCATTAAGGAGTGAGTAATCTCTTCACACGCAAGTCCTCGCTCTCTTTCATTAGCCAGCAGTGCTGCCCGGATCTATAGCACTCTGCTGCTCCATATGAAACCCAGACCCCTCCAATCAATATGCCCCAAGGCTGCAGTGAGGGCAGAGGCTGAGGAGGATGAATCCTAATTTGATGAAATACGCATTTCGGATCGCTCCGGATGCTTGCAGGCCTGGGGTAATTGTCGACAAATACATCTTTAAGGCCAGTAGCTGAAGATTGCTTTCAATTAGGGATGGACCTTCTGTTTAGCTGTTTGTGGACCACTGCTCACCTCTCACCAAATCTGAGAGAGAAGAAAGACTCACACACTCACACTCTGGCAATATAGAGGATGTGGTTATTGCTCTAAAAGGTGCATTTATGATTTGGCAGGCTTTAACTGTGAGCAAAGCCAAAGCGGTGCTTCTAACCGTACTAGAGAGTTTAATAGACTCTTAAAATATCCTTGTCTTGTTTGCTTGTCCCATTTTGTCTGCTCAAGTAAAATTGTCTGTGCTTACTTTTATTTTATTGTGCATATGATGACAAGGGTCTCTACGGTTTGACATTTATCACTGATAGTTCCACACAGTGTTGGGAAAGCAGCTTTCAAACTGTAATATGCTGTAATGCTAATTGTTGGACAAACTAGCATGTTACTTGAAGCTACATTGTTTTGAAAGCAGCTGGTGTAATGTTATGCTACTCAAAAATATAGTAAAGTTAGTAGCATTGCCTTTACAGTAAAGTGTTCAACTGTGGTGAGTTTGGAAGTTTTTAATTTTTGACTACTGTTGTGCAGCATCTGTACCTTAAAGTTAACATGAAATGCTGGGCTACATCATGTAACAGTCCAGTTTCTTATACATGGAGCCAAAAAACAAGACATGGTGGCCACGAATTAAGGTTCTGATGACTTATTAATTTGTTCCTTTATTTTAGTTGAATCATGGCCACATTTAACTAAATCATTCCATTGTCTATGATTTTTTTTTAAACTAAAATGAGGGAATGAATTGGCAGAATGTGGTCAAACTTTAGAGAAATTAAACCGAGGCAACAAATTAATAATATGTGGCCACAAAACCGAAATGAATTAATACAGTCTGTCCATAATTTGACTAAAACAAGGGAACTAATTAATCTAATTAATCAAATTAATGATCATCTTTACGGAAATCTGAGGTTCCATCTGAGGTTGTGAAGAAAAAAATTAAGGATTTATTAGCAAAAATTTACTGGGCCACAGCAGAATTGTATTGGATCTCCAGTGAAACGAGTCTTGCGATGCCACTGGTAACTTCTATTAACTGTTTCCATATTTCTCTCTATTGAGTGCTTGTAAACGTCTCAGCAGAATTAAAAATAAATAAAAATCATGTCTGCTTTATTATGGGTGCTTCAAAGGTCTTGGATCAAAGTGTGAATATTTTCATGAAGCTTTTCTGTTTTCGTGAGACAGACAGACAGGTGGTCGTCTCAGGTCAGCTCTAGCATGTTTTGACTGGCATTTATGAAGAATAACGTGAGTCTGGGAGCAGTTCGGATTCTGTTTGCAGTGTGATGATCCATTGATTTGCTGTCTTTCTCTTCTGCAGGGACGTACGGACCAGATACAGGGTGGGCAGCAGCTTTTCCTGAGTGTCAGGAGAGAAACCAATCGCCGATCAATATAGCCGACCAAGACACTAAGGTCTCGATGGAGTACCAGGAACTCACACTGGACGGGTTTGATGCAGAGTCATCCAACAAGACATCAATGAAGAATACAGGCAAAACGGGTAAATACACGTCATGTTTTGGGGATAGTTCAACAACAAAAAAGTGCATCTATCCATCATGTCATCAAACATAAGGACATAATATATGTATATATATATATATATATATATATATATCAGAATGTCCTGGCTGTTACATAAAAGTGAATGGGGTTTAAAATGGGCCATAAAATTACCTGAAAATCCTCTAAAGCTATGTAATAGCATTGTTTAAAGACAAGTATTTAAGTGCCTATTTCTACTTTTATGATTTTTTTTTATATTTTTATAAATATTTAAACATTTTTAGGAAGTTTTGATTAGAGACTGTAAAGGGTGACTGAACATTTTTGGAAGGGAGAAGAAATGGATTTAGGATTTGTTGCAGGCAAGACTCGAACCTTTATCTCCCATGTGACCACCATAGCTCAATGTGACAGTAGTGGATGCCAGTGGCATCATCATGCCTTTGACCACTACAAAATTATGTTACATTGAGTGGAAGTGTTCAACTCTCATACTTTCAAGGCGGTGTGATCTCCCCCCTGAACTTTTCACACTCAAATTTTCAGAGCATATTGAGGATGTAAACGCAGGCACGAATTGCCCAGCGTTTCCCTCCTTAACATAATCCGTGCAGAGGAAGACAAATGTCCCGTTGTTGTCCCATGAATAATGGAAAGCTGCTCTGCTATTTATAACTGACACATGAGTGTTTTATCAGCGAAATAATCACCTGGAACAGGGCGGCACAATAAACCTACAGATCTGGCACCTCTGAATAATGCATGACTCAATCAATGTTTTAAATCATTTTCTCTGTAGACGACTACAGCGTCAAGTGACCCTTGACCTTCTCACCTTGAGCGAAACACTCATTAGAGATGTACGGAAAAGGAAATAGTGTAAAAAAAAAAAAAAAAAGGAATTTAGAATTCTAGCGTACTTGCTCACTAGATACTTTGTAGAATATAGTGTACACCATTGTACAGTGTGTGTTTTTATGGTTTTACAAATTTTTTATATTTTTTCAACTCAATGTGAAACAGATAAATAAATAAATAAATAAAAGTAATGAATAAATCATATATTTTGTAAATTTCCTACCATAAATATATCTAAACTTAATTTTTGATTAGTAATATGCATTGCTAAGAACTTCATTTGGACAACTTTAAAGGTGATTTTCTCAATATTTAGATTTTTTTGCATCCTCAGATTCCAGATTTTCAAATAACTCTAACGTCTTCAGCTTTCAGATAATGAATAATAATATAAAATAAATTAAAATGCTTATTAATCCAATTTTGAATAAAGATGCCTTATCTAGTTTGTTACACTGAAAATGGATGATCAAGTCAAGTACATTGCATTGTGTGATATAGTATTTCTCTCAATGAGCTTGGTTCTATTCCATGCATTCTGAAATCACCTACTGTGCATGGTATCTATACTGTATACGGCAGTAAAAGTAAAAGTAGTATGCTCTTCCAAACATAGAGGTGTTTTATTGAGTGAGCGAGCGAGGGTGTGTTGTTGGACTGCCCAGTGCACAAGCTTCTCACAGACCCCTGCCAAATTAAACTGAAGAAATTCATGAGATCTTGGAACCTTGAACATTTGGATTGATCAAGGATTTGCTGGCAGGCGAGGCCTAGTTTTCACATGCTGCCGTTCCAAGGTCCTGCTGGCTTAGCCGTCTAATTCCTGTCTGTTTGTTAAAGCTCATGAAGCTCAGAGCTGGAATAACTAATGAAACCCATGCTCCCTCTCATGTCGGATTACGTCAAAGAAATCAACAAAAGACCAAACAACTTAAAGAGGAGTCGAGAGAAGTACAGAAAGCATTGTTGTTTTTTCCCAGGCTTGAGAGTGTGCGTTTGTGCGAAAGTGTGTCCTGCCGTCTTACTTTTGCCCCTGGTACCTCTGAGTCACTCCACGTTGCTGTGGTGATGGATTCAGACTGCCACCAGTTGATTGCTTCAATATCTCAGCGGTTGGACACTAGCCTGTTTCAGTAAGATTACAAGCGAGGTTTCAGAGGAGCTGTTCTTTTAAATAGGACACAAATCTCTTGTGGCAAGCGGCAAGTAAAAAAAAAATCACTCTGAAATTCAATCAGAAAAGGAAATCTGTCCAACAAAGGCTGTGCTATTTAAGGTCGCACTCATTAATTAAAGTCCGGTCCTAGTGTGAAAGACCAATTTGTGGATCTAAATGCTCTTGGATGGAAGAGCTTTCACTATGGGTTGCTTCTTTTTTTATGGCTCGGGTTTTATGAAATAACAAAAGAAATCAAAAAAGCAATTTTGGGGAAATGTCTTCTCTCAGCCAAATTACTGCTTCATTTGAGACCTGGCCTTCTGAGGACAACAGCAACAGCAGAAAGAAAGTGCGGATAATATTCAGCCTATGCCCCTAAGGAAGCTAAATGAATAATCATAAATACTGAAATGAAGTGTCCTCCAGTCATTTCCTTTATTTTCAGTCAGAAATGCATCGGTCCTTGGAAGGCATTTGGTTGTACATGCCAAGAAAGTGGTCTTTATCGCACGGTTTCTCCCTATTTAACCCTCTTTCCTTTTCTCTGCACCTCACAGTGGCGATCTTACTGAAGGACGATTATTTTGTGAGAGGAGCTGGGCTACCGGGCCGCTTCAAAGCCGAGAAGGTGGAGTTCCACTGGGGCCAGAGCAATGGTTCCGACGGCTCGGAGCACAGCATCAATGGCAGGAGATTCCCTGTGGAGGTGAGCTCCAACTAATCTCTCTCCAACATCTGTTCCATATCTAAACAACCCAGCTCCGCAAACTCCCAACTCTGGCCTACTTGCTTTATTTTGCGGGCTATGCTACTTTTTGCAATTGCACTCTTACTTGGGACGTTCTTCTCAAAAACATTAAAGCAATATTTTAACAGCACTATCCATTTCAAATGGCCCAAGATTTGTGGTGCTTCGAGGGTCTGTTTCCTTTGAAGTATGTATAATGATGTATAAGAGTGTCCCCAATAAAAAAGACAAAAATTCATGGTGCTAAATGCCATGTGGTGTAACCAACAACAAGTAAAAACATATTTTGTATGCATGTCTTAAATGCACAGTAAATATAAGTAATTATATAAATATATTTTTCAAGGTAAAAGATTTCACACGACATGATATTTTACTATATTTGTCATAAAAAGTTATCTGATATTTTAAGAAAATTTCAATTAAGTGACTCCTTTTTAGTGTATTTTATTATTATTATTTAATTAATAGCAAAAGAAAAAAACGAAAAAGCATCACACCACAACTCTCAGAAGTCTAAAATGAGCTTTATCTGGACTTTAAATAGAGGGAAAGTAAGAAGAAACATGGTTGAGAGGAAGAACGCTTGGCCGTCTCTTATAGAATTGTGTAAGGGGCGTTCCTGTATTGATTGAACAGGACATTATGGAGACGAGCTCTCTCTTGGGTCTGATCACTGCCTGCTTGTGTCTTTCTTTGCAATTCTGATTTATCATTATGGTTGCCTGACACCTCTCGTGCACACTTGAAACTGGTTTTATCACCCAGCCTCAAATATGCAAGTGATCAGAGTTTGGCCTGTCTTTAAACCTTAAGTGCGATGAATGTTGTTTGGTTTGGTGGACATTTATTGCCACCCACCCGCCCAACCTAATTTAGAGAGTAAAATATGTGTTTCGTTGGCCTGCATAAGCATCCCTCTAATTGGCAGTTTGATATGGCTTTGTGTGATAATGTCTTTGCAGTACAAATCTCATTGGCACTGAAGTTCTCCTACTGCATTCTTCCAGCTACAATGTGTAGATGTTGCTTGCTTGAAAAAGACATTGAAAATTGTAAAAAGGAATTTAGTAGATGTACTAAATCTTGTATTAAATATAAAGCAAATCATAGTATTTTACTTTAATGGAAAGAGATTTGCTGCAGTTGTGAGAGGCCAATGTGTGACAGTGATTTTAGCACATTTAGAAATGATTTTATTCATAACCAGATCAAAATGAAAAAAGAACAGAAGCAGGACAAAATGACTCTTTTAGTGAATCAAAACTAAGCAGCACGACCGATGTAGTCCAACCACAAGGAATGGCTCTTATGATTTAGTTCTTTTTATTGAATTAAAAGCAGCATGAGCAGTGTAATATTACCAGTTCCTGAACAAATGACACTTATGAACCATTCTTTTTTTTAGTGACTCAAAATGAAACAGCATGACTATGTAGTCCAATTCATCCCTGACTGAATGACCATTAGGAGCCAATTCTTTTTATCGAATCAAATCCATACAGCATGACCAGTGTAGTCCAACTAATGCCAGAACAAATGACTCTTACAATCCAGTTTTAACTTAAATAACTTTTAGTTAATCAAAACAAAACAGCAAAATAGTGTAGTCTAGCTAATTCAGAATGACCTGTGTGAGCCGGTTCTTATTAGTGAATCACATCCATACAACACAACCATTGCAGTCCAAATAATACCCAAATATATGACTCCAAATCTGTTGATGAACCAGTTCATGTTAGTGAATCAAACGCATACAGCGCAGCCCGTCTAATCCTACCAATTCCTGAGCAACTGACTCTTCTAAGCCATTCCTTTTTACTGGCTCAAACACATACTATTCGTTTTATAAATCTGCATTTGCAAACATATATCGTGTTTCCTTCAAGAAAGCAAGTGATCAGTTAATCAGGTAGCTTCAGAGGCAACTAGAGCAGACATGTTTTATTCAGAGTGACTTTTGGACAGTCTCACTAGAGCGATCTGTGTTTAGGTTTCTCTGATGTCTGTCTGTAGTGTGTTTGACTTGTTTGGTCTGTCACCTTTAGTGTCTTGTAGTCGATGTGAGTTGAGCCTGAAGCTCAGAGAATGTAGATGAGGCTGCTCTTTTCATTCTGTTACACAATCCTAGCTGTACAAAGAAAAAGACAAAGAGACAGACGTGAGAAAGAAGAGTTTGGAACATCACAGAAGCAGCAGAAACAGATGACATGACGAGAAATGCTAGAGGTAAGGTTAAGAACAAAACCGAATAACAAGATGGAAAAAAGGCCAGAGCTGAAGTGAAGTGTGGCTTATTATGAATTAGTCTACACCAGCCAAAATGCTAGTTTACAACCAACATGCTCATTAATGAAACTAATTGAGTCAGAAAGCTAATTAAGGCTATGGGGCTCGTGGTTTTCCTGGCGTGACGTCATGTGTTTTGGCCTGTGCTCTCTTCATGAAAGCTCTCAGACCTCGATCCTTCACGCAGCTCTCATACACAATAGCGTCACCTGTGGATTAAAGCCATTTACAAAAACCTACATTAAGCGTAAGTGCTCATTCGGTTTCCTTATAAAGTGGCCATGACATGATTTAGAGGGTGTAGACTGAGAGAAGAGGGCTCATTAAACTGAATTAATTACACTAATTAGAACCACTGAAGAATTATTGAAAGACTAGGGATGGAGGGTTGTTGCTGTTGTGGTTGCTTTTGTGTTTCTGTTCTCTTTAAGGCAGCTTTTTTTTTATTTTTAAAGCCACTTAAAAAAATTTATAATTTCAATATTGTGTCATCTACACAATTTTATAAAACAGTAAAAAACGAAATAATGTTATTTTTATATACAACAGGTGAATAAAGTTCACACCGAGAAATGTTTTCTGGTTACTTTGTCTATTTTTGACCAACTAAAAGGAAATAGTTCCAAGCTAATTCCAAGCAGAATGACTGTGACCTTTATCCATGCAACACATTGTAGTTGTTTTCTTGAATGAAACAGTTGTGTGAATGATTCAATGACTCGGTCATACAGACAATCACTTGTGTCTTTGAATGAATCAGCACATTTATATGGAGCAGGAAATGGTAAAGGCCTGTGCAAGCTTTGGAAGTACTGATGGAAGTCATCTACTGCATCATTGCTTTGATAATATTACTGAATATGATCCAGGTGTATTTGATAAAATGCGATTTTCTCAGCTTTTTGCTCAAAATGTTTTTTTTTTTTTTTTTTTTTTATGAAACCTACCTACATTCAAGTGTTGATTAAAAACAATTCTTGAAGCTAAAATAAAAAAAAAAATAGTTTGAAAGTAGAGGGTCTGATCTTTATTTTGATGTATTGCATGTTCAGATATTCATACAACAAAACATTCTGGGGGCCATGACATTTTTGTGAAAATCAGCAAAAACGCTGGCAGTGGCTGGCAACTTTTTTCAAAAACGCTGGCGGGGAAAGAGTTAAAAGCATGAGCGTAATCACAATTTGCTATTTGAATCCATTTAAAGCTATAATAAATATTTCCTAATACTTATTAGGCACTGTGATAAATACCTCTCATGTGTACACCTGGACAGAAGTCATTGGTTTTCAAGACTAAATAAAGAACGTTAGAATTCACAGAAGATGCTTTTGTTTCTTATTGATTGTTTGGATCAGTCAGTGTGAGCCAGACGAATTCAGGACTTGTATATTTCTTGATTCGTTTTTGTTTGTTTCTTATCTTAACAGAGTAATATTACAGCTCTGCTTAGATCATCAAACTGAGATTTTCAGGGAACCGCACATTGCCAAGTGCTCCCGCTTTGCATACAGATTACTCTTCCACAAAGCATTCTGCATTACTGAGTCGCACTGGCCCTGTTAACCAAAGAAGTTTTCATGTTTTTGTTTTTGAAGTGTGGCAATTACTTTTGTTTTAGCTGGAGCGTCGACTGGAGACCTGAGGTAATTAAACGCTGCCCCCTGTGGAGGGCTGTTCAGAGTCTGACCAACAGCACTGCTTCTTTTGACGGAGCACCCATGTGGCCCTTGACTTCAATCTGAGAGCTGCAAGATGACTGTCATTATCACTGGGGAGAGCGCTCTCCATCCTTCACTCGTCCGTCAAGCAGACCCTCCAGATGTATGGTAATCCAGGGGCTTCACGGCGTTGACAAAAGGCCCTCCTCCAGAGTGTTTTGTACAGCTAAAACACAAACTTGAGGGATTTAGGAAAAGAACACATTGGTCTATACTCTGACTCCCTGGATAGAAGTACACAATTTTTTGGGGAAATATTTTATTTTTAAGACTTTTCTTTAACTTGGAGGAGGTCAAAGCAGCCTCACAGTAACAAACAAGAAAATAGCAGAATCAGTTATCAAAACTCAACTACAGAGACAATTCAGATTCTGCTGTTAAGCAGTTGTAAAAGACAATAGTGTCATTATTCATCTTCAGTCAGTTCAGTGTTGGAACTAACTAGTCAAATAAAATGAATTTGCCAACAAGATGCATGAATCTACAAGCAATCAGCAGTAATGAATATTAGTCCATGAATATTAATTAGGTGAATGTTATGTTAATGTTATACCTTATAGATATTCACGAGTCATGCTGATATGGTCTATAATATTCACTTCTCAGATCATGGTATTATCAATAGCAATATGTGTGTGTGTGTGTGTGTGTGTGTGTGTGTGTGTGTGTGTGTGCACCTGGTATTCATCACGTCCTGGGGACCAAATGTCCCCACAAGGATAGTAATACCAGTAAATCTTAATCTTGTGGGGACATTTTTTGGTCCCCATGAGGAAACAAGCTTATAAATCATACAGCATAAAGTTTTTTGAAAATCAAAAACTGCAGCATGTTTCCTGTGAGGGCTAAGTTTAGGTGTAGGGTTGGTGTAGGGCAATAGCACATACAGATTGTACAGTATAAAAACCATTGCGCCTATGGGATGTCCCCATAAAACATGGAAACCCAACATGTGTGTGTGTGTGTGTGTGTGTGTGTGTGTGTGTGTGTGTGTGTGTGATCATCATTGCAGTTACACATCGTTTTAAGTCTGTCTTAAGGTGGTACATATAAATGGAGATTATATATACATACAATTTAAAATGCATTTTTACATTTACAAGGGTTCTCTAGTTCCTGTAGTCATTATATATTTATAATAGAAGCGTACAGTAATGGACCTGTAATCATCAAGTTTTATTCATTATAGATGGATTTCTTGAGAACGTTTCTGAGTGGTCTTTTATGTTATTGTTAGGGATGGCTTGAAGTGCTCAACTAGCCATTCACAAATGGACTAATCGAATGGATTAATCAAATAGGTTATATAGATTTTTCTTTCTTTTTTATATAAGGTGGCTAGAGAATGAATTAGGGGACTTTACAGAAAAGTGTTAAGCATATCCCATTAAAGGCATAGTTCACCCAAAAATGAAAATTCTGTCAATGATTACTCACTCTCATGTCGTTCCAAACCCAAAAGACCTTCCTTCATCTTCGGAACACAAATTAAGATATTTATGATTAAATCTGGGAACTTTCTAACCCTGCATAGACAGCAATGCAACTGACATGTTCAAGGCCCAGAAAGGTAGTAAGAACATTGCTGAACCACTGATGTCACATGGACTATTTTAACAATGTCCTCACTATCTTCTGGGCCTTGAATGTGGTACATCACTATCTTCTGGGCCTTGAATGTGGTTTCATCAAAAATATCTTAATTTGTGTTCCAAAGATGAACAAAGGTCTTACGGGTTTGGAACGACATCAGGGTGAGTAAATAATGACAGAATTTTCATTTTTGGGTGAACTATCCCTTTAACATATCAAACTCTCCAAGAAGCTGTGTCTCTTTGAAACCACTGCCACAAAATCAAAGCATCGTTTTTGACTAGTTGTTCAGAATATGTAGTTTTGCACATAATTAGTTGGTTGACTCTTAATCAGATGCACCAGATTCTCAGATGATCATTAATATTCTGAAATGTTGTGTCAGATAAAGGAGACTAAAATGTGTGCTTTTGTGGGACCTACAGGAGCAAGGTAGGGAAGCACTGAAGTAGACTGTGATATAGACAGAAATTCACCCTTCATGTCTTTCTATTCCTCCTGAAGCGGTTTACTCACTCACACATGCTAAACAGCCTGAGGAGGTCAGAGAGAGAAAGAGGAAGTGAGGGAGAGAGAGTTGACAGGGTGTGTAAGAGATGAGCTGTGACAGATGTCTGTCAAATGACACTTCTACAGACACCAAAGGCAACCGAGCAAAGGAACGCAGGCTTCAGTTTGTTTTTGGGGAGTTACAGTATAGCGCCTCCTACTGGACGTGTACATATTCACACTAATAAACCCCAGCACCAACACATCAAGCAGAAACATATTTTTAGGGGTCCAGTACTGAAAGGTTTATGTTCAGATTGTTCTTATTGCTCTGATTTTTCTTCCCTGAAAGTGTCTGGGTGTCAGAAATCATAAAGTCAGAGATGGCAAACTTGGTGGAATGATCCCAAATCTCACCCACCACTTAGGTAATCGAAATGACATCCATCTGCTTTAAGACTTTTAGACCAAGCAGAAACATCTGCCAGCCGGTTGCATCAGCAGTCGACTGAACGAAGGCTCAAGCCCTAAAAGGTAATTCTACTAGGGCTAGCACCCATTTACCGGACCTCCATAATCGGTTGTGACTACTGGGTGAACGTTACATCACCTGATTAATATTCATGAGCCAAGCTGATGAGGTTCATAATCTGCCCCCACCTTCTACATCCCTGATGACGTGTATTTGATGCATAGCCGGAGCTTTAACTTGAGACAGGATGTGAGATCGAGTGTAAAAGTATGTTTGTACTTCACAAATTACATTCATCTGCCTGGAGGTAGTGCTATTTTAAGAATATTTACATTTTTGCTTATTTCTCGACAACCAAAAGGACTAGAATCAAAATCTCTTTTGCCTCTGATTCTCTAAATGTGATTTTCATTTCTGGTGTAAAAATTAATGTCTTTTACAGAATAATTTTACAAAATGTATGGGTTGTCAGATGAGCACGTTTATTATGCTTCATCCTGCCCCCAAATTTATATAATATTCTATTTTCAAAAGACTGGTCAGAAATCGTAATATTAATTGCTATTATTTTATAAAGAATTTTAAAATATATTTCAAATTAGAAAACGGTTCTTTTGAATTGTAATGACTGCGCATTATTGCTTTTTTTTACTGTATTTTTTTATCAAATAAATTCAGCCTTGTTAAGCGTAAGAGACTTTCAGAACCATTAATATACATTAAAATTCTGATAATATTGATATTATGCTTTAGTAGAATCTGTGGTATTTATGGTATTTTAGTATGGTACTGTATTTATTTTTGTAAAAAAAAAAAAAAAAGAATGTTGTCTCTATAATATCAGCCATGAAAATGTTCACACGTAGGCTTTTGGGCTTTTTATACATAAAAATATATAGCTGAATTCAAATTTTAGGAAGAGTACACTTTGGAAAGGATATTTTTGTACACATTATTTGTAAAAGGCGTCAAATAGATTGAGTTGTACAAAGCATTTAAAAAAATTGTTTGATAAATATGAGACCATGAGATATTCAAATGTGGCCAAATGCAGGCCAAACAGTTACACTAACCCTAATAACTGCCGCTTATTCTGACTTCACGTTTATAACTCCATCTGCAAAGCCAGAATCCAGACGTTGAATTTCCTAAAAGTCCACGCTAATATATTTCCCAATAGTCTTTCCTGTTCTGGTGGCTCGGGTCTTGTTTTTTTTCGTGACAGATGAAGGCAGCAACAGCTTTGCACAACGTCAACCTACACTCCCATGAATACACATGAGGCAGGCCATTGGCGTTTCACTGCAAAATGCCGCACTCATTTTCTCAGAGTCATCTTGATGAATGATTTATGATTTACAAGGCCTGCCATTTAGTAATTGTTCTCTAATAAGACCGCTGAATGGCATGATTAAGTGCAGCCCTGCTGCATTCAGGCCGGCTGTTTTAACTGTAAATCTCCGTTTAGTATGCCAGTCACATTCAGAGAGGCGTAGGATCTTCAATCAGGCGGGCATCAGCCTCCATGCAGCATTTATCCTGATAACACTTATATTGCTGTCTGAGATCACACACACTCACTCACACTTTAGCGTGGCTAAAGGCCCGTTATTTCCTCATGAATAAGTTGGGCGCCACAAAAATCGACTCCTCACGCATTTCTTCTATTAATCTTTAACCTGTGTCTTTTTCTGTGTGTCGAAATCCGAGATGACAGTCACAAAGAGGTCGCCATCACTGCTCAGAACAAATGCTATTATAACATTTAAATCACCCGAATAAATAATGGCAGAATAATATTCAAACTGGCTCCCAGAGTTTGGAGGGTGATACGGCGGCGTGTAAACAGTCACAGTGATCTAGATGTATTTTGGATCGCCCGTCATTCACAAAGCTGTACACATTCCATGTTTGCTTAATTTTTATTTTTTTTTCATTATTTAATTATGCTTTTGGCGACCAATAAGAATTTAATACATTTACGCATTTAGCAGACGCTTTTATCCAAAGCGACTTACATTGCATTCAAGTTACAATTTATCAGCTCTTGCTTTCCCTGGGAATCGAACCCATGACCTTGGCGTTGCTAGCGCCATGCTCTACTATTTAAGCTACAGGAAAGCCCATACTCTCAGCTCTGCTTAAAGAGATACCAAGAAAGCTCAAAAAGACTGTTTAACCAAGAAGACATTTCTATAAATTATTTAATCTTTTATGTATCAAGCCTATGATTTTTGTTGAACACAAAAGGAGATGTTTGCCAGAATGTTCAAGCTGCACATCCAATGAAAGTGAATGGTGACCAGGGGCTGTCACCATTCACTTTCATTGAATGAATGAAACTGTTAATAATTTAACAGTATTAAATGCAACTACACATTGCATTTCAAGTCTTCTAAAGTTATAGATTTGTGAGAAACAGAACAAAAAATGTTTAGTTTTTTTTCCACCACAGCTATCATATCTTATTTGCATAATTTGAAAATGATTTGAAAACCAGTGCTGCTGTAGTATCATTGAGATGCTATTTTTTCATGTTTTAAATCTAATATTTTATTTTAGAAGTTTCTGTTTTCATTCGATTTAGTTTCATTAATTTTGTTGTGTGTTCTTGTCATTTAATGTAACTTTTTATGGTTTTAGTTTATTTAACTATAATGGTTTATAAACTATAATAACTTTTGCAACCAATGATGTTTGGCATTATTGTTTTAGATGTAGAACCTGGCACGATGTCATATTAATAAATGCAAATGTGAATGGGATTTGAGAGGACAGGATTCAATGAATACTTACTTTTTTTAAATATCATTATATGGCTTCATAAGGCTTTTATAAAATATAGCTTTTATGGTGCTTTTTGTTTATTTATTTTTACTTTTATGATGTCATTTTTTGTAAGACCCTGTTCAGTATTCAGCTTCATTGTATAGAAAAGAGCACCTAGAACATTCTTAAAAACATCTTATTTTTGTCCTCTAAGGAAACAAAGAAAGCCATATGGATTTAGAATGAAATTACTGCGAGTAAACTGTCAAAATCTTCATTTTTGCTCCAAATGTTTTCAACACTTTATTAAATCCATTCCGTAGAATTTCCTCCAAAACGCAGCAGAAAATAACTTGGTATGTGAGCGTTATTTCCAAAGGTTTCCTGGAGTGATAGAGTCTGTGTTGTAGCCAGGGGCGTCGAGCGCGGTGATGAAATTTGGGGTTGTTGTCTGTGTTTCCCTTATCGTCGACGCAGCCCGAATTTAAAACTGCAGAGGGGATGAAGGTCAGGTAAGCCGCTGGATTGTGGGATACGGTGCTTAGGTGGTCAGCATTCCATTTAATCACGGCCGAACCCTCTGTCCGGCCGGCTCGATGATAAACACGCAGAACGGCTGCTACGAGAGCGAGAGAGAGGCTCTCACTGAGGCCTATGTCCACCTGTGCCGATAAGAGACGCACAAAGTAAATTAACACATGTGATGGGGGGCACAGAAGCCAACACACACCGCTGTGGGTATCAGAGATAAGACGTGGCATTGATGAATTGAATTTTATTTCCCATCCGCCCTTGCAGTCGGTGCAATAGAAAGCGCATTCCAAAATATTACCTGATGCAAAGATAGCCGAAAAGAGAGAACACGACCGGGAACGAGTCACACAAGCGATGGAAATGAGCATAGGTTTCCTCAAGTACAGGCATGTCTACTGTTACAGTGCTTTCACTGTCAGCGTTTCTTTTCATTTCCTTTTTTTTATTGAAAATTGACCTGACAAAGCAGCCGTCGTCCTTTTTTTTCCTTCTCTTTGTGGGGTTTGCAGGCCTGCAATAACCAAAAACCCTCTGCTAAATAAGCGTTATCAGCTCCGACACAGAATATGCAGACATGGGAACTTCGGGTTTATTGAATAGTCCGAAAAGTAAAAAGTCTAACAAACTAAATTACAACAAGGCGTTTTAGCTGAGATAACACATATTCTCGTAACGGTGGCCTGCTAACCTTTTGAAAGTAGCATCTGGGTGTCTTCTGTGGCGGGGTTGTGCCGTGAAAAATCATCGTTATGGTGCTGACACCTCCTAATGTCTAAATACCAGCTGGTGCACTAGGGGAAACACAAATGTAATGGAACAACGCATCCCAACAGGCAACGTGTCATCTCGGGTTTTGTATTAATTCGTAAATATTTTACAACACGCCGTTGTGCGCTCGCTTCAGCCTCTTGGGCGAATCACGAGGTCGCTACATTTGTGTAACATGCCTTCTGCTGAGCTGATGGTTTGTTCTTGTATACAAGATCTTGTATCTTGTGGTGATGGCGCAGTGGATAAGACACATGCCTTTGGTGTGAGAGACCCGGGTTCGAATCACACATGCCTTTGGTGTGAGAGACCCGGGTTCGAATCCACTGTGAGACACCAATGTGTCCCTGAGCAAGACACTTAACCCCTAGTTGCTCCAGAGGCGTGCGACCTCTGACATATATAGCAATTGTAAGTCGCTTTGGATAAAAGCGTCAGCTAAATGAAATGAATAAAAATGAATAAATATTTGCATGAGTAAAGTCCAATAACCATGTTTTCGAAACATTATCGCTTGAGTTCACTGGTTTTGAAGATGATTTGATGGGATCGAAAACTAAATGGTCAGCTGGTAGGTGGAATTTTCTCGAAAGCGTGAACTGAGCAACTGAGTTTCATGATAGAGTAACAAACAAAACAAGATAAATCACAGAAAACATATTGTTTTTGATGGCTGGATGAAAAAAACAAGCATACTGTACAGCATGTTCAGTGTGTTTCAACGCATGAACAGATTACTCATAGGAGTCTCTTAACCTTCTTGTTGTGTGCAGGTCATTTTGACCCAGAGAGGGGTTTTTTAAAATAATGCCCCAAATAATGCACTTTTCACTCAAAACTGGTGTGTAAGCTCAGTTCAGTCAGGCCTAGGACCAATCAAAGAAATATAAAACCTGTGCTAAAAGAAGACAAGTTAACAAAAAGTCCAAGATTTGCTGATAATGTAGCCTAATGAATGGTTCACAAGCTAATTTTTTTTTTTTTTTTAAAGCTGGTCATTTTGGACCGGGAACACCAAATAGATACAAAAATTTAAAGGTTAAAGAAACTGGTCAAAAACACTCACAGAAAAAGTGGTTTGAATCAGTCTGATGAATCATTTTCTGCATATATCAGAATGATTGCTGAATTATTATTACTCATGCATAGTTTATAGTTAAAGAGGTGCAAGAATTTTGCCCTTGTTATGGATTTTTGAAAATTATCTTTCATGCAGTGTGTAACACAGCTCTAAGTGAATGAAAACATCCTGCATCCTTTTAAATCTGAAAGTGCTCCATGTATAAAGAGTCGACTCTGAATCATTGAAACGAGTCGTTTTTAAAACGAATCCCAAGCCGTTTCATGGTGACGTCAACATATATATAATATTAGCATATTGCCCGACCACTTGTTGGTCTTTTCTCATTGGTCTGAATGAAAATGAAAATTCATTCTTTGCCACTAGGTGCTGCTTCTGGAGCGGTAAAATAACAGTTTCCTTGGTATCGCTGTACACAAAGCAGCACTGAACTCACAAACGCTGCTTTATCAAGCATTACAGGCATCATGAAATGAAAACGAGACCAATTGGACCAATCACCACCGATTAGCGTCACGCAAAAGAGGGGTTTGGAAAAATGAATCGTTGTGTGAATCGTTTGGGAGTTGTTGAGCAAGGAAGGTAAAAATAAATGCATATAATAAGACAATGAAAGTGTTTTTTGACCTTGCATGCATGTCAACCTGTTGTTGGAGACTCGCAAATCCAAAATATGAACCTTTCATTACCCATAATTGGGGCACTTTAATTTATTTATATTTACAGTTTTGTTAATATTTTGAATTCACGTTTATTTTTCAACATAAGTTTTAATCTTGATTTAAAGTTTTTTATCTAATACTTATATTCAGCTTTATTTCAATGAATAAAAAAGAACATTAATAAACTATTGAAAAATGTAAGTACATATTTAGACACAAACAAGAAATGCAGTTATCTATATTAATATAATTAATTATATTTTATTTAATTCTAGCTTTATTTCAAAGGAACATACAGTAAATATGAAGAAACAAACAAGATTTTATTTTTTTCATTTCTTCTCACTCTGGTGTTAATTTTGTCTTCAAACAGGCTCTTAATATGTACTAGGTCCAGGGCTATATTTGACGTCAGAGACCAAATCAAAGAATATGCATATTTAGTGACACAAATTGTAAACTATTAGAGTGTGTATGGGATATAAATCATATGAATAACAGTATACACAAGTATATATACACTCACCTAAAGGATTATTAGGAACACCATACTAATACTGTGTTTGACCCCCTTTCGCCTTCAGAACTGCCTTAATTCTACGTGGCATTGATTCAACAAGGTGCTGAAAGCATTCTTTAGAAATGTTGGCCCATATTGATAGGATAGCATCTTGCAGTTGATGGAGATTTGTGGGATGCACATCCAGGGCACGAAGCTCCCGTTGCACCACATCCCAAAGATGCTCTATTGGGTTGAGATCTGGTGACTGTGGGGGGCATTTTAGTACAGTGAACTCATTGTCATGTTCAAGAAACCAATTTGAAATGATTCGAGCTTTGTGACATGGTGCATTATCCTGCTGGAAGTAGCCATCAGAGGATGGGTACATGGTGGTCATAAAGGGATGGACATGGTCAGAAACAATGCTCAGGTAGGCCGTGGCATTTAAACGATGCCCAATTGGCACTAAGGGGCCTAAAGTGTGCCAAGAAAACATCCCCCACACCATTACACCACCACCAGCAGCCTGCACAGTGGTAACAAGGCATGATGGATCCATGTTCTCATTCTGTTTACGCCAAATTCTGACTCTACCATCTGAATGTCTCAACAGAAATCGAGACTCATCAGACCAGGCAACATTTTTCCAGTCTTCAACCGTCCAATTTTGGTGAGCTCGTGCAAATTGTAGCCTCTTTTTCCTATTTGTAGTGGAGATGAGTGGTACCCGGTGGGGTCTTCTGCTGTTGTAGCCCATCCGCCTCAAGGTTGTGCGTGTTGTGGCTTCCCAAATGCTTTTCTGCATACCTCGGTTGTAACGAGTGGTTATTTCAGTCAAAGTTGCTCTTCTATCAGCTTGAATCAGTCGGCCCATTCTCCTCTGACCTCTAGCATCAACAAGGCATTTTCGCCCACAGGACTGCCGCATACTGGATGTTTTTCCCTTTTCACACCATTCTTTGTAAACCCTAGAAATGGTTGTGCGTGAAAATCCCAGTAACTGAGCAGATTGTGAAATACTCAGACCGGCCCGTCTGGCACCAACAACCATGCCACGCTCAAAATTGCTTAAATCACCTTTCTTTCCCATTCTGACATTCAGTTTGGAGTTCAGGAGATTGTCTTGACCAGGACCACACCCCTAAAATGCATTGAAGCAACTGCCATGTGATTGGTTGATTAGATAATTGCATTAATGAGAAATTGAACAGGTGTTCCTAATAATCCTTTAGGTGAGTGTATATCCACATACAACACACAAGTGTAAAGAATCTCATTTCGCTTGAGCCTGGAAGGCTCTTCCTTGTTTAGCCAGGGTGAGATAACACACACACACACACACACACACACACATATACACAAAGCACTACACAGTTAAATATGGAATGAAAAGAGGAATCCATTTCACAGCATGCACACACTCAGGGAAAAAACATGGAGCTTAAACATTGTAAGCATTATTCAAGTGGAAAACGATTTTCCACTTCAACAATGTTAATGCACTATAATGACATGTCATAAATTCCTGATGTTGTTCGTTCGCACAAGGCCCAAAGTAATGACTTAAAAACTAATTAGCACTGAAACCTCAAGACAAACCATATATATTTTCTGACATTAAGTGAGTTTATATCACATATTTCCAGTGTTCCAACACTGCAAAAGCTGAATTTGTGCCATAAATTAGTTATTTTCTACTGTAATGCCTTATGGTACGTGCTTTCCGTCTCTGTGTCTGAACAGCATCCTATAAAATCTTTTTAGATAACGGATTCATGCCGTGCCATTTTTTAAATCTTTGTATTTTTTATTGCCCTTCCAAGAAAAGGGGCACATCCAATTCCTGACATAATATTATATTTTCCTCTCTGCCTCCTCTGACACTGAAAAACACATTCATTCTTTAAAAGCCATGTGAAACCTGGAGGGCAAATAGATGTTGTCCCAGTTCTTTGCTTTGCTAGATACCATTTTTGATAATCTTGTCGTAGATCCCGTCCCCTCCTGCCTTTCTTTGCTCAAAAACACTGTTCCCCGTATTTTATGAAGAGACGTAATACCCGTGAAATGGGAAATAAAAGGCACATGACACTTTTACAGATCTCAGGGCTTCTCTGTTGCTCTTTCATTTTCTGGGAAGAAGGATGAGAAGACAATAATTTCTATCCGTTTCTCTCTTTCTGCGACACTGTGTGGCCTTGATGCATGGTTTGAAAAGCTCTGGCGCTGGGCGCGAATTGAGGAACGGTTCATTAGAAGGTCAAAGCACTTCCCAGGCAGTCACGAAGCTGTGAACTCGTACTGTAAAATCTATACTCTTGATCGTTCTCTGACCCCTGTAAGGTGCTCTTCAAGATGGTTTGGTTAATTACAGTATGAGAGAGTTGTGCTTTTGATGAAGAAGAGCAAACGAGGAATTCTGCTCATTCAGCCTTTTTGTGAGGTTACAGGACTGCATGGCAAAACTACATTTCCCATCATTCTTTGCAGCAGAAGGATAATATGAATAGATAAAGCATCGATTATAGACTATTTTGTTATTTGTGTGCTAACATAGCTTACAATCTTTGTTGGTGAGACAAAAAGAGCAAGAAAGATGAAGCAGCCCAATGTATTGTGAGGAAATGATCAAAAGTTTATCAGTACTACTAAATATTATTTCTATATTATTATAAATAATATTAAAAGTAATATTTGGTGTTAATAAACTAGCTCTGAGTGACAGATTAATTTAGGCTAAATTTGTAATGTTGTTGCTTCCAGCTCTTTTGTTTTGTTTTGTTTTGTTTTGTTTTGTTTTGGTTTGTTTTGGTTTGTTTTCGTAATTTTTTTCAAATATTGTAATGTTGACGGACCCCATCAAGCACAATCATTCAACCCTGTTACCCAAATTATTGTGAGGAAAAATGATCAATCAAATATTGTTTTCTCTAATTTATGGGATTATAAATGAATATAAATGAATTTAAAATATATTATTAAAATAATAAAAATTAATAATATTGTTGACAGCTTATTGTAGGCAAAGTTTTGGCTGTTTTCTTTATATATATCATCACATTGAGTCAAATGTCCCACCCTGTTAAACAGCTTTGATGCCCTGTATTCTTTGTGTGATTTTTGTCACATACTATTTGTGCTGGCCGTGTTAATTAGCCTTGTGCTGTTTAATACAAACATAAATACACGCTCCTGTTGTTTGGTTTGTCCTCACTGCACACATACTACACGTTGGGTCCTGCTCTATAAAGCAAGGTTTTCTCTCATGTCTGTCCTTGTGAATGTCAGCGTGATGTGTGTGTGCACGCGCACCTCCAACCGTGGGACCTGGAGAGATGTCAATACGGGATAAATTCAATTTGGCAAAGTGTGGTGTGCACAGTGCATTCTTTAGAGACAAAGCCCAGGGAGGAATAACAGGTCTCGTCTGAGGTAGAACTCCCAGGTTGGCTCTTTGGGATTCAGAAGAAGCATGGCACTATTACCATTTATATTACAGGTATTAGAGGTTGTCTGCTTGCACCCTGCCCTCTCTCATCCTGAACTTGACAATAAACTCCACAAGACCGTTTCAAAATGTCTGCGCGCTGCAGGTAGCAAGATTGTTTCTGATTCAGAAAAGAGAGTGTTTTTTTCCTTTTCGTTTATAGTTTTAGTTCAAAGAGCGTGTGGCTTTACACACCTTAAAGGATATTAAAATTGAAACAGGAATTGGGGATCAGTCAAAAACCACCGTATGGAAATTATTGCAGGTCCAATTCATTTGGATTGTTCAGCCAAGGATTTGCTCAAGAAGACCACATCTAACATAACATACACTAACATAAAATTAACCTAGCATGACAAATAGCTCGTTTGAAATCCTTGCATATTGTAAGCAGTGTTTTTAAAGAGAAATGGTGAATTTTTGTCACACTTCAGATCTGTTGACCATATTAAAACCAAAAAAATAATGTCAGTAACAGGGACAAAACTAGGGGTGGCCAGAAGTGGCAATCGTTGTTTCTGTCTTTATTTTCTTTACAAGAATTGAGTTTAAATGAATTGGTTTTAAGAATAACGTAAGAATTGAGTTTAAACTAAATTTAAACGTAGAACCATCTCTTTATAGGAGACTTCTAAAATGCACACTCTAACAGTGCCAGGCACACATTTTTAAAACACAAAGTTACCCTTTTAGTAGTAATTTGCAGTATGGCAAATTATTATTTTATTTTTTTCAGCTTTTGCAAATGTTGGTTCATTCAACCCTGTTACCCTATTTATTATAAGAATATATTCTTAAATGGTTACTCATTTACTTTTAGCTAATGTTTAATGTTTCATTGTTTTTATTAAATTAAATCATGCAAATGATGGTCAAAACTATTTTAACTTCTGGTAACAGAGTTGCTTATCTGCCTATGTGGTAACAGAATTGCCTAATTATTCATTCGAAAATGAATTTTGACGAACATGTTCTTATGGTTAAATCAACACATTTTTCGAAAATTATATGTGTATTTTAATAATTTTTTCAGAGTTAATTTTTAAGATTTACAGCTACTATTTTGTACCCTTTTTTCGTGAAAGTGCCCAATAAGAGTAAACAGATATAAAGTAAAGGAGGAAGGATGTTGGAGCTGTGGAGCGGACATTCGGTCAGCGAGAAATCTTTAGGCTCAGCTCCCTGCGGGCCGCAGTGCTCATTTATCTCCTTTGCTTTCTCACGGTGACGGCCGTTGTTTTAAAGGGATAAAGTGCCGAAATCGATATATGTGTCCCGTCACTCAAATTCAGCATTAAGAGGAATGGATAAGCTAGGGTGTGTGTGTGTGTGTGTGTGTGTGTGTGTGTGTGTGTACCTACTTAACCATATTTTGGGGACAAATTTGTACCCAAAAGTGAAGTAAACCTGACAAAATCTCCAAAACCCTCACTTTGGGGACGTCCTCATTTGTAAAATGGGTTTAAAAATAAACTAAACAAAGTTTTTTTTAAATTGTAAAAATGCAGAAAGTCTCCTGTGAGGGCTAAGTTTAGTTGTAGTTTAGTTTAGTTTATTTATTTACAGGGGCAATGCACATTAATAAACATAAATGTAAACGTGCCAGAATTAGCCCAAAAGGCTATTTTTCATCTGTAGACCCTTGACAGAATGTTAAAAAGTCACCCTAAAAACAAATACAGAGCATCACACATATACACATCATATGGAGAGAGAAGAGAAAAAAATAATAATAATAATTACAGAAAACAAATTCACACACAAACAGAAAAATCACTACTGAAATACAAAATATAAGTGAATTATCTAAAACAAAACAAGTGTAGTGTAGTGTAGGGTAGGTGTAGTGCAATAGCACATACAGTTTGTACTGTATAAAAACCATTACGCCTATGGAATGTCCCCATGTAGATAGCTAAGTAAACGTGCACACACACACGTGTGTGTGTGTGTGTGCGTGTGTGTGTGTGTGTGTGTGTGTGCATGTTTATGTGGTTTATGAGGACACAAATTTGTATAATGACATGGGTATGACAGAGGTATTACAATATGAAGGTGGTTTATGAGGACACTGCCTATGTCCCCGTAATTCAAAAGGCTTACAAAACATACTAAATTGTGTTTTTTTGAAAATCTAAAAATGCACAAAGTCTCCTGTGAGGGCTAAGTTTAGGTGTAGGGTTGGTGTAGGGCAATAGCACACACAGTCTGTTCAGTATAAAAACCATTACGTCTATGGAGGTCCCCATATACCACAAAAACCAACGTGTGTGTGTGTGTGTGTGTGTGTGTGTGTGTGTGTGTGTGTGTGTGTGTGTGTGTGTGTGTAACCATGCCACCATGAGAGCATATGGAATATTTATTATGATGATCCATTAACTTGTCACCTACCAGCTGATATGATTAATTACACATGCATTAGACTTGAGTTCTTGTTGCATTCTTAATGTCATGCTTTCTGCTGTTAAATATGTGATGAGAAAGATAAAGATAGGTGTGTTCTCATTTCTCCGAACATCTAACAAAACAAACTTTAGAGAACTGTTTGTGACCTTGATTCCTTTGTACACTGTGGGAAAATGGCCGAAGAGTCTGATTGTCTGCACCAGTTATTTCAGGTGAGCGTTATTGTCTTCTGGTTGATCTTGTGCTAGACCATCTCTCATTTCTCCACACATGTAACAAAACAAACTTTAGCAAGTCGTTTCTGACCTTGACTTCATCTGATGCACGTTAGCTCTGGCACTTGATTGCTGGTGAGCATTATCTTCTTCTGAGGTTACACCTTTTAGTTGGTCTTTGTGTTTAAAACTGTCCCAATCCCGACATAATTAACATCCGAGACAGCGCGGGAGTTGATTTGAATAGCACAAGGGTCCGTGAGACAAATAGACTAGAGCTTGTGCACTCATCCAGAACGTGTTGCATGTAGACGCGCTCTGCCACCTGCATTGTAATGCGGCCCAGTCCCAAAGAGGAAGTGCCAGTTTGTCAATACTTCATTTGCTCTTTGATTTTGAAAACTTGAGCCAGTCGCCAAACACAATGTCCACTTCAGGCAAGGTTTAGAGTTCTTAATGACAGGTAATTCTCTGGGTTATATATTATTTCTGGTATTCATTTATTATTTCTAATTCAAAACCCTGTTGACCTTGATGGATGGCTGAGCTGCAAACAAACACCGGGGACACCGATTGAGTCTTTTATAAAACAAAAGCTAAATTAATTCAGCGGCAATGGCTAATTGGCTCCTGTTTGAATTGAGAGGCAGGTCAATATATTTGCACAGAAAGACAGAAACAGTTTGCACAAGAGAGAGAAACCCTGCCAATCCCAGACATCTGCTTCCCTATGAGGCAAAACGAGATGCTCCTGATTGGTTTATAATTAGCGGGTCAAAGGACACTTCCTCACCACGCTTTGAAGTTCTGAAGAGCCGTTGATGGTCTTGTAGCAACGGGGAGCCAACAGCCAAAGGGAAGCGTAGTCCTAGACACTGACCTTGACCCTGATGGGAATGTGAGCAGAAAGGACATAAAGACCTCATGTGGTTCGGAGAAAGGGGTAGTTGTAGTCATTTTGGGAGATTTGAAGCGATTCCCACATTGAAGAACAGCAGGGCTTCCGCATTCAAAGCCTCTCTGATGGCAGTTAGGCTTGTTTCGGTGTTGTCCGTCGTCGGCTCGGTTCTCGGCAGGGTTACCTTGCGTGTTTTTCAGAAACAAAAGAACATAAGAAACCAAGTTGAGCCTCCCCTGAGGTGATGATGCTTGTTTTTTCCCTTCGTCCTCCATTTGGTGTAAGGAGAATTGCAGTCTCTCCTCAGGAGAAGATCCTAGATGAATCCATTTGTTTACCTCGGGCTTTGTGAATGTTGATGTTGTGGAAACCCCCTCAGAGTTGTTGCAAGGACAACTTATCAGAGGTTTGATTCACCTTGCAGCCGTGTTTTCTTGTTGATAAAGTTATAATGTAAGTATATCATACATTTAACTATCGATGAGTCCTTTTTTCTTGCCAAGAACTGTCCACACAGAGCGCTTTGCTGAATGACAGAACGCTGACGCCGGTTTCACCGCGTGTGCTTCTATACCAGTTTGCCATTACATCACTCCTTCCGTGACGTCTCGCCCATACATTGGATAGGTTGCACACGATATTCAGAGCCGCTCACGTTGAAGGTGTTCCCCTAGCGTTCTCGGACGCAGCTCGAGTTCCTGACGAGGAACAGCTCCGATCATGGCGTCCTCCATTATCCACTTGTTGAAGGTTATAAATATCGCTCATAAAGACGTTGCTGTCGGCCACTTCAGAGTTCTTGCTGCAGGTGCAAATGCAACCAGGAAAACGGCCCGAGGGAGAAATTGGTTCTCTAGGAACCAACATGCTGTCTAGTTCCTATAAGAAAGTTCGAAAGCCCCTTTTGTTGTTACTGGAATTTTAGTGGCTGGTAAGTCTCAAGGCAAAAAAAATATATAATAATTCAAATAATGGCTCAGCAATTTCTGCAGAAGGTTGAGTGAGTTTCCCTACCCATGACTTCAGGACCAGTTATGTGTCTCAGGATTGAAGCACTGATCTACAGTATGGGCAGGTCTGCTCTGTAGAACAAAGCGAACAAGATGACAAGGTAGAGGAAGAAAGCTGATTATAGATCAAGGCCCGTCTCTCTGTGGAGCAGGATAACTAATTTAGATTTTAATCTGTGAATTCCAAATCATAATGTTCTTCAAAGCCGCCTCAGAAACAGCATCTCAGTGAGAATTCTGTGAAAGTCGCCATTAGCGCCTGCTGATCATCCTTACAGTGACTAATTTCAGGGACGGTCCCTATGGAGCAGCCTGTGGTTAAGTGTCTTGCTAAAGGGCACAATCGTTACAAAGCTGGATTGTGATCACAGTAACTGCCCGATTCCACCTCTTACCTTGGATTGAACCCTGTATCCTTTGTATTAGCAGCCCAAGGCCTTAGCGATTAGGCTACCTCCACCCGTATGCGTAATATTGTGCCTTTTTTCAGTTGTAGCTAATTTTAGTGGTAGCTTTTGAAGATTCTTCCATGTTAGAGGAATTGTACCACACAGGAGGATTATCAGTTGCCGAAACATCTGTTAAAGAGTGCATAATCAGCAAAGCGACACTGTTTGCATATGTTCAAAACCCTACACCTAGAGAAAAAAACATCTGCTGCCATTCTAGTGCTTGACAGAAAATGCTTTATTGATGAATTGCAGATGATCAAACACTCTTAAGTTGACTGTTGTGAGGAAAACACATCATTTGGTTGATCTGACTGCTTCATACAGCTAACTGACCAATTAGTAGGCATTTTCTATTGTATCCAACAAAATCTATTTAATTGATATTCAGTTCATTTAATTACCACCAACATAATATTTATCTGTTTCACACATTTGGCATATAACCCAGTTACTGCATGACTCATTATAAGAAATGTAACATTGCTTAAAATTTAGACATTAAAGAAATTGTGTCATTTGGACCATATCTAGAACATAGACGGAAGTAAAAATATAAAAAAAATTAAAGAAATTACACAAATTGTAGTGTTATATTTGGATTTGTTTGTCAGGTACAGGTATTCTCATGCTGAAATATTCAACCCTGTTATAAACTATAAAACAAATACTTCTAGTTTATTATAAGTTTATTATTGATAGCTACAATCCAATATTTGGTCCCTGGTGACTAGTTCCTTCTGAGAGACAACATAATTTAGGCCATATTTTCAACCCTGTTATTCATTCTGGCTTGTTTGTTTTTTTGTTTTGTTTTTTGCCAGGGTTTTTAATTTAAAAGTTTATTTAATCTTTTAATGTAAAAAAAAATATATATTACATTTAGCAGGGTATCAAAATCTACAAACATCACAACATTAATTGATCATATAAAATGTTTCTTTAATATTTTCTTTATAGAACATCTGACCATTTGTTTGAGGGAGAAAAAAAAAAAG
This sequence comes from Barbus barbus, assembly GCF_936440315.1. Taxonomy (NCBI): domain Eukaryota; kingdom Metazoa; phylum Chordata; class Actinopteri; order Cypriniformes; family Cyprinidae; genus Barbus; species Barbus barbus. The sequence goes on along the minus strand of NC_136763.1, from coordinate 20,941,007 downwards.
TCTTGAACGGTATTCATGAAAAATACCATTTATTTACAAGGAACATAAACAGGGAGCATGTGATGTAATGTGTGTGTTTTTTTGTTTGTTTGTTTCTTTCTTTTTTTTGATGCAGTTCATTAAAATAAATACTTCAGAAGAGCAGAAATTAAAAAGGCTTCCCATCACTACACTGAATAGTCATTTTGATAAAGGACGTGTGCTATCAATCCACTGAGCCTTGGAGACATGCTTAGAATTCCTCTCTGCTGCCCGATTTTCTCGACTCCTCTCAAAACGCAGCCTATTGTTTTACAACATCTAAAAAATTCATATATTGCTCTCTGTTAGCATTGTCATACTCTTTAGCTCCATTTGTCTTGTGTGTGTTTGCCCATTTGGCTAACAGCGACTGTATGTAAGTGATATGTGTAACCAGAGCGGAGGATTTCACGAGTCGTGCCTGACCTGTGTGCTAATGAAACTCTGCAGAGATCCGCTCATATACAAACACAGACACACACTTATCTAAGTACATACAAGACACAGATACCTGTGAGTGACCTGTGTGTTAATGATCTCAGAGTAGACACTCGCTCCTCTCTCTCACACACACAGAGAGCTGTCAGAGGGCTGCTTATTCCCTTTGGCTTCTCTGGCCTGTCAGAGGTAAAAGCCTATATGTGTTTATGTTTACACATAAATGTCGATATTATTGCCCTTTGCTCCAGGTTTGTGAGTTGTTTGCTTGCAAGCTCTTTTTTCCCTATACTTACACATTTCATACATAGACAGTACAACCAACAATGTACAACCAACTAACAAGAAGTCAGTCATAGGGGGCGGGGCTTTCACATTCTAGAGCATTTGATTGGATAACTGTCTGTGTAGTGCAAAATGAATCATCAATAATTCATGCATCGTGGTACTCTTGTGAATGCGTGTCGAAGACTGACAGGGAAGAGAAGAAATTGTTGCTTCATGAAATTAAGGTTGAACCACTGATGTCACATGGACTATTTTATCGATATCCTTACTACCTTTCTAGTTCCGTTGCTGTCTATGAAGGGTCTCTAGATATGACTTAGGTTAATGTAAATGTGAGAGATTTCCCACTTCGTTGTCAATCTGTCAAAAATCTAATCTGGACTTGTATTTGTAATATGTACAGGTTTGTTGATATCCCAGAATCCAAGTATGAAAATGATGCATACCCTTAGTAAGCACTACTAATGATTGTGTAGAACTGTTTAACTGCATAAAGCCTCTGGTGGGTTAATCATCATATTGTGTTTTTATTGTATTTATTCATCTATTTTACAGGGTTTAAGCACGATGCTCCATTATTGTAAATTCTGCTCCATTGCATTTTGATTGAACAATGCCCTTTAGTGCCTTTGTGCGTTTGCATGTATTTGCATGTATGCGAGTGTGCACGACTGTTTGTGTTTATGTTGCACTGTAAAGGTGACCTGACACAAGGTTCATTCTCTCCCTACTGCTATAATTTTCATTCTTTCATGAATCAGAATAAATTATTGACATTTCTGTAATGAAGCCTCTGGTGGTTTAGTGTTTAGCATAGTCTATCACCCTCCCACACACACACACACACACACACTCATGACTGTTAGCATTTATAGACTTTTACAGAGCACTGAGTACAGTGGAAACTCCATGGATGTTCAGAATAAAGAACCTACTACTACAGTTATACTGTATATAAAGTAGGTTCGGGTATTCCATGCATAAAGACACTCCTCAAAGCAGGATTATAGGACAAAAAAATTATATTGTAAAAAAAAAACAAATGTATGTACTGTATGATTTTCAATGTCGTTGAAATAAGTTGCTTGTACTTGCAAGGACTGCATTTATTTGATCAAAAATACAGTAAATCAGCAATGTGGTAAAATATTACAATTTATTTAGAAATCATTCTAATATGCTGATTTGGTGCTCAATAAATATTTTTTTTGTTGTTATTTTAAATGTCTTTACTGTCACTTTTGATCCTTGCTAAATAAAAGTATAAAAGTATATATTTTACAGTAGTTTTGACTGAATTTTGAAATGTATTTGACCGTGTGTGTGTGTGTGTGTGTGTGTGTGTGGGTGTGTGTGTGTGTATCGGTAAAACCAATTACTAACTGTTTTCAGTACTCATATGGTATGTCTTTTAGACAGCTGCTTTCAGATGCCTAAGGATATTAACGGTCAAATACACTTCAAAATTCAGTCAAAACTACTCTAATTCCCTAGTAAAAAAAATAAAAATAGTTTACCTTATATATTATGTTAGTATTCCAGCTGCTTTCAACAATCAATAAAACAAAGGCTGAAAAAAAAGCCTATATAAAATGTTCAAAAATCAACATCACTGGTTTCTACACTTGCTTATCTCCCTGTAAAGTCTGGCGTGTCTTTCGTGTGATTCTCAGCGTAATGTTAGTCATTCTCTGTCTTGTATGGAGAAAGCGTCACAGTCTGTCACCTCTCCTCCCGCTTGAATACAAACAGACTGCAGACAGCTTCCAATAGTGAGAGGTTAAGATACTCACGACCCTGTTATGTTAATCTCCCTCACTCTCTCCTGTTTACTTTCATTTGAGAGCGTGTTCTCAGAAGTTGCCCAGATATTTATCTCATTAATCACTGCCTGTAAGACAACGCCGCAGATAGAGGTGTTAAGCTCAGGCCCGTAGGCTCGTGAATTCTACGGCATGCGGCGTGCGATCTGTGATCTGAAACTATGGAGGTGTTTGAGACTGAATTAGATCAAAGTGGGCCTCGTGTAAGGATTACAGAGGCGAGAAAATGCGGCAGGCATAATATTGGCAATGCTAACAGAGAAGTGAGGAGAAACAAGCTGATGTGGTAGGCAACAAGCCTTTCTTTCATCATTTTAAGAGCATTGAACTGAGGCCTATATATGTAATGCTACTGATTTTCTGTGATGTAAAATTCATTGTTGATGTTTTCTCCTGAATTGTTGAATAATTTCAGGAAAAAAACATCTTTCACATTTTCTGATGTTATTGTTAAAAATTCATGTGTATGTTATTCCAAAGAAAAGTCTTTGTAATCTTTCATCACAATGTAAATATTTTCCCTGTCTCTAAAACAAGTTTCTTTTCATCTGATGTAATCAGACCGCTTTTTTAACCCATCCCCTAATCACATGACTCTATTCTGACATGTGGCCAGTGCCATAAAAAAGGTTAAAATCAAGTTAAAACAAATGTGGCAAGCTTTTAGAAATGTACTCTCATGTTGGTTTCATATGTTTTCTTAACAATAAAAAATAAAATAATAAAAATAATAATTATTAATATTATTATTATTGACCGATATATCGCCAAGGCATATCGGTATCGGCCGATAAGTTTTCCTGTATAGCCGATGCGTTCGAGGCGGGACTTTTATTTTGACGGCACTGAGAACGGCAGCGCCTGAGCACACATCGCTCACATTCTCCCTGACTCATTCTTGTTCGCTGTCGTCGTTAACAGTTCTGTCTGTTACAGGACAGAAGTCTGTGTAATAATCAGATAGAACTGTTAAACAAAGTAATTAAAACGTTTACAAAAAATATTATAATGATTGCTTTAATATTATTAGTAATAGAAAGGCAAACATTATAATATTTTCTCGTTTGCCGTCAGCATTCAGCAAATAGGCATTTATATCATTTAAACAAATCTTTGAATGACTAATAACCTTGCAGACTTAATCGAATCTAGTTGAGATCTTGTGAATTTTGCACACCCTTGCCAGGATTTATATATTTCCTAAAATATCCAGGTTTTGGCTGTTTGCACTGTGCAGGTCGATCGTTGTGTGACTTTCATGAGAGCTTTAGAGAGCAGAGCAGAGCAGACGGCTTCTTATGCTTTTGAATTGCTCTCGCGCCTACTTTGGTGTCTTTTTTGATCGATGCACAGCGACGCTTCAAGTCAAACGAACGAACAAACACGTGCGCATATTTGCATCGCTTTGATCATTCTCTGTAGATCTCACCTACTTTGGATGACATCTAGACATCACCTACTTTGGCACATATGGCCACCCTATCTAAAGTATAAGTATGTTTATATTACATTTATTTTTTAATCCATTTTCAAATTTCTTAAATATTAATTAAAATAAGTAAAATTATATCGGCTTTGTATCGGCCATCGACCACCCTGCTTTCCAAGATATCGGCATCGGCTGTCAAAAAAACAATATCGGTTGACCATTTAGCATATACACCTTAAATACTTGTGTCCATATATTTATCAATATTCTTAAAATTTTACAGTTTATTTAAAATATATGTAAAAGGGTTTTTTTAATGAATCAATTCAGAAATATAATTATTTTTTGGGTCGGACCAAATGACAACCTTGCCTTACTATAAAAAATTTTTTTGATTTATTTTAAAAAGATATATTTATTTTTAAATTATCTGATTATCTGATATTTTAAGACAATTATTGACCTTGACATGTCCTTTCTATGGTATAATTTCCTGTTTGTTTGTTTATTTCTTTCTTTCTTCATTGTTATATCAGAACAGTTTTTGACTTTTGACTGTATGACAATACTTTTGAAATCAGAAATTAAAAACACTATCGTCATAGAAGAGCTCTAATTAGTCATTTTATTTATGAATTGCATTTTTAATACACTGATTTTGATTTTAATACACTGATGATTACTCATCCCAAACCATCATCACTAAGACAGCAGAATGATGGAGCGACTCTGGTTTAATGGAAAGTTATTTTAAGATGCAAGCATTTATGTTTTTGTATGTAGCTGTTATTGTTTCCTCCTTTTCTACCTCCTTTCGGAACTCAACAGGATTCTGTTCAGTTTCTCCATTGCTAAATCTACGCCTTTTACTGACACAATACTGATCACTATCTGCCAACGAGATCACTACCGTTCATCTTTGTTGTCTTTTTTGAAGCGTTTTTGTGGGAAAAGGTATTGACAATGGAGAATAACAGATGGCCGCTGCCAATTTAGACAGGCGGTGTTGCAGTCCGTGGAGAGTTGAGCACATTTATTAGCCTGATCTACTGCCAAAGATCCCATCAGAGTGATAAGAGGATGGACAAGGCCTGACGTTTGAAACGGAAACATGAGGAAGCTGAGCGCTCTCGGGAGATTACAGGATGGGACAGATTAGAGGCCATGAGATTATGAGATATTAGATTTGATAATGGACTATGTGTGTTTTGTCTGTGATAATGTAAGCATTACAATCTGATTGGCTAAAGGTCTCCAATTTACAGGATTCTCACATTTCTCTCTCTCTCTCTCTCTCTCTCTCTCTCTCTTTCACACACAGATGCAGATCTTCATGTATAACTCAGACGACTTTGACAGTCTTAACACAGCCATACGGGAAAAGCGAGTAATTGCGGCCATGGCTGTCTTCTTTCAGGTGAGAACTCACTCGGTTCGAAAGCATCTTCATGTTCAGCTGCTGAGCTTTGTCAGTGCTAAGTGCTGGCATTAAACAGCATTGGCTTTTGCAAGGAGGTTTTCTCTTGTCCCATTAAATTCACTAACAGAAAACGCACTGCTGCTGTTTTCTATATGGAAAAACACACACGTATTCACTCCCTTTCTGTGCTGCTTTTTTGTCAACACCGCTGTGATAATTAAATAACAGCAATTTTAGGCTCACAGTCTTTTACCAGGAGCTGTGTGTGTGGGGGGGGGTTGTATACTCATTTCTCACATTTTGAGAAATTACACCTCTGTCAATGCAGTCAGGCTGTAATAATCCAGAGTTCAAAAGATTCATCAAACTCTTCAAAAAACTTAATTGACATGGAACAAAGAGGGAGGGAGTGAATGGGTCACGTTTTGCCTACAAAATGTCCCCATCAGGACAGAAAAACATTCTTTAGGTGATTTCAAGTATTTATGAGGAAAATGGCTTAAACATTTTAACTAATGCACTTTATGCACTTTAATTTTTGTTTTAACATGTGTTGCATTAGACGATATCGCAATCATCCTATATGACATCTATTGATGTATAGGTAGATGTAGTAGCATTGCACAAAAACAAACATTTTCAGTTACAAGTTACAATGTATTTTTATACTGGTGCATCTCAATAAATTAGAATATCGTGGAAAAGTTCATTTATTTCAGTAATTCAACTCAAATTGTGAAACTCATGTATTAAATAAATTCAATGCACACAGACTTAAGTAGTTTAAGTCTTTGGTTCTTTTAATTGTGATTATTTAGGCTCACATTTAACAAAAACCCACCAATTCACTATCTCAACAAATTAGAATACTTCATAAGACCAATAAAAAAACATTTTTAGTGAATTGTTAGCCTTCTGGAAAGTATGTTCATCTACTGTATATGTACTCAATACTTGGTAGGGGCTCCTTCTGCTTTAATTACTGCCTCAATTCGGCGTGGCATGGAGGTGATCAGTTTGTGGCACTGCTGAGGTGGTATGGAAGCCCAGGTTGCTTTGATAGCAGCGTTCAGATCATCTGCATTGTTGGGTCTGGTGTCTCTCATCTTCCTCTTGACAATACCCCATATATTCTCTATGGGGTTCAGGTCAGGCGAGTTTGCTGGCCAATCAAACACAGTAACACCATGGTCAATGAACCAGTTTTTGGTACCTTTGGCAGTGTGGCCAGGTGCCAAGTCCTGCTGTAAAATGAAATCAGCATCTCCATTAAACTTGTCAGTAGAAGGAAGCATGAAGTGCTCTAAAATTTCCTAGTAGATGACTGTGTTGACTGTGGACTTCAGAAAACACAGTGGACCAACACCAGCAGATGACACTGGACTTCAAGCAACATGGATTCTGTGCCTCTCCACTCTTCCTCCAGACTCTGGGATCTTGATTTTCAAATTAAATGTAAAATTTACTTTCATCTGAAAAGAGGACTTTGGACCACTGAGCAACAGTCCAGTTCTTTTCTCCACAGCCCAGGTAAGACACTTCTGACGTTGGCTCTGGTTCAGAAGTGGCTTGTAGCCCTTTTCCTGAAGATGTCTGAGCGTGGTGACCCTTGATGCACTGACTCCAGCTTCAGTCCACTCCTTGTGAAGCTCTCCCAAGTGTTTGAATCAGCTTTGCTTGACAGTATTCTCAAGCTTGCAGTCATCCCTGTTGCTTGTGCACCTTTTCCTACCCAAATTCTTCCTTTCAGTCAACTTTGCATGTAAGATGCTTTGATATAGCACTCTGTAAACAGCCACACCTTTCAGTAATGACCCTCTGTGACTTACACTCTTTGTGGAGGGCGTCAGTGTTCGTCTTCTGGATCATTGCCAAGTCAGCAGTCTTCTCCATTATTGTGGCTTCAAAGAACAAGAGATTCCCTACAGTATAAATTCCGGGTATCTCTTGTTCTTTGAACGCAAATGTAAATATTCTAATATTTTGAGATACTGATTTTTGACTTTCATGAGCTGTAAGCTCTAATCATCAAAATTAAAACAAAAAACTTTTGAAATGTTTTACTTTACATGCAGTGAATCTAAAATATATGAAAGTTTCACTTTTTGAAATAACTTACAAGAAAAAATTAACTTTTTCACGACGTTCTAATTTATTGAGATGCACCTGTATATTATATAGTTATTTTTGCTTTGACAGCATATAGTTCCACCTGAAGCTAAAATGGGAGAGACGCTTAGGGGAACGAGATACCCACGGCACCAGACTTCCCAATCCCTGCCCCGTGTGGAGCACATCTAGGGCGAGAGGATGGAAGAGCCTGGAGTGGCTCGCATGTCCAGGCCATAGAACCTGACAAAGGTCAGGGGCGTAGACCATCCCGCAGCGTTGCAGATGTCCTGAATTGGGACACCTGCGAGAAAGGCCTTGGAGGCCGCCACACTTTTATGTGAGCGAGAACAACATTTCGATGTTGAGCCGCCCTCCTCTCTAATTGAGCGAGAAACAACCAATCGTCGATGTAATTGAGTATGCGGACGCCCCGTAGCCACAGCGGAGCTAATGCGGCATCCACACACTTCGTAAAAGTGCAGGGAGAGAGTGCTAGGCCGAAGAGAAGTACCTGATATTGGTAAGCTTTGCCCCCGAAAGCAAACCTCAGGAACTTCCTGTGAGTGAGAAGGATGGAGACGTGGAAGTATGCATCTTTTAGATCTAACGTGACAAACCAGTCCTCGGACTTGATCTGAGATAATTACCTGTTTGAGTTTTGAGCATCTTGAACTTCAGTCTGCTGACTGAGCGGTTCAACTGATGCAGATCTAAAATGGGACGCAATCCTCCAACCTTCTTGGGAACTATGAGGTACCGGCTGTAGAACCCGGACTTTCTTTCGTGAGGAGAAACCACCTCGATGGCCTCTTTCCTTAAGAGAGTATCTACCTCTTGTTCCATTACCAGAGCCTGCTCGGGGCCCAGTGGAATTCACCCGTTGAATTGAGGCGGACGAGAACCGAACTGGATTCTGTAGCCTCTCTCTACAGTGCGCAGGACCCACTTAGACACATTTGGCAGTAGTTTCCATGCTGCGAAATAGTCTACTAAGGGAACCAGTAGCACGCGGCAGGGGCTGCTCTCGCCCAGCAGCCCCGTGAGCTAGAGAGCGACAAGGGAGAAACCGCTGGAACGCCACCGCTTGCCTCCTGGCCTCCTGGTGCCTGTCGACAACGGAGTCAACAGCGTCACCGAAAAGGCCAGAAGGCGATAGTGGGGCATCCAGAAGGAAGACCCTGTCGTGGTCTTTGATATCCGACAGGGTCAACCAGAGATGCCTCTCCGCAGCCACCAGGGATGCCATAGATCGCCCAATGGCATGGACGGTCTCCTTGGTGGCGCGGAGAGATAAATCAGCGGTTTTGAGGAGGTCACGAATGTCCTCCGCACTAAATCCCTCGCCCTCATCCAACTCCTTGAGCAGGTCAGCCTGGCATGCCCGCAACACCGCCATGGTGTGCAGACATGAGCCAACCTGGCCTGCTGCCACGTACCCCTTGCCCACCAGCACTGACGATGTGCGCAGCGGCTTGGTGGGCAGGGTTGGAGCCTTCAGAGACGACGCAGTGTCATGGGGACAGATAGCTCGCAAGCATCTGTTCCACAGGCGGCATCACTCTGTAACCACGCTCACTCCTCCCCATCACATTACCGTAGTAATCCAATGAGGGGACGAAGAGGCGGGCCGAGAAAGGTTTCCCCCACGACCTCCACACTGAGGTGTTGAAAAAAGGCAGGCTCCGATGTGGAGGTGAAGTCTGAAACCACAGAAAACGCTCGTCTAACTTGCCTCTCTGCGGTTCGACAGGACACTCGGCCGGCCAGTCGAGACTCAACTTGGCTGCGGCACGAGTAATCACCTCCACAAGCTCCTCATATTGGGGTGAAAGAGGGGGTGCAACATACTCGACGTTTCCCGTGTCAACCTCCTCGGAGGAAGACAAGAGAAACGCCGAGGCCGCTGCCCGAGGGGAAGTATCCACAAGGTGGGCTTCCGATCTCGGGGAGCGGTCATGGGATCCGACAGGTGAGGGTGGAGATAGAGACTCGCTCGTCTCCGATCCCTCCATCAGATCCCGCTGCGAACCCCACGAGCACCGCCTCAGCGGAAGCGGGGCCAGCGCCGCGGGGAACGCCAATGAAAGCATCCTCCCCGGAGAAGAGGGCCTTTCGGGAGCGAAGCACACGCAGAGGAAGGCCCCCTCAGTGCAGGCAATCAGCCCCCTCAAGAGCCGCCTCCGCATGTTTTGCTCCCAAGCAAAGCACACACAAGCTGTGTGTATCCCCTGCACACAAAAACGTTTGCAGGGAGGAACACACTGCCCGTATTGTGCTTCGCTCCCATGTTTAGCCTTAAACTGGCTTTTTGACATGATTAGAACAGACAGACAACACTAAATACTCATGGTCAGAGCGCTAGCTGAATGACAGAAAGCTGACGCCGGTTTCACCGCACGTGCTTTTATACCAGCTGGTTATTACGTCACCTCGCCCGTGACATCCTGCCCATGCATTGGACAGATTTCATTTGGATTCAGAGCCGGTCACGCTGAAGGCGTTCCCCCTAAGCGTCTCTGGACGCAGCTCGAGTTCCTGAAGAGGAACTGAAGAATGACAGACGTTAAAAAAATAATACTTTTATTTAGCAAGGATGCGTTAAATTGATCAAATGACAGTAAATACATTTATACCGTTAGAAAGATTTTGTATCTTTCTGTCTGTATTTCACATAAATTCTGTAATTTTGAATGTTTTTATTCATCAAAGAATCTTGAAAAAATTAAATCACAATATTATGTACCACTATTTTCAACATAATAATATGATTATAAAAAGAAATGTTTTTTGTAATAACTGTAATATTTCTCAATATTACTGTTTTACTGTTTTTCTGATCAAATACCCCTTATTTCAAAAACTTTTAAAAACTGCACCAACCCCAAATCTTTGAACAGTACTGTCTATATTATCCGTTTAATTGAAATACTAAATCTAGAAATCATTCATTAAATATTTACTGATAAGCAAAAATGCATACATATATAGATGTTTGTTATAGACATTAAAACTTTAGCTTTTTTTCAATGTTTTTCTTTGAAGAACAAATGTATTATCTGAGTAATCCTGCATCCATCACCCTCAAAGCTCTAAGACTAATCAGTATATGATATGACAAGGGTTACCATTTGAAAAGGATGTCTAAATCTAACCTGACTAGAGTTTGATATATTTCTCCCTCTAAACCCTCACTCATCTGTCTCATTCTGCATCTGTCTCATATGCAGTTATCGGAGGAAATCTATATAGCATGTGTCCCGCTCGATATCTCTTTTTATTTGGAACTCACACCATTTTCATTATTGCCCAACCATTCAGTTTATCTGTCCCTTATTAAAGAAGATAACAGTCGTAACATCCTTCATGATATGTTCATAGGCTTATTTACAAGACACATATCCACAAACTAAAGTGCAGCTATTAGCTGCTAGCATGTCGCCAAACATTTTCTCTTTTATACACTTGAAACCACAGGCTTGTTGGTGGCCCAGGACACTATAAATCGTTTTTAGGTTGTATATAATTTATTGTTGGTTATTGTTTCAAGTTATTGTCTTGTGCTGCTTTATAGTTTGCAGTTATTTGCATTTCTCATTTAGTTTTAATCAATTGCAGGGCTTTCAATTTTTTCTTTCTCTCTCTGTTACAGCTCACAGCTGCCGTATTAAAAACCTCACTCTAAGCTCAGTACAATAAATGAGCATTTTTATTTTCCATCTGCTAAAATGTACTTTGAACTTTATTGATTTGCATGTGCTATTTTTACTCGTGAGGTGGAACAGAGCTCTTAAACTGAGTTTAAAGCTGGTTGCTACTATTTATTTTACCTCAGGGTTTGTTCTAAAAGGAAGTCCAGGTGTTTGTGTGTTGTGGGTGACCTCTTGCATACGGGCTCAATTGTAAAGTGCTTTCACTATTCCAGCCCATATGAATGCAGTGTAGAATGCAATATGAGCTCTGTTAAAGGGATAGTTCAACAAAAAAATGTAATTTGTTGTTAATTTATTCACCCTCAGACCACCAAAGATTCTAATACTGTAGTCGTTGGCGATTCATAAAATGCAAGTCAGTTTCTACCAGTTAAGTCTTTGCGAGGCCCTGGGCTAACGCAGCTTTGGTTAATTTATTTTTATTTTGGTTCGCGAAGTTTGGATTTACTTTGATCTAAATTATCTTACTATATGATCTGACAAAATGTAATTACTTCTGATCAAATGAATTGGTGAAACTGATTTATCATAATATCACCACCACAATGACAAATCATGAAATCCAAACACTGTTGACTGAGGAAAGACAGGTGTCCATCATTGCATTCACGACTGCGCAGCTGTACCCCGAGTGAGCCAAGAATAGAGTTTATCTGATAGTGAATTGATCTTGAGACATATATAAAGTTTCCTCGTGGGAGAGGTGTTTAACACAAAGCGCTAAGAAACTGTTAGCACACGTTATCTTTGTCAGCGCGTTCTTATTGTTATCAGACTGAGGAACAAACTTTCACCAGAGCATGTGGATATTATTATTTCTCCCAGAATTAATACATGAAACAATGTAAACACAATAAATATAGGGCCGACTCGAGTATATGTAGCACGTTCTGTACTGTAATTGGCACGGTCTGCTTGATTTTTAGGTTTGCTCTGCTTGATCTTGAATGCTTTTTTTATGTTTTTTTTTTTGTTTTGTTTACACATTTTCAACCAAAATAAAACCTTGCGATATTTAACGTAACGTTGTTGTAGAACATTATTGTGTAACTGCTAATCATAACCTTGTTCAGAAATCGTGACAAAAACTTGCTAATTAAAAATAACGTCTTTCTCATTAAACCTCATTAAAAAAATTATGAGCCCAAATATTCGAATGCAAAATTTTGGGAAAATGCCCATCCCTATAATGCACTAGAATTTATTGACATTTTAAAAATTGTAACATTTTAATTTTGTTTCTCTATTTAACAACATTAACTTACAATGGTGAAAGACATCTTCCCTCAGGTTTTTGTAATAATTAAGCACCGACAAACACAACAGCAGTTGACCGTAGTGCTGTACAAATAAAATAAAAACCCAGTAAAAAGAAAAACATCAGTAAACTCAAAAGATAATTTAACATAGCCTACAAACTTAAAGTTTAAAAAGCCAAGGTGAGAAAATAAGATGTAGTTTTAAACTCATAGACAGAATTTGAAGCTTTCACACATAAAGGAAGGTTATTCCATAGCCTCGGTCCAACTATTGCAAATAGTAAAAGGTAAATAGTACTATATGTTTTCTAGCTGGATGTTGTGCTTACGATCAATAATCACGTCTTTGCATTCGACCAAACTGATTTGCAGAAATCAAAACATGAGTCCCACTTGCTGTGAAGCGGGAGCGACTGGGCGGCAGGATTCGCAATTCAAATGATATTTTGGAAAAATGTATTTGTTATTTGTATGGTCTAGGTGGTCATATGGCATATGCCTGCAAATACGGGACAAACTGATGCCTTAAATACAGGCCGATTAGATAGCCTATTATAAGGAACGGTTGGCAACCTTATATAAAATGCAAAAGAGAATTGACTTAGGGGCCCCCTAGTGTTCGGGGCCCTAGGCTGCAGCCCATGTTGCCCATTAGGAAAACGCGGCCCTGGCTACCGGAACTTAACAGTCAAAAAAAGCACATACAGTCAAGACAAAAATAATATCTGTGGCTCCTGACGATATATTGAGGTCTTATGAAGTGAAATAATCAGTCTGGGCAAAAAAACTGAACATTATTTACATTATTACCTGTAATCCAGAGCCTCGGGCAAACGGTTCTCAAGCAAATGATTCTTTTGAATGCATGGGTTCTCTTTAGTGAACGTTCTGCTACGGCAACATAGGAAACTCTCTACATAGACGGCAACTATTCCTCACATTCAAGGGATAGTTTACCCAAAAATGATCATAAATGTTCCTAATATAAATTACTTTTTTCTTCTTTGGAACACAAAAGAATGTTTTCTGAAGAGTGCTGGCAACTAAACAGTTTTGTCATTTGTCATTTTGTAATGACATGATGGTAAGTAAACGATGACAGAATTTTCACTTTTGGTGTGATCTATCCCTTTAAGATTCCTCCATTGTCAGTCTGATGTTGTTGACCTGCAGAGACCTCACACTGTCTCTCTCTCTCTTCCTCTGGTCGGCTCTTTTGGCCCCATCATTTTTCACACACTCTGGCCTTAGGCGAGCAAGTCCTGCTACTAAAATAAGAAAAATATGCCAGTTGCTGATTCCGTGTTTTGTTCCCCACACAGTGCCATTCCAACCTCCTCTTGCTACAAAGACAAAAAAAGGATTGCGTTTTCAGCAACAACCCCTTAAGAATCTGTCTGTCATTCTTCGCCTCTCTGTCTATCTTTTTTTCTGTCTGTCTGTCTGTCATTGTTTGTGTGTATTGTTCTGTCTGTTTTCTGTTGGTCTGTCTGTCATTCTGTCAAGCTGTCTGTCATTCTATCTGTCTATATGTCTGTCATTCTGTATGTCATTCTTTTCTATCTGTCTGTTGTCCTGTTTGCTCTCTACTTGTCTTTCATTCCCACTGTCTGTCTATCATTTGTTTTTAGTCCATCTGTCTGTCTGTCTCTGTAATTGTCTTTCATTTTATCTGTATGTCTGTAGACATGTCCTTTTTATCTTTCTTTTTTTGTTTGTCTGTCCTTTGTTTTGTCTATCTTTCTGCCTGTCTTTCCGTCTGTCTGCTGTCTGTATTTCTGCCATACAATTTTCTGAACATAGCCACAAAAAATAGTCACAGAAGCTGGAATGGCATTAAGCAAACAAACACCCTATTCTGTTTGTTGTCTGTCTGTCTCTCTGTCAGTTGTTTTGACTCTGTCTGTCCTCATTGACCAATCTCTACATTGAGGCTGAAACATGTCTAAGAAAACTGTTCTAGACAGTTGTTGTATTGCAGACTTGTGCCGTTCGCTCTCAGCGCCCACTTCCTGCACCGAGCTTCTGGAATTCTCTTTCATGCAAGAAACAGCACAAGAGTGTTCAAAGAGCCTGGAGAGATTTATGTGAGAGAGAGGGTGGCTAAGGGCCAGTGGAAGTGCGTGCATCCTTTTCACTCCTGCCTCATGGGAATGTTGGTTAGATCGGCTAACCAGCACTGGCCTCCTTGATACACAACCAGCACACACACACACACATGCGCATACGTGCACAGACTCAACAATAGACCTCACCCCTTGGGTCCTCTCTGTCAAAGCCTGTCTCCTGATTCAACCCTGTAGGGGCTTCTTAAAAGCACAAACCTCTATTTGATACACCTCCATCCAAGAGAAGTAAAGGAAGTACTCCGCCTGTTATGGATTTTCCCTGATCTGTGCTTTTTTTTAGGGTCAAGATTGTTAAAATTATTTTCAAACCATTTTATTTTTGTATATAGTCAGCACAAAGCAAGCTATCATTCTCTTTCACTAACGCACACACACACACACACACAGACACACACATAAGGTCAGTACTGTAGCTTCTCTCTTTCAGGCTTTATTGCATACTGGAGTCTTTTGTCTGTGTTCAACAATTCAGTCAGCTGAGGTGCATCTCAAACAACAGCTTTTGAAGCGGTTTGATGCACAATGGGTTCTTTTATGTGAGGGAGTGTTTCTGTGTGATTGCAATCATTTTGTTTTTATGACATCAGCACAGCGCACTAACATCATGTGCTCCTTTCAGACTATCTACCAGCTTTTTCCTGTGTCAATATATATCTATCTATCTATCTATCTATCTATCTATCTATCTATCTATCTTTCCATCTGTCCATCCATTCATGCATCCATCCATCCACACATCCAACCAACCAACACAAATTAGTAATTCTTCTTCTTGTATTCATTCTCTCTTTCTCAGGTGGGGATGAAGGACAATCCTGCAGTAGATCCGATTATTCATGGACTAAGAGGAGTGGTTCATCATGGTGAGTAGATTTTTTATTATGTATTCCAACAGAATATTGTAATTCAGGTTGAGTGTTCAGTATTGAATTGTATCACATGTAATACTTTTTACATGCAGTTACATAGTTACATGCATTCGCGATAACTGATAATTTGTTGGTGTCCAGTGTGTATTACATGCTGGAATGAACAAAGCAGACTCGTCTGCTATTAGTCAGTCTGTTTGTGAAACAGCGCTTCAGTTCTGACAGGATCTCAGCCTCAGGCCCCTGCGGCCTCTGACTAACGGGATGATGATATGATGATGATATTGAGTCAGGAGATCTGGCTCAGAAATCAAGGGTTTGTTGAGCAGAAAGTGTGCTCAAACCTATCACTGTATATTTATACAATACATATTCTTGTCATATATCTAGGCTGGGGAACAGACAAACACCCACGCATGCATACACATCATCTACTCGCTTGTGCTCTTGTTTTTGTTTGACAATCTCTGTTGTCTGATGACAGATGTAAGGGTATACACTTAGGCACCAAATGGATGAACAGATGTGGATTTAGAGGAATCACAAGTAACAAAAGCTAGCATTGGTCCATCATAATACTTTTTCACAGGGATGGGCTTTTAATCCCAATCTGGTAGGATCAGTTTTGAATGGTACATTGACAGCATTATTGTAATTTAGACAATTTAAGACACAATTAGAATGAGCTACTTATAGTATAACTTTATACTTATAAAGTATTTTAATATTTAAGGAACAATATTCTTCCCCTTTAAAGATTTTAAATATTGGCTAACTTTGCCTAGGGGCAGCAAAAGATCATTTTGATTTCACAAGATGACAGGAGTAATTACCTTACATAAATTGACCCTCTTAAAGTCATCTACAATTTCCTCAATGTTCCTTCTGTCCGCTTCCAGACATTAAAAGCTCTGAAATGATGAAGGCACCACCAGCTGCTCCCAGCATGAACTGAACGGTATATTCCGGAATATTGAGATGAAACAGCGAGGTCTGTGCGTGATTCAGACAGAGCAAATTGACGTCTTTAAGGGTTTCTTAGTTAATATACTCTTGTTCTGCCTGCTTTTCAGTCATCTCAGGAACATCTCTCTATGTGTCCGTGTGAAGTTTAAAGGCACGCCAAGGCTTCGATGGTAATTACCAGCCTGCGATTTGTGCTGCCCACTGAGACAGTTGTAGAAAGTGAGCGAGAGAGAAAGAATGGGAAGTTATGGTGTAATCCGGACGCCGTGGTACTAAAAGCATCGCTGTGTCATTCTGACAAAGAGATCAGCTCTAATGCAGTGTAATCATGGCACTCAAAAGGTATTTTACAGAGACTGAAAATAGTTCTGCCTCCACCTCCTGCCAGATGACAAAGATTATGACACTATCTGATGACGGTGATGGGAGTTACCAGAATGTGATGAGACTGATTTACTCAATTTTAAAACAATTTTATAAAAAAAAAACGTTGCGAGTCATCAAAAGTCACCATGGTGCTCAGGTGTTTCCAGGACATGGCTATGCGGTTGCTAGGGTGTTTTGTACGGTTAAAAGAGCCCATTTCAAAGGCTCTATGATACTGTGTCTCAGCTCTAACGATGGGAGTCGTAAGATATGTGATGTTAAAATATTCTGTTTAATATTCAAATCCTTGACAAGTATTTTGGTACTTGTTAGGAATAAACATTTAGGAAAAATAACTAAAATTGAATTTCATTGCGAGCAAAAAAATCTGTCCCCAATCCTACTCTGTTCCTTCCTTCATTGTAAGTCCTCAGGAGTTTTTTTGCCTGTCACTTTATATCAGAAAATACGGCTACTTTTGAATGCCCATCAATTGACCCTTCACAGGGAGTATGACTGGCAGGCAATCTGACCAATCATAATGCAGAATCTGCAATTTTGTGCGACAAACAAACCAGACAGGGGTGCATTTTCCAAAAGTCGTTAACCAACTATAGTCGCAGTTCCGTCGTTACCAGCATAGTTCAACGATTCGGTTTTTCCCAAAACCACAGTTCAAGCGAATGCTCGCAGTCAGCGTCACAAACTTACGTGGTTGGAACTGCAGCTCTCGACCTGTGGTTAGAAGCATAGTTTCTTGTTTGTTAGATATATGGGCTTAAATAAATATGCTCTTGGGCACAACAAGCAAGCTAACATGCAGTACTATCTGTATCTTTCATTCTATCTAAATATAAAATACATTTTAATTATGTTTTGTTGCGCGTCCATTGTAATCACCATTTTTGAAAAGTGCGCATGTGCATAAATACCTCAGGGAACCCTGGAGTATGACGTATGAGGGAACCTGCGATGAATAAAACATCAAATAAAGCACAATGACAGGGAACAAAAAATAGTAAATTAGTCAGTAGGTGCCATGTTCAATACAGTAGCATCTTAGAGATCTCTAATCAGTTAAATAGCATAAGTTATTCCTCCACCACATGTGTGTGACGTCATTAACAGTGGTCCTATTTTGCTGAAGAGATGCAACCGTATTCGGAAAACAGTCGTGACTAGTTAGTTCTTTTCCAAAACAATACATCGTACTATGGTGGTTAATCAGCGAGCTACGCCGTTGTTCGGGAAACGCACCCCAGGATAGTAGATTAACTTTGGTGGACTTAAATTTTGAAAAACGGTGTGAACTGACATCTTTTCATGATTGAAATAAAATACCTTCTGATGTTCATTCACGTTTATTTCATGTTTTAAGTAAATATGAAAAGATTATCGTTCTCATGCCGCTTGAATTGAGATGCTACAGCAATCTGTTACGATGCATTAAAGAGCCACAAAACAGTGTTTGAATTTCTCAAAAAATGACAAAATTTGAAAACTAAGACTTTGCTTCATAAGTATCATATCAAAGTAACCTGTTCTGTCTTGTCTGTCGGCGCATTGTCAGTTTCCTCTTTGCTCCATGATGTATTTTTCACTGCTTGAGAACATGATGAGAGCGGCATGGCTTGTCGGACATAGCAACTAAGGGGGTTGAGTCTTTGCGATGGGTCAATTGAGGTACACTTAGGGGGAAGTCGTGGCCTAATGGTTAGAGAGTCGGACTCGTAATCGAAAGGTTGCGGGTTCGAGCCCCCGGCCGGCAGGAATTGTAGGTGGGGGGAGGGAACGTCCAGCGCTCTCTCCACCCTCAATACCACGACTGAGGTGCCCTTGAGCAAGGCACCGAACCCCCAACTGCTCCCCGGGCGCTGCAGCATGGCTGCCCACTGCTCCGGGTGTGTGTTCACGGTGTGTGTGTGTGTGTGTGTGTGTGTGTGTGGATTTGTTCACTACTCACTGCTGTGTGTGTGCACTTGGATGGGTTAAAGGCAGAGCACCAATTTCGAGTATGGGTCACCATACTTGACAATACGTCACGACTTTTTAAACTTTTACTTTTTGTCCCATATTGGTCTAGTTACAGCATCTACTGTACAGCCAAGCCTTGACCCCTTGATTCATACAATAAACTACGAGAGGAGAGCAGACAGAGATGTATTTATTCATCCTTTTAATTCACTCTGTCCACACCAGTCAGACTATTGCGGCCTGTTTGCTGGAGCGTGTTGATCTTGTTTGCTCGGTAGGGTTAGAGTAGGGAGTGGAATGGAGGTGTATGTGTGTGTGTTCTCGGCGGGAGGTGGGACAGAGCTGCGTTCTCTCTTCTTATCCCAGACAGATAGGAGCAGGGGGTCTGCACATATTCAGAGCTGTGTCTCCACTGTCGCTCAGACGTCTATAATTTCAACCTGCTGATCTCCTGCCGAATATGTACCCTGCACGCAGGAAGCTGAACCAAACGATTTGCAACTCAAATGACACGTATGCCGCCTTATGTGAATTCTTAAACCTGTTTCTCCCCAATCCGGCTAGATTTTGAGCAGTGTTTGGCTAGTGTTGGTGCTTAAGAGGTATACATCCGTGTTGAGAAGCACAAGGAAGAATTTTACACGCTGTATTTAAAGCTCTCGGCTGGCGGAAGAGAAGAGCTGTCTTGTTAAGCGATTATCCATTAGGCTCCTACGGTAAATATTTAACTACAGTACACATTAGAAACCAACGCCCAGTCGCATGTTACAAGACTGGGTAACACTTTAGAATACTGTTTCTTACTTACTGCATAACTAATAAGGAATTATTGAAGAACTTACAGGTAATGATTCATTAACACTTAGCGCACTACTGTTAACTATTAAGGAAGATGTGTTAACTAATCAGTATGTAATACAATTTTATGATTGTGTTAAGTAACAGTTAGCTAAACAATAACTAATGTATTCTGTCACACCTCCTGAAGAACTACTATTAATTATCTACTAGTTAAGGTTCAATAAAACTAATTATGATGTAACTACTAATGAACAGTCATACACAATTACATTGAGTTGTGACCCTTACATATAAATGTTATTAGCAGTAGTAGCAGTATGAAAATGCAATATTAATAAATGCAATACATTTTACAGAGGTTTTGCCTGTATAGTGAATTGTTTTGAGTTTGTTTTGTAAGAAATCAGCATCCGATAGGAACCCCACCACCTCTCCAGTGCCATGCGATAACTTACCTTAGTTTTTATATGTTATATACAGCACTGTATGTGTGCCTCCTCAGCATATACCATATTACTATTAATTCAATTTCTGTATGTAAGGCAAGGACTGAGGGAGTGAAAATACAGGTAACCCATTAGTAATTAATAAAGGATTATTAGATTATTCTTCAAGAATTACTTAGGACCTGAAACAGTATTCTAAAGTGAAAATATAGGGAGCCCATTAGTAATTAATAAATAATTATCAAATAATTATGCAGGACTTATTTTGAACCTGCAAGAGTAGGCCTATTCTAAAGTGAAAATATAGTGAAACCTTTAGTAATTAATTACTTATACGGGAGCTGGGCTCAGGGAAACTGCCGTTAACTAGGCATTAACACAACACAAAAACTACCTAAGACTAAAAAACAAATATGACCCAACAGCTTCATCCCAGTGTTTCAGAAAATAAATTAATTGATTAATTAACAAACCACCATTTTACAGAGATTATCTGTAGTAAGTTGGAGTTATGGCAAGACAGTTGAGTTACGGTTCCTTTCCGAAGCAGATTTCCTACAGAACAAGGAAATTATTTACCATATAGGCAAAAACATAAGGGGTGAGAACCAGAAAGGCTTAAGTGACATTTCACTAACTTTACAGGAGAGCCAAAACAAAAACTTACCATAGGTTGATCTGACTTTGTGCACTGATTTCAATCGTTTATAATAAAAATGTGTATACTCATGGATGACAGTATACTTTTGCCAGTATATATATATATATATATATATTAAATATATCCATTTCACCCAAAATGTCACTTACGCCCTTCTGGTTCTCACCCCTCGTTATGTACAATTATAGTAATGAGTCATTTTGGGTGTGCAGCAAACAAAATGCATATTTAATTTCCATTATAGCTAATAATAGTGGACTGTAACAAAGTTGGTACTATAGTGTCCTTTTACTCAAGTAATTTAAAAAATGAATAGGCCTACTTATAATTTTACTGGAGTAATATTTTATTGGGTATCTGTACTTTTGCTCAAGTACTTGATTTGTGGGCCACAACCTGATTATTATAGTGACTATTTGCGTATAATTGTTCATTAGTAGTTATTTCATAGTTATTTTTATTGAACCTTAACTAGTAGATAATTAATAGTAGTTCTTCAGGAGGTGTGACAGAATACATTAGTTATTGTTTAGCTAACTGTTACTTAACACAATCATAAAATTGTATTACATACTGATTAGTTAACACATCTTCCTTAGTAGTTAACAGTAGTGAGTTAAGTGTTAATGAATCATTACCTGTTAGTTCTTCAATAATTCCTTATTAGTTATGCAGTAAGTAAGAAACAGTATTCTAAAGTGTTACCCAAGACTGTCCGCTCTGTGAGAACAGCCCAGTGTGAACAGCAATGCATTTGCGTTTGCTTCATATAACAATAGAGTTCGGGTCGAGGCAACACATGCAAACGCATTATACAGGCCCTCTGGGAATATGCCATCCTAAATGAATCCTTAATTCAAGCATGTCAGCTTTTGTTCCTTCGCCTGACGTTAACATGAGCAGGTTTTAATGAATCTCTTATGAAGTGCATGCTTCATTTTAACGTCAGCGGCGGGGACAAATGAGGTCCGTATAGAGCTGCTCAGCTGGGGTCGGGTTCGCTCACGACAGTAGTTTCAGAGTTATTGAAGCTATTAAAAGGGGACATATAATGGATAGCAGGAAATTCCTTGCTTTTTCACAGTATGATGAAGTGCATTGTAGATTGAGCTCCCTCTAAAATCGACTCAGGCTATTTATGGAAACAAAGTAGCTTGATCAAAATGTTCACATTTATGACATAGGAAAAGCGATGACACGTTCTAAACCATATCAGCGTGGCTCATGTCACGTTCACCCATTAGTGAGTTGCTCAAACGCAGGCACCACTACCACTCTTATTTACATAATTATTAGATTATTTACCAAGATACATTCACATTAATGCCTCTTTACTATTTAAGAACTTGACCTGCCCAGATGAACGCTGTTGTGAAATACATGATGTTCTTGTAAAAAGAATTGCATATAAAACTAAATGATGGTTTGTTTTACTAATAGTGTGCACTTAAAATGTTACAAAAGTTTGTAATATGGCCACTTTTAGCTAAAGTTTTGTTTGAAGGTTTACTTAAAGGGGTCATCGGATGCAAAATTCACTTTACGAGTTATTTGAACATAAATGTGTGTTGGAAGTGTGTGTACACATCCATCCTATAATGATAAAAATCCATCCAGTTATTTTTTTTAAATCCCTATTTTAAAATCCCCTTTCTCAAATCAAGCTGTTCTGAGGTTCCTGTCAGAATGACATTGTTCTGTACAGGCCCCTCCCATGATAGTTGATTGACAAGGATGGTCTTACTTTAGACTCGCCCTGAGTGAGCTGAGAGCTGTCCGCCATTGTGTCAGCGCCGGTGCAGGGGAAGACAAGTTGTCTCAGATTAAGTGACTGAGGTGTTTAGTTGTTGGATGTAATAATGAATATAGCAGTCGTCATTTACTCCTGGCATCTGAGCTGCTGAAGAAGCAGAGGATTAACGTTACTTTCGCTTTGAAGTGAATGCACCGATCGACATAAATGCGTCTATGTTTGCGTGAATCATTCGTGATCCAGCTTTATCTACAGAAGAAGTGAGTATAAGGGTTTTCATGAATCTTTGCAAATCGCCTTTCCTAATAATATGCTAGTTAGCCAGTTTTGCGGCTAAAGTCTAGTATGCTCCATAGATATACATACCTAGATGCCTCATTATCGACTGTTTCTATGGGCTGCGATACGTAAGCCATCCACCATTTTTGGAACGGTCTGCGAATCTTTGAGCGCATTGACTGTGTGCGTCTACAACAGCAAGTTATACGCTTGTATATCTTTGAATATTCATTGATTATTATGGTGAATGTGAGATGGCTGATGGGTCAACATATCTGGAGCAGTCGAATAGGGAATCTACTCATATCTATGGTCTGCTCGTCACTCTACGGAAGAGAGGGGTGGAGTCAGCAGAGCTCACTAGCATTTAAAACAACATGGACTAGATCAGCGTGCTGAAAACAGAGCTGATTTTGACAGGGTAAATAAGGTGTTTTTACACTACCATTGAGAAATTTTAACCAAAGTATGTTATAGACTTTTCATTAAGACGCTAAAGAATCACATCAACTTGTGTAAAATGGGCATCCGATGACCCCTTTAAACATTTCAATTATCTTATCATTTACTCTCGCCGTAAATGATAAGAGATGTGTGCGACTTGCTTTCTTAAAATGAAGAAAAATTAAGATTATTAGAAATGAATCCAACTCTATGAGTGCATATAATGCAATGAATGGGTACCAGAGAGGTTATGTTCCAAAAAACACATTCAGCCATCATGACATTAATCCAAATGACCCCAGTGGATGATTCTGTGTCTTCTGAAGCAAATTGGCATGCAATCATGGAAGTTTATGCTTGACGTATAAAGTTCGCAGCCCTCTGCACTTGTGCGTCATTTTTTGCACAAGCTTCACAATGTATTGTAAACTTTACCATTTTGTGAACTTTCATTCGCACATTTGTACGGAAGTAATGGTTTGTTTTTGTTTTTTTTTAATATAAGTTTTTCTAACTTTTCTTAACTCTAAAGAGATTGATTTTTCCACTTGGATTGTATGGACAACCATCATGATGGCTGTATGTTCTTTTTTTGAGCGACAAAATACAGCATGGACTCCTGTTCACCTGTTCGCTCATGTTGATATTTGGGTGAAGTACTCATTTAAAGTCAACATGAAACAGCATTTGCAAACCATTTTACTTCTGTATTCTAATGTATTTCAGTCTGAAACAGGATATTTAAAGAGATAGTTCACCCCCTTAATGAAAATTGTCATTACTTACTCACCCTCTTGTTGTTCCAATCATGCATCAAAACCAATTAGATCTATGTTCATCTTTGGAACACAAATTAAGATACTTTTTAAGAATACTTTTTGCACGCAAAGAAAACTAAAATAACGACTTTATTCGAAAATTTCATTCATTTCCTGTTAGTCTTTGATGCTCATCAAGGACTGACACAGAAAAGAAGAAATTGTTGAATTAAGTCATTTATTTTTGTTTTCTTTGCACACAAAAACTATTAGCTTCATAAAATTAATGAACCTCTGATGTCACATGGACTATTTTAACAATGTCCTTACTACCTTTCTGGGCCTTGAACATGTCAGTTCAAATGCTTTCTTATGCTGGGTCAGAAAGGTCTTGCATTTCTTCAAAAATATTTTAATTTGTGTTTCGAAGATGAACAAAGATCTTATGGGTTTGAGGGTGAGTAATTAATGACAGAATTTTAATTTTGGGGTGAACTATACCTTTAATTAGAAACAAGGATGGGATTTGATTTTATCCATCAGAAACCGAAGTATCCAAAAATAGAAAAAATTCCTCTCTACTGTACTGGCTATGCACATTCTCCTAGTGCGCAGCAGCTGATGTAACCTCATGACGGACGCTTTGGCGGTGGGACTGCGTGTGGCGGAGAGAGTCGGTGGCGTGCTGGGTCCAGACACGGATGTGTGACTGGAGTGTTTGCCCCTTGGCTGTGTGTGCGTGTGACAGAAAAGCGCTCTGTGGCATCCATTACCATGCCACTGAGGCACGGCGAAAGCTTCTCTCTCTAGTTCTACATTCCCAGTCCAACCTTCAGGGGATTACCATTCATTCAACCTTAACTTCAATATACACACAACACAAGGCATGTTAGCCTCCCCATTTACACACTAGTCATCTAGGCGCATATAAATGAACGCGAGCTTCTGTTTATTTTGCTCTCTCTCTCAACGAGTGATAATGAGACTGCTATCGGATCACAGTATCTCTAAACCCTGCTGTGATTGGTAGTGGCGTTGAGTGTTGCGAGTTCATGTTCGTCCCTTTGCGCGCCACACAAGTCGTTGAGTATTGTTCATTTAACCGAACGCCTCTTCTCAGGGGTGCATAAATCAAAACAATGAAATGAGCTCTCTGTTTCTCTACGGAATGTATTACAAGTCCATTAATTCAGTCTTCCAGGGGTGTTTTGAAGTCTTCATTGGCCAGGCCATCACTGCTCTCATTGGCAATGCATTTGAAAGACATAGAATGGCCTAATGATGGGACAGACAGTGTCAACAGTGCTTTTTTTGGGCTCAGGCTGTACTATGATCAAATGTTTAGAATTCCTGCAAAGATATTTCCAAATCAGATGCCTTTACATGCTAAGCTCCTTTGAACAGGATTCCTAGTGTTAGGTTTGGAATATGGGTCAGCCGACTGGCAATATTCTTTGTGCGTCATCATCGTTGCACATCAAATCAATCGACTTTCTCTATCTGTTTATCTTGATTTCAAGCTAAATATTTGTGCATTTGAAAATCAGAACAAGAAATACTCAAGTGGAAAGTTGTAATTCAGCGGTTCTCGTTTTATCATGTCGCCAGGCCAGCCATATGTTGGGCAGGCATTGTTGGATGGAACTGATAAGCGTTTCAATCAGAGGAGGATTATGGGTAGAAATCTGCAGATTGTGTCCTCTCGAGGATTGAGTGGCTTTAAAATGCTAAACGCACAACTCATCCACAGCTTGAACATCTAGTTTGGTCTGTGTCCCTTTTTGGACTAACAACAGTGGAGAAAAACGATTCTTGGACAATACAGAGATTAATCTCAAAGTTACAGCTGCTCCATTTTGCTGTGTACAAAAGAAAAAGAAAGTTTTCATAATCAAACAAGGAAGCTGCAATCAGAGTTTCATTATAAATATGAGTGTTTGCATACAAAAGGCACAGTCATGATGATAGGGTGTTGTGGGTGTTGACTCAAACAATTGAATCTTATGAGTTATTTTTAGTGAATCAGAAACATACAGTGTAGTGAAACTAGTGTAGATTCCTGAAAGAATGACTCTTGTGAGTCAGTTATTTTTAGTGAAGCCAAACCATGCAGCACTTCTTTTTAGTGAATGAGGAACACAGTATGACTATTGTGGACTGATTGCAGAAAGAATGACTTTTATGAGCAAATTATTTTAAACAAATCCAAACCGTACAGCACAACCGGTACAGTACAACTAATTCTAAAATGAATGACTCTTATGGGTCATTTTCCTTACTGCGTTATGTTGTTTGTGGGGCTTGCTAGATCAGTGTAATTACTGACTGTTTGTTCAAATTACTAGGTAGGCATTATGAGTCAGTAGTATTTTATAAAAAAAAATGAAATGTGTAGTTATGGCTGATTATTTGATTCAATTTACAATATACTGCCTCTAAAAGACTGTGAAATGTCATCAAAAAATCTAAAGAATCATTTTAATTATATTTATTGATAAAATTATGTCATCATTTGGCAATGGTAGTGCATTTATTTTTCATTTACAAATATACTTGATTTCTCAAATTCTAAAATATTTGTTTATGGAACTGTTAAGAAGAACCCAAAATAAAGAAAAACATACCCTAGTGAAAAATAAATATACTAAAATGTATTTTAAATGCATTTATTTTATGCTAAGTATACTACAAATATATTTACATAATTATGTACTTAATAAAATACCCTGCAATTGTACTTTTAATATTCTAAACAGGTATACTTAAAGTCTGGTCATTTGGAACCACTAATTTTGAACTTATTGTACTTTGATTGTGTGGAAGTAATGCTGAAGTCCAACAAAAGATATACTGAAGTATATTTGATTGTGCTAAAGTGGAAGTGTTGCTAGTATGCTTGCATTTAAAGACCGATATTATTCAAAGATCATACAATTGTCATCAATAGTGACATTAAAAAACATTTTAGGCTTAATATTAAGAAATGTACATTGTGCACAAGTAGTCCTCCAAATAAAATGTTCTTGTAATTTTTATATCAGTAAATCTCAAGTGATATTCCAGGAAATATGTTAATAGATTTGAATTATACTTAGTATGAAATAAATGTATTTTAAATATATTACTTTTTTACTAGGGTAACAATATATGCATCAAAAATAGTATCTTTGTCAAATACTACTAACTAGATAAAATGCTTGTTCTCAATGTATTTTTGTTCTTTTTTGTTGTTCCAGAAAAAGAAACATTTCTAGAGCCCTTCGTGCTCAGAGACTTGTTGCCGTCCTCCATCGGGAGCTACTACCGTTACATCGGATCTTTGACCACACCACCCTGCAGTAAAGTGGTGGAGTGGATCGTCTTCAGTCGGCCCGTGTTCCTCTCCTACAAACAGGTAAGTCTATACTACACATATGAAGGTGTGTTGAGGTTATTCATGCTATTTGGGTCTTTAAAAAACAGCCAAATTATACAAAAAAAATGTATTATGCATTACTCAAAGCAAAACTCAATGTCACATTTCCCATAATACAGAGCGGCTGACCCAGTTGAGAAGTCTGAGGAGTTAAAACTGTTTGAGATTTATTAGACAGACCGCATAAAAAACACCTGGGCTTTGGGACAACAGCCAAACAGCATGAGAAATAAAAGAAAAGAGCAATGTGTGTAATACCGACTGTTGTTCTAATGGACCCTATACTCAGACTTTCGCCACACTGACTCATACCTATCCATTAGTATGCATCACCCAGCACCGCTTGCGCACATGCATCCTGTCCTCCCTCTCGGCAATGCTCCTGAGCTCTGATTGATAAGGAAAACTCTCCAGCTGAGCTTTTACACTGTAATATAACAAAACCAAACACTAAAAATGGGGCATCTTCATGCTAACAGGCTGCATGAAGAGCTATGTGAAGGCCAGGTGCACTTCCACCAAAGTATAGAGGAAAGAGGACTGGTTTTAGAGCTGAAAAACTCAGGGTGAATACTGTGAGGTGGGCTCTCACAACCAGCACTGTTAGACTCAGATACCAAACAAAGAAGGACGTGATAAGTTAGGGCTGAAGTTTATAGGGAACACAGTGTCTGTTTGTGAAGGTTGTTCTCCATCAGAAACCGATCTATCTCTGGCCTCTCTGTGACTTCTGATCTCACCGCGTGTTAAAAGAGAAACGGCAAACAGAGGCTTTGCTCTCACGAATAAAAGATCAAAGGATATCTGTATAAACCTCATCTGGCCATGTAAGATTCCATGTTATTTCAAAGTCTTTTCAAGGTTTGTAACCATAAGGTGTAAGACTTTGTAACGATAAAAATCATATTTTAACCAGAAATATATAGACAGAAAATGCATATTTAATTTGACACACAAAAACGAGACTGCAATGGACTGAAGTACCAAATTTCAGTGTAAATAATTAGTAAAACTGTACATTGTTTAATTCGTAAATGGTGTTTTGCTTGTTTATCTTGAAAGGGGGTCAATGTGCCATACTATTGTTTACCTGATTGTCAGCTGACGCAGTATTGCAAATGCGTCATTTTTGGCCACTTGAAATTCATAGAAAGACAATAACACATTAATTGAAAAAAAATGAAAAAATATATATATATACATATAATATTGTATGCATATGTTCAAGGTCATACAATATTGTTGTCATGAGAATTTGTTAGTCACAATGTATATTAATTAATTATATTGTTGTATTAATTATTAAATATCAACAGTTGGCTAGTCAATTAGCAATATTGACTATTTTGTATTTTTTAGTTTTAGTTAGTTTTTGTAGCAACATTAATGCCAGGTTCTGTCATGAAACTCTAGATGGTGCAGGCTGATGGTTCCTTACCACTAACTGATGATATTCACAGAGAAATTGAACCAATTGCTCCAATTGATTGGCACAAGTTGATTGGTTCATGTTGCATATGCAGCCAATGAGCATACTGCTTTACATTTAAATGCCTGGTTAGCATTCACTAGAGCATTTGCTTTCACTGGAGAATTCCTGTGAAACCCTCCACCTTCCCCAGCTCCACCTTTACAGATCTGCTATGGGTTATTTTATATGCTATTTGTGCAGCAGCAGTATGTCTTAAATACTCACAGCACCGTATCTGCATATGTATTGACAGTAGCAAGTTCCTGTACTTGCTTTGCAGCAGCAGCAGCAATAATCTACAGCAATCGCAATAACCAAGAGCTGCAGCAGCGTAGCAGATCTATTCCACCAAGACCAAATAAATTAACATGGTCATATCCATTATCATGCTAAAATCTTCCAGAAGTTGTCATGAAAGAACTTTAATTAGCATTCTTGTCTTCAATATCTTCGTCAACTTTGTTATATCTTACTTTGATTTTAAGCGTGCCGCCATTAGTATCATGCCATTTTGAGTTAAAAAATAGTTACGTTAAAAAATACCCCAGTGTTCTCTTCTCTTCTTGTGCTCCATCTAGCCGTCTATGAACACAAGCACACATATTATGTAAATACACCACTAAGAAATCCATAGGATATTTGAACCCAAAAATATTCCAGGCTAATATGTTGTGTTGCACATGCTACACTTTTTCTTTATTTAAATTTCTGTTGAGACATATTGGCATACAGTAGATTTGGCTCATTAAAAAGCCCATTTTAGGGGTTTGAATGCAAATCAGAAAACTGACAAAGCAAGAAAACTCTTGAAATGATGACGTCAAAACTTTGATTTGCACAAATTGAATACAATGGCATAGTGTTGAATAAGCAATTTGCATTCAAAGTCAAATTGGGTTAATGGGCAAAAATATTAAAGTTTCAACCATTGTTGACAAGGTATGAAGGCATTTACATGACTTTACATATAGTTGACTTATTATGTATAATCACTGAAAAATGTGCAATAATAGCCCAGATTTGTCAGAAGTGTGAGTCACCATCAGTATCCAAATGTTCTGAGCCCATCAGATCAAAACTGTAGGAAGTGATACGTGTAACGGTCACAGCTCAGCAAGCTTTCTACAGGAAGACACAGTCCATAAAATCTGCCCACAGAAGCTTTCTGCTCTCATTTGACACCTCTTAAAGTTCTTTTGTTCCCTTTCGTCTCTGGGTGATTTTGTTTAAAAGGAAACACTGCTGAGGCACATATAAGTGAGTCTATGGAGGAAGACAGTTGTCCTTCACTCCCCATTTTTCTTGCTCCTTTGTTCTTCATCAAAGCAGGAAGTAGGTCACGGAGACTGACAGACGGAGCTCTGGGGCGCTTTAAGAGTCGATCGATGCTCAGCCAGTCTACTGAATTTGCAACATCTGGAGCATAGGTGGACATCACACACACACATCTTGCAGTTTGCCCCAAGAATGCCCTGTTGCTGTTGTTAGCCATAAGGGATTACTCAACCATCAGACTCCAACATGTCCTTTAAGCAGAGACGCACACACACGTACAGATGTGTGACACAGAACGGCCCTATTGCTGTGATTTCCCAGCAGGGATTATTTAACCTTCTTACCCATTATGCATTGCATTGCATAAACACACACACAAATCTGTGCCGGATTACTACACAATAAGATGCGTGCTTTTGTAGCTGGTGCCCACTCCCAATAAGATGTTTACAAGCGTGGTTTTGGCATACGAGAGATTAATAGATGAGGATTGTGATTAGGAGATTATTCGAGAGCGCCATATTGATGCAGCGGATCTTGGTGTGGAACTTAAAAGCACAGGAAATGATGTCACATTTGTTAGACTTTGTGGTGTATTGGTGCTGGAATGTAGGATTTGACAATGCTCTTGAGGGTTTCCATTAGGGGTGGGCAATATGACCAAAATATTCTATATATAGACAATATATAGATTTGTTATATGTATCGATGTATATATAATATATGTTGTGATTTTGCTGGGTTTTATAATATCAGAATTTGTATACCATTATATCACAAAATACTAAAACTAGCTTTACTAACAAAAGTAAAAAAATAAAAAAGAATCAAGCGTAGTGAAGATAAGTAAACAGTCAGTGCTAAAATAAAAACAGAAACAAATATAATATAAATATAATGTCAAAAACAAATTAGAAAAATTGTGCAATAATAAAATAATTGTATTACATGCTTAATATATTACATATATAATTACTGTTTGTCACTTTTTATATAATTAATAACACATTATCAATTACTAAGAAGGTTACAAAACAAAAACAGAGCAGCTGTCTTTGAGAAATGTTGTAAAGACACAAATGCAAAAGTCTTGTTAGTAGCAAGCGGTCTCAAAAACAAAACTCTTGAATATTTCACAAATTCTATGCCGTGAAGTGTGCCAAGATTGGTAAATCCAGGGACAGTTTTTCTCTGGTGTGGTCATTTCAAAAAAGAGTGAAGCGAATTTATATGTATATAACAACCTTGATCCAAACCTTAGTACGAATGAATGCAGGAACAAATAAAAAAAATAAAAATGTAATTAATTGATTAGCTCTTTTACCTGTGAGGTATTTTCCACTGGAGGTTTAGTTAAATGCTCTTTAATTAAATGGACTTTAATTAAAATTACTTTTTTTTTTTTTTTTTTTTTTTCATGCCTTCAAAGTTCTATTTCTCAATGGTAGAGCCTCAAACTCACACATTCCCACACACAACCTGTGCTTCCTCTTACTCTGTGTCTTAGTTTGAAGTGATCCATCAGATGACTTCATATTGGGGATAGTGTAAAGAGGACAGTGTGTGAGTTCGGCTAAATGTTCAGAGTTTTTAGAAAGCTGGAAAGGGATGGAGGCAGAAGGTTAGTGGCATAGCAAAGCCGAAAGTAAGACAGACGGTCGGTCATGTGTTTGATCAGCCTGTGAGCTAAAATAACATTCCTCTGAGTCACTAGTTTGGAAGGAGGGGAAAAGAGGCTCTGTGCATCTTGGGAGATGACTTACTGCAAAATAAGAGACAGATATAAAAACATACTGCACTCTCTCTCTTGT
Organism: Barbus barbus; assembly: GCF_936440315.1. NCBI lineage: Eukaryota > Metazoa > Chordata > Actinopteri > Cypriniformes > Cyprinidae > Barbus > Barbus barbus. Next base: position 20,909,089 of record NC_136763.1, on the reverse strand, counting down.
TCTCTCTCAGCTGGAAGCATTCTACTCCATCTTCACCACAGAACAGCAGGATCATGTTAAATCCGTGGAATACCTACGTAACAACTTCCGCCCACTCCAGAGTCTGGACAACCGAGAGGTCTTCAAATCCGCCGTCAAAGATGCTTGGCTCCCTGACTTGACTGACAGCCTGGGGAACCCATACGGTACTGAGGCTTCTAAAGGTGGGCGGGCTCTGCTGACAGCTGATTGGCTGGCAGCTTCTATCAAGCCAGATGTTTGTACATTATGGCTGTGAATCACGTACCCTGTATTCATAAGCTCTAGAATCTTTTTGGATACACATTTAGATTCAAATAGATTCAGATTTCCCTCGTTAGTGCTTACTCATAATGCATCGCATAATGCAAGAGCAAACGCGTGTGTGTCAGATTCTGTGAGTGCGTGTGTGTAATGAGAGTGAGTAGGTGGCATATGGTGCCGTCCTCTGCTATTGTGTCATTAGACGCTCTGTCTTTACTTGCCTATTTTCTCGCTCATTTCTCTGCTCCATGTGGCACCCGCGCTCGCAGGAAATGCACAGGACTGCAGCTTTTCAAGGACACGCTGTTTTTCTCACCTCTGTCTATACGCCACAGATCTGTTGGTGTCCAAAAGACAGCTGCTTTGGTCGTTGTTGAGGATATTGGGACACGAAAGGTTGAAGCATTCAGATGTACACACACATTTGATTTTTTATCGTGATGGGGACTTTCATTTGGCTTAATTTTTTGTGTAATTAATGGCAATATAGCCTTGGTGAGCATAAAAGACTTTCAAAAAACAATTTTTCTGACCCCAAACAGTAGTGTGTATATTTTGTATATTACACAAACCCAACAATTACACATTATTTAGTTTTTTCCCTCCTAATGGCCAGATATATTAAACAGGGCAAATTAGCGTTAGAGCGCAATTCCATAAAAGCGCCGATGGGAGGGGAAAATTCTGCGTGTGATTTACTGACAATGCACACATTACAGAGAACAGATGCAACCAGATAATTTCCATAATAATCAGCACAATCTACCAAGAGCAGCGCAAATTACCACCTGCTTTAAGACATGTTTTTTTGGGCGTTAAATAATGGCGCAAATACCAGTAAAACGTAAAAAAATTTTGCGTCTGAAAGGGAAACTCCTATAAATGCATATTCAATTAGGTAAGGGCAAAATAACTGTCTATGCCTTTTCAGCACTAATTCTTCACTGCATGTCTAGTAAATCCTGACAGTACTATTTTAGCGCCAAAAGATGGTTAACACTTGTGCAAGCTGTTAGTAAATCTGGCCCTAAATGCTTTAAAATACTACACATTTTTATTCATATTGAATTGTTAAATGTGACCAAACTGTTTAATAGTTGCGTAATGTATCGAATTTTTGACTTCTATTAGAAGCCTACATTTTGATATCCCACCCTGCGTTGAAGACATGTCGTGACATTTACAAAAACCTGTAAACTCCAGTTCATATTAGTATTTCTGTCACTGTTTACAGTGTAAACTTCCCACTTTCTTGCTGCCTAGCAACATCATAAAAATGTTTTTTTCATGTGGAGATCACAGCCGCACTTGACGCTTGTGTTAAGAGGAGCACTGAAGCCCTGACGTGGGTCATGTGACAGGGATTTAACCCTAACAAACTAACAAGCATCCTTACTGTTTTGAGGCCGTTTTCCTCATGGGAACATTTGATCCACACAAATTGGCAAACAAAAATACACACCCACTACCTTTCAATACAGACAACGGTTGTTTACCCCATTTACACAAAAACACTCATCCTACACACTCTTTCCCTGTACTATATGGAGAATAATATCTAGGGCTTTAACAGATATTGATTGGCATTGGAATTGTACTGCTCTAGCTCCTGTACAGTTCGCTCATACGTTCATAAAATCGTACCTGGTGATCCATGGTCCAAGTATAATGCCTCATTCCCCACAGCTCAAACACTGATCACAGTACACAAATGGCAGGCAGAAAGACCACACCATCCTCATCTCCTTGGACAGGATAAAGAGACGACGTCATGGCCAAACTGTGTTCCCTAGAGGAGATGAAGATGGAGACCAATACAACAGGTTTTACCTCAGCTCTTCATCCCTCTTCATTTTTCGACACAATTTAGCTTTTTTCATCCTCCCTCTTTATACAGTAGCTGCTCTTACATTGAGAGCAAAAATAAGTTGTGGGTGTTTCTTCAACAGATGCATTAATGTATTTTATTTTGACCCTTGGAGGCTTTTTGCAATGCCATTTTTTTATAATTGTTTTTTAAGTAATAGGCTATTTTCTGTCCTGTTTTAAGCTCCCTCATCAGAACGAATAGGCGTGGCGGATTGTAGATTTGGAAGTAAACGCTGACTGCTATGATTGGCTGACAGTATTTTGACAGCCATCCTTCATAGATGGACACTGATGTGGTTTAGGTTAAAAACGCATAAATATTCAGAACATATCAAACAATCTGTAATAACAAACAAAGCAATAGTGATCACATAATAAAAACAGTTACTCACACTTGTGTGTTTCGACAAGACTGTCGGATCCAATATAGTCGGCACAGCATCGTCTTTTAGTTTCAATCTTTCTGAAAATATGCATTAAATTGAGCCTTGTTTGTAAACTAATCTGTGGTAAAATGTAGTGAACAAAGGACCAAGTTCTTACTGATGCAATTTGGAACTTCATTAAAAATAAAGTTAATCCACTCTTTCGTAATGGTGGGATCAGAAGGAAGACAATGCAATGATTTTTCCTTGGCACTGCACAATGTCTTGTTGTCTTTGAAGCCATTTTTATCATTTGGTTTCTACGTAGACCTGCGTTTCACTCTCTTGCTATTTACACTACAGTGGGCGGGGCTAGACAGGCAGTGATGTAGAAGCAGGCATTGATCATCTTCTGCGGAGGCGTCTTTAGCCACACTATTACATCATAAAGTAGCACATTCCACAACCTGTTGTTTTTGCAGATTGGCTTTAGTAAGCTAAAATGCTACAATAGCTAGTAAATTAACCTTAGCAAGACAAAGTAATTGACCAATTTATTCTCAAAAATATTTGACATTTCCACCACATATCGATATATCAGCCATTTTGTTGTGGAAAATACTTTTTTTATGTACAACTTGTATATAAATTAGTTAAGAGAAGGAAACCCAAAAATGCCACAGTTATTCTGTAATACATGTATATCCACTCTTGGACAAATTAAAAGTCCTCAGGCCCAAAACTACCAGTAGCTGAAGAAGCACAGAGAGCTGACCACCCGCACTCTCTTAAACTCTTTTTTTTGTCCGACCAGCTTGTTAACTCAGATCAAAAAAAAATTCCAGGTGATTCAGATTTCTGAAATTGCACCGATCCTGCTTAAACAACTGCTTAAATTCCAGCACATTCCGAATCAGAAATAGAAATGATAATTAATTTGGGTGCTTGGAAATGTTCTGAAACACCGTAATACGAAGAGAGAAACGCTTCTCTTATCGCTCCCTGGTTATATGTTTAATTTCAGCTCCATGCAAAATTGATTGTGGACGCCGTGCGCTGTTATCGAAGAATAAAAAGGCAACAGAAAGGATAGAATAAAGGAAAAAGGATGAAAGGGTGGAGTAATAGTGTAATAGAAGCTGAAAACAGAAGCATATCAATGGTGCCTGCAGGCTGTAGCTGAACTTTTTGTCAGCTTCGATTAATTCAAAAGACGTGCTGGATCATAGCTGAATTCTACCTCACAGTAGGCAAAACAGCCGAATCAGTTTTATCAGAATATAGTACAGACTTTGACGCAGCGCACATTCCACCTGCGAGTGTGTCCAGCTGGGAAATGCGTACATTTTTTATTTTCTTTTTGTTAAACATTCAATATTTCAAGCTAAAGTGTGCGTAATTAGGCCAGTTCTTGTGTGGCTAATGCGCACACTTGCTTTGCGATACAGTTGCGTTTATTTTCACTCTTCTGTTGTTCAAAACCTGTATCTTTTTTAAATCTTTTTTTTTTTTTTCATCCAATGGTAGAATATGCTTTTTCATGTGAACTGTTCCTTTAAAATGGTCTTTTTCGAAAACAGCCACTCAAGGTTAACGGAGTGTTTGCACTTTCTCTCGCTCTAATTTGACTTCTGCTCTCACCTTTTCTCCTTTCCTGCTTCATCCCTCCATTAATCTCACTCTCCATGGTCAACAAGCCGGAGGGCCAAAGATGGCCTTTTTATTAAACGTTTCTCTGTGCATCTCATAAGAGACCTGCACTTTCACGCAGTAACCTCTGCGACTGTGTTTCTGAGAGGACGAGAGAGTAGGGATGTACTGCACAGATACGTGGATGGAGAAGATGTTACGATCATGCTTTTCTTCTGACGATTTCTTGGAATTCTGTTGAACATAATATAAAATTCATTATTTAAATGATGTTTTATTAACAAAGTTCAGGAGGAGCACGTTCAGATAATTAACCTAATTAACACGTACTCTGGGTTCAGGCCAAAATTTGTGAAAACTCGTGAAACACAATCATGTAAAAGAGGTTGAGAATGTGAAAAATGCTAAGAATGACAAGTTATGATACATGATATCATACATCAGTCAGATAAATGTTCTTGCCAGTTTTGGATGTTTTAACTCTTTTTGACGATGATCTTATCATTGCTTTTAGCTTATATAAACACTTCTGTGTTGTATTATGTGGGACAAGTCCATGTCCACGTTAAATGGACATGTTAAATGTTAAATTCCTTGCTAGTAAATTGCAAAGTATACTATGATTTTTATATGTGCGCTAGGGTTTGTGTATATTGTGAGTGATGTGATTTTTTGTGACGTGAACAGTAAACTGCTAGAGATGCAACTGTGAAGATTGCATTGCAAAGTAAACTTTATATAATAACTGTACATTAAAGTATTTGTATTTCATGTTTTCTGTAAGCACCACCTACTGTCAGAGCATGGTTTTAATTTTCAGCCCATCTGCCGTTTTTCACAGATTTATTACATGCAAAATCAGACCACATTTTTGTGCCAAAAATTCCTATTAGTGTGAACCGTCTTTAAGGGTCCCATATATTACCGTTCCTGCATCCCAATCGATACTTATGATATATGCTAAAAGTGCTGTATGTACTTTGCTGGTGATGGGAAAGTGCATATTTTTGAGTAATAAATAAAGCACTCTGCAGGTTTTGGGACAAACTCACTTGTTACACACTGTTTGCATTTAGGTTTGCAATTCATTATTGCTTAGCTTTTAGGTTCATATATTAAAAAGTGATGCAGCAGCATTCCTGACTTTTGAAAAGAGAACATCTTAAACTCATCTTTCATTGCGCAAGGAGTTGTGGGCGGTATTAATAGTACTGCCTGCATACCTTTTGCATACTATATTCAACGTACCATGATTTGAAACCCGCTGCTTTTAATCTTGAATATCATCTAGGACGAATAGTATGCAAATTGGAATGTTCATGAGCTTTTGAACATAATTCCCCCATAAACTCTTACCAGCGGAGGCTCTCTACTAGGTCTTATTTAAAGGACCAGCTTCCATCCTCAAAGGTCACAGTCACGTTTGTGTGCTGTAATCACGAATGCACGCCATCTGTGTGAAAGTCAGGGCAGGCATCACTGTATTCTTTATGCTGTATGATTACGGCTGTAGTCACTATTACTTCTCTCATGATTAGAGCTAATAGAGGCTTCGGCGTGAGGAGTGATGGTAGAATTAGTTTAATTAGCATTGTTTTGGATGTAATGGCTCCCCTGTGGCTGTGGGAGGGAGTGCTTTGTGTGTGTATGGAGGTGTGTGTTTGTCTATGTTGCATGCATTTTAGGAAGACCAAAACTAAAGAAAATTTAGGGCTTCTTCTGTCAGATTTCTCTACGAATAGAAGCTCACCCCTACGCACGCTGTCAGCTTCCAGAAACTGTGGCACGCTCGGTGATTAAACACCTTCTGCTGGGGAGATTAACAGCAACTTGGATGCTGCTGGTGTTTACAGAGGGCATGACACAATTCAGGACACGTGAAAGCCGAGTAGATGTAGTCAGTGGTCTAACAGAGCCATCTAGTGGCTGTGGGATCTAAGGGCACTAATGGAGCTCAAGGTTAGAGTGGTGGCAAAGAGGTAAACACACATTTCCGTTCTTTCTGTCTTTCATGCAGCGTGCAGCAGTGCCCCAATCAACATGAACGTCCAGCACATGAACAAGACTGCGCTTGTCGTTCGATGGTCCCGTCCGGAGATCACCTACGATCCGCCCATCATCAGCTACCACATTTCCTACAGCTGGACAAGAAACGATGAGTCATATGAGGAGACATACGTCAAAGGGAGTGATCAGAAACTGGTGAGGAATGTGTGTAGTCGTCATCCATATTATAATATCTCACAATAATTCCTACAAATGATAAGGTATTTGTCTTATTTGTCTTATACGTAAAACTCAAATAGCATTCGCAACACACTTAACTTCCGTAATGTGACATATTTCCATATTATTTTTGGGGGAAACAATAGTAGTGAGGGGTTGTGTTCGCTTTATGTGTTTTATTGGTCACCTATACCACAATATCTCCCAAAAAATGATACAATATCCCTCTTTTACTTTAAAGACAGCATGAAATAGCATTTGCAACATGTTTAACTTCCATATGTCACTCATTTCCTAGTTAAACGGAGTTTATCCATTCACACACGTGTTTGTGCGTGTGTGTGTGTATGTGTGTGTATATATATATTTATATATATATATAGACTCCATTTTGAATTTTTCTTGTTTTTAAGCAATAAGCATTTCACGTTTCAGATTTTGTGCAGCCTGTTCTTGGAAAACAAACTGGCATGTGAGGATGTTGTTATCATGTCTGTAAACCCCTAGCTTATGCATAATATCCTGTAATCTCTCTTTCGCTAGAGCCTCAGATCCATGTTTGCAGAAGCGCAGTGAGTGTGACTGTGAATAAAGACTCTATTTTAGGTCGTCAGCAGGGGGCCGCAGCGGTAGACACCGACCTTGGGGCCCACCATTTGAAAATACTAATGCACTAAAACTGTTTAAGAGGTGGAGATGTATTTTAGACTCATTTCTCTTGACTTTCCATCGAGCACACTCTGTGGGGTGTGAAATTTATAACTCTCTAGTCCGTAGGGGTTTGTGAGGCAACAAAACAGCACAAAGAAACAAAGTCATTATTGTTAATTTTGTTCCCGAACATTCCAGAGTGCAGTTTTTGAAAATGGCATGGCGTCCCATCTCGGAATATCATCAGAGCCGCCCCATTCCCTCCTTTTCCTAATTCCTTTCTCTTTTTTTTCTTGTTCCTCCCTTTTTCCTTTCTTTTAAGTTCTTCATTTCCATTTTTATTTCCTCTCTCGTCCCAAGACGCTGCTATCTGGGTCAAATTAGCGGCCGGCACGATTTTAGAGGGACTGCTTGCCAGATCAATAGAGAAGGAGTTTTTACTCCTTTTCATTTATAATAACCCAAAACCATAGAGTAATATTTGAGTTGGGGTCTTCTACAGAATGAAATAGAGTCAAACTCGCATAAATCAAAAAGGTGTTGGAGAGGAGAGGAACTGACGCCATTTACTTAGCGCAAGATTTACAAATCCCTCAAGCCCATGGCACTTTTCAGCAGACTCCGGGGAGGTGAAGTGAGTTATGATAATGGCTATTGCTCATTGCTCATACATTCAGAATTGTATTGAATCTTCATTTCTCAGAGATGAAATGAGGCTGCCCGAGTGAGGTTCAGACAGAGACAATTGAGACAAACAGGTAACAATGAAGGAAATGGAGTTAAAAAGTGCCCATATCTGACCATCAAAGTAGATTTTGTTAATTAAGTGTGTTGCTAGAGGCCTAATTTAATATGCACTACCCTTTGTGTGTTCTTTTTTATTAGTATCAGCTACCAGTAAAAGTATGGTACTCTGTAAGCACCTTACGCCCCGACAACCACCCACTACCACATCATGGTGGTGTTTAGCACAGCCATGCACCATTCACATTGTCTTCAAAACATGTTGAAATCTAATTTGATAATGCGTATTTGAAAAGCACATTTTATCATTCAAAATTCTGCAGATTTATGCAGAAAACGTGGGGGAAAAATGATTTCATAGGGTCCAGCCTATACTCTAAAATACAGTCTTGATTCGCAGTCAAACTTACTATGGTACATTTCAGTGAAGGAGCAGCTTATTATCTCATCCTTTATTATTCATATTCATTTAAGATTACGTATACACTTCTGTTGAAAAGTTTGTGGTTTGAAAGAGTTTCTTATGTTTTTTTTGCTCACCAAAGCTGCATTTTTATTTGTTAAAAAAATACAATACAAACAGTAATATTATGAAATGTTAGTACAATTTCAAATGACTTTTCTCTATTTCAATATAATAGTAAAGCTGAATTTTCAGTGTCACATGATCCTTCAGAAATCATTCTAATATGCAGATTTGCTGCTCAAGGAACACTTATTATCAAAACATTTGTGCTGCTTCATATTTCTGTGAAAACCAGTATTCTTTGATGAATATGAAGTCTAAAAGAACAGCATTTATTTGAAATATAATGTTTTTGTAACATTGCAAGTGTCTTTACTGGCACTTTTGATCAATATAATGCATCCTTGCTGAATAAGTATTAGTGTTCATTTCTTTAAGGAAATATCATTATACATCTGGTTATAAATAATAAGTGATATCCGCCTTAGGAAACTCTCGCTGAATCCCAATGTCTTTGTGTCCCAGCTGAGCAGCTCAGAGGTGCTTTAGGTGGTAATGAATGTTATGTGAGGGAGAGACTGATAGAGACTGCCTATTTTCAATGCTAATGACTTGAGAAGAAAGGTGTTACCGTCAAGTGAAGGAGAAGAGAACCAGCTGTTCACCTTCATCCTCCAGACCTCTGTCAGGAGAGGTCACACTTCAAAGTGTGTCTACCATTATTCTTTTGTGTTTTGACTGGAAGCTTCGGATGATAACCCTTCCACATCACAGACTGACTTTCCTGAGGCGTATCTGTCCGTGACGTATTGTATGTTCACTGTATATGTATCATTGTGTGTGTATTTCAGGAGGCCATCATCGCACCGGTGTCGACAGATGTGCTTTACCTGTTCCGCGTCCAGGCGGTGTGTTTGAATGACAAGCGCAGTGACTTCAGCCAGAGCATGCTCTTCAGAGGTACAGAGCTACACCTGCACACAGACAAGGATTTAATGAATGCTACATTTGGTGTTGCTTTTCAAAGTTCTCCCTCTCATTCATATTTGTGTTCTTTGTTATGGTAGCCAACACCACCAGGATATTTGAGGGCACAAGAATAGTCAAAACTGGGATGGTAAGTTTACATCTGTCCAGCAGGTGGCAGCACAGTCTCTTTGCATGGGCATTAAATAAATAAATATACCTGTATATTAGTTATGCTTTCTTTTTTAAACATTTCATATACAATAATGTAAATGCATTTATTACAAATAATAATATATATAACAATATATAAGGTACATAAATTATAAATATAAATGTATTATATAGATATTATTATTATAATAATAAAATTAAATAAAAAACGTATTTATTGTAGTAGAGCAATATATTTCTTTATTGTACTTTTTCTTATATATATATATATATATATAATGTGTATATAATTTTAATAACAAAATAGAAGGTACGTGAATTATAAATATACAGGTCCTTTTCAAATAATTAGCATATTGGGATAAAGTTCATTATTTTCTGTAATGTACTGATAAACATTAGACTTTCATATATTTTAGATTCATTACAACACAACTGAAGTAGTTCAAGCCTTTTATTGTTTTAATATTGATGATTTTGGCATACAGCTCATGAAAACCCAAAATTCCTATCTCAAAAAATTAGCATATCATGAAAAGGTTCTCTAAACGAGCCATTAACCTAATCATCTGAATCAACTAATTAACTCTAAACACCTGCAAAAGATTCCTGACGCTTTTAAAAACTCCCAGCCTGGTTCATTGCTCAAAACCGCAATCATGGGTAAGACTGCCGACCTGACTGCTGTCCAGAAGGCCATCATTGACACCCTCAAGCAAGAGGGTAAGACACAGAAAGAAATTTCTGAACGAATAGGCTGTTCCCAGAGTGCTGTATCAAGGCACCTCAGTGGGAAGTCTGTGGGAAGGAAAAAGTGCGGCAGGACCGATTCCAGACCTTGGGGGACCTGCGGAAGCAGTGGACTGAGCCTGGAGTAGAAACATCCAGAGCCACCGTGTACAGGCGTGTGCAGGAAATGGGCTACAGGTGCCGCATTCCCCAGGTCAAGCCACTTTTGAACCAGAAACAGCGGCAGAAGCGCCTGACCTGGGCTACAGAGAAGCAGCACTGGACTGTTGCTCAGTGGTCCAAAGTACTTTTTTCGGATGAAAGCAAATTTTGCATGTCATTCGGAAATCAAGGTGCCAGAGTCTGGAGGAAGACTGGGGAGAGGGAAATGCCAAAATGCCTGAAGTCCAGTGTCAAGTACCCACAGTCAGTGATGCTGGTGTTGGTCCACTGTGTTTTATCAAGGGCAGGGTCAATGCAGCTAGCTATCAGGAGATTTTGGAGCACTTCATGCTTCCATCTGCTGAAAAGCTTTATGGAGATGAAGATTTCATTTTTCAGCACGACCTGGCACCTGCTCACAGTGCCAAAACCACTGGTAAATGGTTTACTGACCATGGTATTACTGTGCTCAATTGGCCTGCCAACTCTCCTGACCTGAACCCCATAGAGAATCTGTGGGATATTGTGAAGAGAAAGTTGAGAGACGCAAGACCCAACACTCTGGATGACCTTAAGGCCGCTATCGAAGCATCCTGGGCCTCCATAACACCTCAGCAGTGCCACAGGCTGATTGCCTCCATGCCACGCCGCATTGAAGCAGTCATTTCTGCAAAAGGATTCCCGACCAAGTATTGAGTGCATAACTGAACATAATTATTTGAAGGTTGACTTTTTTTGTATTAAAAACACTTTTCTTTTATTGGTCGGATGAAATATGCAAATTTTTTGAGATAGGAATTTTGGGTTTTCATGAGCTGTATGCCAAAATCATCAATATTAAAACAATAAAAGGCTTGAACTACTTCAGTTGTGTGTAATGAATCTAAAATATATGAAAGTCTAATGTTTATCAGTACATTACAGAAAATAATGAACTTTATCACAATATGCTAATTTTCTGAAAAGGACCTGTATAATATAGATATTATAAATAAAGATTTCTAAATATATTTATTTTATTATTTATTGTAGAAGTATAGCAATAAATTTATATTACATATACACTATATATACACTACTTTACATTATTTAAAAATATATTTATTTTATTTATTATCTATTGTAGAAATATATATATATATTCATACAGTTATTTCAAGTCTGTAATATGCAATATACAATTTATTACTCGAAAATGGCCTGAAACACTTTACTCAATGTAAAGGCTTTTTATCTTTTAGAATATTTTTTGCCTTTTATTTTTATTTCTTATAATATAATATAAATCTATTTACGGCAAATAATGATTTTATAATAATTGTATTAAATACTATATATAGATACATTGATACAATTAATTGCCCATTAGAACTCAATGCAAATCCATAGTTATGCATGAAAAAGTTGACTCAAGAATGGCCTGGAACCTGTTATTCTGTAGGTCCCCACCTGCTTAAGTCTATTTAACTCACATGATGTGCACAGATTTTATCTTTTGGAATCAATGTAGATGTCAATAAAATGTCATTTCTTCCTGTCTCTAGCCAACTGTGTCCCCAGCATCCTCAGCAGACATGGCACCCATCAGCTCCGGCTCCTCCACTTGGACTTCCTCTGGTCTTCCATTCTCCTTCGTTTCAATGGCCACCGGCATCGGCCCCTCTTCCAGCGGAAGCCAAGCGACGGTGGCATCTGTGGTGACCAGTACCCTCCTGGCGGGGTTGGGTTTCAGTGGTGGGGTCATCTCCTCCTTCCCCAGCTCCGTCTGGCCTACCAGGCCTCCGCCCTCCAGCCGCCAGACCCCAGCCAAACCCATGGTGACCACCACAGAAGCGACCTCCTCACCGGCCTCGGACGCAGACGCCACCGCAGCCGCAGAGAACGATGGATCTGATGATGGAGGAGATAAGGGAGGGAAGGGTGAGGATGAGGATGGAGAAAAGAATGGAGAAGAAGAAGAGGAAGAGGATGAAGAGAAAGGTGCCGAGAGTAAAGACGCTAGAGTTCCAGACAATGTTGAAAAGCAGACGAACGGCTCCGTGACAAAAGATCCGCCCACAGCAGCGCCAGATTCAACGGCGAAAGAGAAAGGAGAAAACTCCACAGTGCCATCTAGTGTCACGGAGGATCATGTGGAGAAAAACACACACACAATAAGGGAAGAGGACACACAGGTGCTGCCAACCAGAGATCCAGTGGGTGATGATAATGTGACAGCAGTAATAGAGACCCCAGACAACACGGCTTGTACCAGCAAACCCAGCAGAGAAGACCGCAAACACGTGCCGCCTTTCTCTATACTTACAGGTTAGAAACAGACTTTTTTCTTGTCGACCTTCATTTCTCTTTTTTGACTACAAGGCCCACCATTGTCCACAACAAAATTCGAGGGCCCCATGACTTTTCCAGTTGTCCATGATTTAATGGATGTAAATTTTTACAAATGTTTTTATATTTTTATAAATAAAAAATATATTTATATATATTTTTATATGGCTTTCCTGTAGCTCAAATTGTAGAGCCAAGGTCATGGGTTCGATTCCCAGGGAAAGCAAGAGCTGATAAAATGTAAAAAAAAAAACTGTAACTTGAATGCAATGTAAGTCGCTTTGGATAAAAGCGTCTGCTAAATGCATAAATGTAAATGTATATATATATATATATATTCTCCATTAAAATATTTAAGAGCAGAATAACTGTAAAAATGTATATAAATCAAATATATTAAAATGGTCATGGAACAGGGTTATTATAGTTAACTAAAAGTAAAACACATAAAATAAATAATTTACTGTAGGTTTTACAGTAAATTAATTACATTTAATTAAAATTAAATTTAATAATTTTTAATTTACACATTAATTAAATGTGGTTTACAAGGCCACATTTCTCAATGATTTTATTTTGTTTTGTTTTGTTTTTTGTTTTATTACTGAATGTACTAATATTGATGAAATGAAATAAAATAAACAGACATTTAAAATATGACAAAAAACAACATAGTTAATAAATTAAAATTTCCAGTGAAAAATATAAAATATTGAAATAAAAATTTTGGAATTCTAAATATTTAATATTCTAAATATCAATAAAAACTATAATAGTACAGTATGATAGCTAAAATAACACTGTCGTGGAGTTATAATAGTTCTTCAAAGACAAAAAAATAAAATAAAATATTGTTGGGGGAGATAAAAAAATAAATATCTTGTTTTAGTTGTTTTGGCTTATTTTAATGCTTGTTTTGTCTTACTTTAAGTGATATTGAGACCCTTTTGGAAGTTTGCTGATTCCCCCTAGTTGAGAACAGCTGCTGAAAAGCAATGACATGGGATTCATTTTTAGTCTAAATTTATTCATTTGTTCTAAATAGATTAAAAAAGCCAGTTAAGCATTGTTTTCATTTCTGTATTCAGATTCATTCATATTATTCAATAAAGTGAAAAATGTCAGGGTGATACAGCTGTCCTGATATTATAATGATGAAAAAAAACATGAGAAAAACAATGACGGCCAAAGTCATGTGGTGTGACCAAAATGCAGAAACATCTCAGATAAATATCAGATCATTTGATCTCTTTATGTCAAGGCAATGTTAGTTCAGTTTTAAAATGTCATGTGGTGCAACTCTCAAAAACTTAACAGCATAACAATTCTTTCTTTTTTTTTTAAATAATGCATTTTACCTTATTTTATTTATTTATTTATTTAAGTAGAAATAGTGATTAAGATGTGTACACTCTCATGTATTCAAGATGTAAGAAATTAATGTCATTACTTTTTACTTGATGGTTACGCCGCATGACATTTTTACTTGGAATGAGAAATCTAAGTTATATCCAGAGACCATAATATCATAGTGGCCTGCATGTGTACTCTTTTGTCTTTGCCCAGCCTTTCATACCACCCTAGCAACCACATAGCAACCTTTCACATCATGCTAGCATTGTTTTGGCAAGTTTTGCATCTGAAGCAGCACTCATCTTTTCAGCAGGAAACATAAAATTAATTTTTTTTCTCAATAAACATTCAGTTCTTGTGTTTTGTGGTCCTGTTTGCAACCCCTGTGCAATGATGGTTTCATTTCCCTCTATCACTCTCATTTATTTGTCCTTTATTTCCCATCTTTCTCAGTTTCTCTTTGTCTCTCCCTCTTCCTCATCTCCCCTCTTCTCATCCTTCCATCTTGCTTTCCGTCCCCTCTATTTGTTTTGGAGGCAGAGGGTTGGCCTAGTTTTCCGGTCCAGAGAGGATGAGAGCAGAAAACATTTTCAGCTGCAGGGAGTTAAAAAAAACAAGATAGAAACAGAGAAACTCCATATTTAGCTCTATGGCACTGGAGTTATGTTCATCCAGTGTGTGTGTGTGTGTGTGTGTGTGTGTGTGTGTGTGTGCACCTGGTATTCATCACGTCCTGGGGACCAAATGTCCCCACAAGGATAGTAATACCAGTAAATCTTAATCTTGTGGGGACATTTTTTGGTCCCCATGAGGAAACAAGCTTATAAATCATACAGCATAAAGTTTTTTGAAAATCTAAAAATGCAGCATGTTTCCTGTGAGGGCTAAGTTTAGGTGTAGGGTTGGTGTAGGGCAATAGCACATACAGATTGTACAGTATAAAAACCATTACGCCTATGGGATGTCCCCATAAAACATGGAAACCCAACATGTGTGTGTGTGTGTGTGTGTGTGTGTGTGTGTGTGTGTGTGTGTGTGTCTGAGTGCTGTTCCTCGCGTGACTGCGGGTCTGAGTCTGACCATGCTGAGGCTGTAGCAGCATGGATTAGTTAGCAGCATGCTGTCCTGGACCACCCGAGGGGGGCTGCAGGTTTCTGATCTCTCTGTTCTTATGTTCAGGATCTGAGTCTGTGGATCATTTTAAGAATTTTTGCATTTATTTTGAATGTTTAGTAACAACTTATTTTGAATGTTGAGTAAATGTTGTGTAAAATAAATGTCTATTTCAGCTATTTTAATATATATACATATATATATTAATTTCAGCAGTTAAACCATATATTATTGTATTATAATTTAATAATGTTGTTTTTTTTATTACCAAAATTGTATTCATATTGTTATTATATTTATTGTGTTTGCTATTACAAATAATAATAAATAATGTTGATATTATTATTAATAATAATAATTATCAGTAGTAGTAGAAGTAGTAGTATTATTGATATTGTTAAGTAATGTATTTTGTATTTTGAATGTTAAGTAAATATTGTGTAAAAATACAAGTTTATTGCATTTTAGAAATTTCTTAATCTAAATGATTATATTTTGAATAAATTAGTAATGTACTTTATTATTAAATTATTGCAAGTTTAATAATAAAAATAAAAGTTATTAATAATAATAGGTAATAGATAATGATAATTAATGTTGATATTGTTATAATTAATTGAATTACTTTTGCATTTGTTTTGAATGTTTTGTAAACATTATTTTGAATTTTTAGTAAATTTTGTGTAAAATAAATGTTTTTGAATTAAATTTCAGCAATTTGTTCATCTAATTAAATTTTATATTATATTATGAATAATTTAATAATGTAATTGTATGAATTTATTGCAAGTGTATTTTTATTGATGATGATGATAATGATAATTGTTGGCTAAATAGATTTTGAAACAGCCTCTGTTTGCTATTTGTTCGGTGTGTTGATAGTAATGTGTGTGTGTGTGTGTGTGTGTTTCAGAGCGTACCATAGTCTCCAGCATGCACCCAGTGCCTGCCTCAGCACGGATGGAGTGGATTATTCCTCTGGTGGTGGTGTCGGCGCTCACCTTCCTCTGCCTCATTCTGCTGCTGGCAGTCCTCGTTTACTGGAGGTGAGACTCTCATCCAAACTGACACATTCACTGCCGCGTTCAGACTCAATGAATCTCTGACAAACTGACTGACTCTCTGAATGAATCACTGATTTCCTGATTCTTTGATTGAATCCCGGGGAGTCACACAGATGGATGGCTGTTATGTTGTGTCCGTTTGAATCCTGTAGATGGTAGTTTATCACTCTGGGGCTCATGGCATCCCCTAGGCCCCGAGGGCTGGAATGAAAAGCAGTTAGTCTTAAGCAAGCCTGTGTGTGTGTGTGTGTGTGTGTGTGTGTGTGTGTGTGCAGCATGTGTAAAGTGTGGGTGATGTATCTCTTGTGACGGTAAGTAAGATAGAGAGAGGTCGTACTCTTCCCTTAGGGCACCTCTGAAGCCATTGAGGTGCTATAGAAATGGCTCTCGGGGCCCAGTTTCCATGGTCACACCTCAGACTGAGGGAATGTGGCTTCAAACAAAATATATATATATATATATATGTGTGTGTGTGTGTGTGTGTGTTATAGTGTGTAAACTACCTTTCAAGTGTTTAGAGTTGGTAAGATTTGTTTAATGTTTTAGAAAGATATCTCTGAAGCTCAACGTTTTTATTTAATCAAAAAATACAATAAAACAGTAAAATTGTGAAATATGATTATAGTTTAAAGCAGGAGTGCCCAACCTGTAACGGCCAAAACTATGTATTTGCATGCATCACATTATTGTGCGGTGTGCCCTTTAAGAGACTGATCACTTCATTTATAACATGCACTATATGGTGATGACGTAGAAGGACTACGTGACTGAAATGAGAACCACCACGGATGATAATTCCGCTCTACCGTCTTGTTATTATTTTGTCTTTACTTTTGTTTGTAACGCCAAGAAAGAGTTAATCTCTCATGTATGAGAGGAGAGCGTTTAAGAGTACCAACCATTAAAATGTGTGGGACACCAAGTTTCCGTTTTCCGTCTCTTTCATTTCATGGATTTTAAGAGTTATCCGGGTCAGAGCGTTACAAACCCTGCTCCTGGAGATCGACTGTGGTTGCGGGACACTATAGTTAATTCATGTACGTGAGGATAGCAATCTAAAGTAAACATATTATACTCAAAAAGTCTTCATACAGTGAAAAAATATTAGACAGTTTGTTTCCAACATAATAATCAGCATATTAGAAGGATCCTGTGACACTGAAGACTGGAGTAATGAATAATGATGCTGAAAATTCAACTTTGCATCACAGGAATAAATTATATTTCAAAGTATTTTAAAATAGAAAACTGATATTTTAAATTGTAATAATATTTCACAATATTACTGTTTTTTCTGTATTTTTGATCAAATAAGTGCAGCCTTGATTAACAGAAGAGACTTCTTAAAAACATTCAAAATCTTACTGATCCCAAATTCTGAAGGTCAGTGTAGTTGAACGTGTGTTTGTGTTTGTCTGTTTGCACTCATGTGCCTCTCTGGATATGTTCTCCTCTCTAGTGGCCAGCTGATAAAGTCTCTCAGGGGTTTTGATCACACGATGTCTCGGTTTAGCAACCAGCTCTGGAGCAGGCCTGTGCCAGGACTGTCTCCCCAGGTCTGGGCTCTCTGCCCTGGGCCAAAAACGGCCATCTGCTCCCTCCTCTGGAGCTCAAGGGCTATGCAGTAGCAGGGGGTCGTGAAATATTTTGAGCTGTGTAACCACAGCCAAATCCTCTACTGCTTGAAAACACACACATCCACGCAAACACACTTGAGAAACCTCTCCAGAGAGAACATACACCTGTCATAGCACTCATAGTCATGATGAAGACAACTATAATTAACATGCACACTAAGAAATGAGACATAAACTTGTATTTGATGCTGTTTCTAGTTGATCAAATGCTTAGAATATAGGGAAATGCTTTGTGAATCTCCTGGGAATTAATACAGCTGTAACATTCAGTCATTAATATGATCACAACACTCGTAAACTTCTCCTAATGATTGTTGTTGTGCGTGTGTGTGTTGGGGGGGGTCTTTAAGTGTAATCTGTTCAGTAGACTGACTGAGATTACCCTCAGCACTACACGCTAATGTCTAAATCTGTATCAGATCAGATATCCTTACCTTCTGTCACTGCGAGTGTGTGAGAGCGTGAGTGTGTGTGTGTGTGTGGCATGCGTACATGCGTTTATGTATGTCTCACCATATGTTCACACCAGCATACAAGTGAATATGTCTTCCCACATGTGCATGTGCAATTTCAATAACAATGGGTTAAGAAAAATATATGTATACATCATATATATGTAAATAGATTCACTACCAAAATATGCTAATCTATTGCATTCCAATTACAAATGGACTAAAAAACATTGTTGTGTCAGTTGTGTTGATATCTTAGCAACATGCAAATGTCAGACTCTTTTGAAGTCAAATGTGTTTCCCATGCACTTTTATTTGTGAGCCTCTTGGAGTTGCTGCATACAGTTTGTAAAGTTTGTTTTCCGAATCAGTCATTTAGGAGTTTGTGTGATGAAACCTCTTGACTGTAGCTGCCTACAGTATGAATACAGCAAGCAGCTCACTGAGACACACAGACAAGCACTTAATCACTGTCTCGCACCACATTGAAATGTTTTATACATTTTCCTCAGATCTATTTAATGATAAAAATCATTGTGTTAAACAATGCAATTGTTCTTTTGAAGCTGAATGAAATCCCTTAGCATAATGTCCAGTTGGACTGGTTGAAGTTGAGTGATAATTATCTATATTATAAATACCTAAAGCATTTCCTGACTGCCCTGGCTCTGCTTTTGTTCTACAGATCAGACCCGTTGAGCATGTAGGTTCTCAGTGCCTGCAGGGAGGGTTTCTCTGACGCTCTTAAGCCAGGGCTTTATTTATTGTGTATTTTTTTGGTATTCTTAATTCTCTAGGACAGAAAGAAGAGTTAAAAAGAGTTCAACGCATGAATGGAGTAGTTGGACACAAAGGAGTGTCCATCTGGAAGGGTGTGTGTGTGTGTGTATGTGTCCAGAGGGAAAGGCAGCAGGTGTCTGTGGTTTATCAGATCAGTTCTGGACTGATCTGGGATCAGTGAACTGTTCACGTCTGACCCCAGCAGCTCTAGTTCTTGTGTAAAGCGCTGTGCATGTGATACACCAGGACCAGCCCTTCTCCACCCCCTCTCTCTCTCGTTCTCTCATTGCTCGTTCACTGCTCTGTTTGCTCAGCGGCAGCATGCGGAGCCTACAGTCACTCACCTCTCCTAAAATCCCTCGTTCTTTGCAGGGATGAACAGCTTATGTTCTCTGCTGTGCATCAAGTACAGGTAGGACAGACGAGACTCCTGCTGGCTTATGGAGTTGACGTTCAAACCTTGGAGTTTTTGTAACTTAAGAACAACCTTTTAATCTTTCGCTGTCTTTCTCTTTCTGTTTGTTTCTATGGATTTTGTTTCTTACCTGATTATCGCTTTTTTTTGCAAAGTGAAAGAAAGAGGTAAAACCAGTTTACAGCTCTCAAACTGGAAACAACTGCCAATAATTCATCCTGACAGTCCAGGTTTCTTTAACAGTTTGTTTACGTTGTAATTTGGTGTGTTATGTTCTAAATGGACTTCATGCAGACAGCTGATAGACGTTTTAGTTTAAAATGCATAGATAGAAAATGTTCCACGTGGATTTTAGGAATAAAAAAGTGTGTGGGTTTATGTTTTGCAGGGGGAAAAAAAATACACAAAACTTAGCTTAATCTAACAAAACCTCCATAAGGGGGCATCAGGAAATGTCCTCAAAGGTAAATTATTTAAATTTATTATAATTATAATAAAAAATAATTATTACAGAAATGTTAATTTTTTTTCTAATAATATATATTTTTCTAATTAGAATTTAAATTAAAACTTAATTATAATTTACATTTACATTAATTATAATTCTCTTATCATTCACTCACTTAAATCACTCAGTTCCAAATCTCTATGACTTAATTTCTGATGTGGAACACAAAAGGAAAAGTTTAGCAGAATGTTCAAGCTGTTCTTTCTCTACAGAGGAAAAGGACTAATGAATGGACAAAAATGGCCCCATAAAACTCATAAAAGTATGGATGAAAAGAACTGTTTGGACAGCTTGCTATAAAATAACTACTTTTGTATTCCACAGAATACAAACCATACAGGTTTGTGAACATGTTTCCTTTTTTTCATGTGTATTGACACTCTACAGTGTGTTTGAAGTGTAAGGCTGTAATCTCTGTTTGGAGTGTTTGACTTGCTCTTTGAAGAGAAGGTTCAAAGTTCATCTTGATCTTGCCATACGTACCCAACAGCATGTGTGTTAGGATTGTTACCTAAACCACACTTCATGGAAACTCTAAAGCAGTGTTGAACGGCCATTACAGCACTGTCTCTCTTCCGCAGGAGGTGTTTCCAAACGGCTCATTTCTACGTCGAAGACAGTAATTCGCCCAGAGTTGTACCCAATGAGAGCATCCCGGTCATCCCAATCCTAGGTAGGAGATTTCTAACAGATCTCAGATCAGTCAAACACTTACATATGACCTAAAGACACACTCCACTTCAGGTGCGGAAGAAGTCATAGATAACAGGTGCTTTGATGTGATCTAATGTCAATACAGTGATATGAAACATCGTATGCATGTGTCTTTCTTGCTTACTTTGCGTTATGGGTAAAAGGTTGGATTACATACGATTTTTAACAGTGCTAAGATTGAACAAAGCTGTGGCTGTCTTCTCATTGTGTGTGTTTGTGTGGAATAGACTCTAACTCTGCACTCTCTACAAACTGTTATTCTGTGCTATTAGTGTAGAATCTAAAAATCCATTGCTGCATTGATTCTGACATGAAGTGGCTCTAATGATGTTTTCAGCTTCTGGGAGACTGGGAGGAAAACAGCTGTGTTCACAAGCATGAGGTGCAGGTTGTAGCGCCACCTTTTGGTTGATTTCATATGTTTTTTGTTTTTTTTTCTTTTCTTTTTCTCTTGTTGTTTCTGATATTGTGTTGTGCTTGCATTTTTACTATTTGGAACTCCTAGCCCTAAAGGCCTGGGTATACTTCATTCTCTATGTTCCACTCCATCTTGTGCATAGCCTTGTCTGCCCTGCTTTCAAAGTATACTTAACTGTGGATGAGTGTGAACAGACGAATTCAACATGCGCAGTACCATCTATTGGACTCATTTGGTCTCAGCATTCACTTCGTGTCTACCCTGTTGTATATAGACTGTACACACAGACACGTTTGTCACATGGACCATCGTGGGACTCAGACACTTTGGGATTAAGTATTAGACTTCCTCCCATACCATGTACTACTACAGGCACATGGCGAATAATACGTCAAATTCTACTACTTACTTTTCTAAATAATCAAACTTATGAAATGGGCAAAAACAATCCCCTAGACTTCCATTGAAGGAATAACAACCACCCAGAACATCCTAGCAATGCCTGACAACCAGCAACAACAACCTAGAAACTGCCTAGCAACACCCTAGCACCCACCAACAACACCTGAGCAACTACCCGGTTAGTAAAGCTCTAGCAATCACCTAGTAATGTCCTGACAACCACCTACAACACCCTAATCCCCTAGCAGCCATTTAGTAACACCCTATCAACTACTCACAACATTCCAGCAACCATCAAGCAAAGACCTACCAATCATCCCCAATAGCTTTGTCAGCCCCCATGACACCCTTATAATACCCTGACAAACTACCCACAGCACTCTAGCAATGCCCTAGCAATCAATTAGCAACATCATAGCAAAACATTTAGAATACTTCAGAAACCACATCCTCAAAACCCCATCAGTACTCTGGCAACCAATCAAAACACCCTATTAATGCCCTAGCAATCACCTGGCTCGCTGGAAAAGCCCTAGTAGTGTTGTCAAAATACCGACTTCGGGACCAGTTGATACTGCAATTTTAAAAACGTCCATTTTCCCGCTAACATTTGAGCACATAGGAGCATTTGAAAGCCGCCTGAAAGACGTGGTTTTCAAACGCTCCTATGTGCTTCTGTGTGAGCGCTTGCTGAGAGCGTGAAGCGATGATCTTTGAAGCCAATCACAGTCATATCTGTTGAGCGCATAAACACGATGGCCAATTAGTGCTGTTTAAGAATCCGCTCAAATGTTAGCAGGAAATGGACATTTTTAAAACTGCAGTACCAACTCGTACCAAAGTCAGTACTTTTGATAACACTAAGCTCTAGCAACCTCTGAGAAATATCCTGACAACCACTTAGAACATGCCTGAAACAACCACACAAAGACCTAGCAACCATCCACATCACCCAAACAACCACCAACAACAAGCAACTGTCTGCCTAGCTACACCTTGGAAACCACCTAACAATGTCCCCTTAATTACCCAAACAACTACCCAGCTACCAATACCCTGGCAATTACCTAGAAATGTCCTCACAGCCAACTTTAACATTCTGATGACATTCTAGCAATGCCCACTTAGCAACAACATAACAACCACTCAGAACACTCCTGCAACCACTACACAAAAACCTAGCAACCTTCAACAACACACCATAAACACCCCAGCAACCACCAATAACGCCCAAGCTACTGCCTGGCTAGAAAATCCCTGGAAACCACCTAACAATACCCGGTAACAGTTTATTTTAAGGTGTCCTTGTTAAGCATGTTACATGTACTTACTATAATAATAACAATTAATCATGTGTAATTACATGCAAGTAACCCTAAGCGAAATCCTAACCCTAACCCTAACCATATATTAAGTACATGAGGTTAATTAATATTACTCAGTATTTAAATGTATAATTAAACTATTACAATGACACCTTAAAATAAAGTGTAACCCAATGTCCAAACACCCAAGCAACTACCTAGCTAGCAACACCCTGGCAACCACCTAGAACGATCCTGACAACCACATGAAACTACCCACAACACCTAGCAATGCCTCAGCACCCTAGCAACTACTCAGAACACTCCTGCAACCACCCACAACACTCTAACAACCATCAGCAACACCAAAGCAACTGTCTGGCCAGCAACGCCCTGGCAACCACCTAACAATACCTTAACAACCACCCACAACACCAAGGCAACTGTTTAGCTAGCAACACCCTGGAAACCACCTAACAATGTCCTAATACCCAAACAACTACCAGGCTACAGACACCCTGGCAACTACCTAGAAATTTCCTCACCGGCAACTATTCAAGACACCCTATTAATGCCCTAGAAACCACATAGCAACACCCTAGCAACCACCCAGAACACCCCTGCAACCACCAAAAAAAGACCTAGCAACCATCCAAAACACCCAAACAACTACCTGGCTAGCAACACCCTGGCAACCACCTAACAGCATCCTAACAACCACCCAAATCACCCAAGCAACTACCAGGCTACAGATACCCTAGCAACCACTCAGAACACTGAAGCAAAGACCTAGCAACCAGTGGTGAATAATTAGTTTGGAGTGGTGTTCCTGTTGTCATGTTTACTGTAAGCTGGATCTGATGAGTGTGCGCTATAATGAAGAGTTTGATGAATTTAGACACAGTTGCTGTTTGAGGAAATGTGGCCTGTTCAGGGTCTGTGCGGTTTACAGAGAAGACAAGTGCTGTTTATCTTGACCATTCGCATGTACACACACTTTTACACGCATACACATTAGCCATTAAGATTAGAGCCAAGAAAACGGCTTCATCTGACTGGCCTGTATCTCACGTTGGCTCGTTGCTGTTGTGTATGTGGGTAAATCATTAGCGGAGAGCCTAGCGGAACAGAGGCGGACAGTGTGTGATTTTCAGGGTCTGAAGGTTTCAGGTCCGGGCTAGTCAGTGTAGTGGAACCCAGATCTTAATGCAACAAGAGCCATTGATTTGCTTATGGTTTTCCATAAGCACTTCATTGGAAGCAATTTTCATTGTTACGCTGTGGCACGGCTCACAATAACGGTGGCACAGTGCCCTCGATCCAATTTGGGCATCTGTGTTCCAGCTTGGCGAGGGCTGGCCTCAGTATTTACAAAGATCCATTTAGTGTGGGCAGCAGCCTCTCTCTCTGCTGGCTCTGGCTCATATGGCGCTTCAAGTTCACTGTCCTTTCAAACATGGACGCTTTCCTGCTAAATAGGGCCTTCAGTTTCTGGCTGAATTTCCCAGTTAGTTTCTGGCATCCGTGGGTGCCAAAATTAGTTTGTTAGCTGTATTCAGTTGTAGGCGCTTTAGGATAAAGACAGAAGGTGCGCGGATCGCCTTTTATTAGTGTCAGAAGCTTTAGATAGTGTTGGGCTCGGGTCATGGAAATGTAAGTTGTTGTAAAGTTTTTTTTAATTAATTATTATACACTACTGTTAAAAAAATTGAGGTTAGTAATATATTTATAGATATGTATAATGTTATCCAAATAAATGCAACAAATAAATGCTGTTCTTTTGAGCTTTCATAAAAGAATCTTGAAGGAAATGCATTATATTTTTCACAAACAAATATGCCATACAATTGTTTTAAACAATAATAGTAAGTTAACAAGTTAAGATATAATTAGAGCTATTAGAATGATTTCTGAAGGATCATGTGACACTGAAGACTGAGGTAATGACTGTTGAAAATTCAGCTTTGCATCACAGGAATAAATTACATTTTAAAATATATTCACATATTATTGTTTTTACATAATTTTTTTAAATAAATACAGTCTTAAGCATAAGAGATGCAATATTATATTATATTATAGTCGTAATTAGTATAGTAATTAGTAACCATACATATGTTCTATGTATTATACATATGTATAATTATATGTTCATTATAATTCTATATTTTAGTTGGTAGTTGGTAAATAAGGCTACGATTACAGACTTTTTTCTGTCTGATTTAAAAACTCAAGCTTTATAGCGTTATTGGTTTGTGTGTGTGTGTGTGTGTGTGGGTGTGTGTGTGTGTATTTGGGTACTTTTGTTGTTGTTTTTTCTCTTTACAGATTTATTTGTGTGTATTTAGCCAGATTTGAGGGACAGTCCGTCAGCTTATTGTGTGTCTGTCAGTTGGAGAGTGTGAATCTGGCCAGTCTTTCTGTTCACCATGACTGAAGTTGAAACTTGATCCTTCATTCACCCTCTTAGACTCCTCATAGTTGACACATCATCTAATCAGCCAGTCAACCAATCAAAGCACAGTAGCTACCGTTAAGAAGGATCACCGTACCAGCTCTGGAAACACTTGTGTGCTACTTTTGCGGGCGTAAGGTGCAGTTTTGAATGTTCAATAAAAAAAATTATAATTATAAAACAGTAATATTAGTTGTAGTCAGTGTTGGGGAATGTTACTTTTAAAAGTAATGCATTACAATATTGCGTTACTCCCAAAAAAAGTAACTAATTACGTTACTTAGTTACTTTTTATGGAAAGTAATGCGTTAAGTTACATTTGCGTTACTTTTGCGTTACTTTGGTTGATAAAGTACCAGAATATGGTTTGTGTCATATTCTGTGTTTGCATTTCACTGTTTTAATTCATTTTGATGAATACTATATCTGCGAGTATATACTATTTTTGCGAGTGAGATGAATTAATGCACATTCACATTTAGTCTAGAACAACAGTAACATCATGTTCTCACAGCACACACGTTTCTCCCAACATGGGGACACGAGAGCTGTCAGTCAATAAATGGGAAAACAAAGTTACTGGTGTACTTTGAAAAAGTAACTGAGATATTTTCTTGTAAATTAAAAAGTAATGCGTTAGTGACTTGAAAAAAAGTAATCTGATTACGTAACTCACGTTACTTGTAATGCGTTACCCCCAACAATGGTTATAGTAATAGCTGTATTTAAAAATTATTTAAATATTTAAAAATGTATCCAAAATTAAATGTCACTGTTAAGGATTGCAGGTTTCAATATTGGAAAGTCAAAATTTTGTATATTTTTAACAGGTTTACTATCATTGGCTCAGTGAGGGTGATGAGCTTCTATGGCGTCGTCTTTGTGATATTTCCTGTTTTATAGTTTTCTCAAGATAAGACACCAAAAGGGCAGATACATCTCTTTTTTTCTCTGTTTCAGATGATATGGAGGCCATCCCTGTTAAACAGTTTATCAAGCATGTATCAGAACTCTACTCCAACAACCAACACGGCTTCTCAGAAGAGTTTGAGGTAAGATCTTCCCTCTCAGCAAACTGCCTCAGACTTTTGTAAACACAGGCAGGTCCTATCTCATGTGGTTCCCCCGGCCTCGCTGCAGTGGTTCTGTTGACGGGTTCTGGTGTCTGTCTGTGAACAGCTGGGCCGGGATCCCTCCGCGGATGTTTGTTATTTCTGGCAGGTGGCCGTACAGGAAAAGCCAGTTGAACTCAGCCTGTGTCAGAATGAATTAGGCCATCTGAACGTTGTCTTTTTTCACACCGAGTTTTTTGGACTCTCTCTGATGTGTGTGTGTGTTAGTGTGGCACAGAAGCCAGAAAACCACAACAACATTCTGTCAAACTAATGTGAAGACAGTTTGTAGGAGGATGACTTGTAATTAACTATCCACTGGGTCTTGGGCCACAGCGTCTGCTTGTGCTGTCAGTGGCACAGATGAATGACAATGAACGATCTGAGATGTTTAGCCCCTGATGATCACCTGCAGGTCAGAGCTGCATGTACACACACACACACACACACACACATATGCTTGGTTTTATGTGTCCTCTGTGGAACAGGGTTCTGAAATGTTCAGACCTTTGGCTGTGCCAACATTACAGATTTTTTCTTAGATTTTCAAGCAGAATGAGGGATGACAAAACAATATTACCATTTATATATTTCCTTTTTTATTTGCCTTATTTGTTACCTTTTACATTTTATTTTACGCAAATAAAAATTGAAAAAGGGTCCACATTTAAGATTATATGGGGCAAAAATACCCCTGAAATATCTCCTTTTTTTATTTGTAAAATCTCTTTTTTATTTTGTTTCATGCGTAAGTTATGCAGATATTACACAAATCTATAGCTGCTAATTCCAAGTAGTTTTTATTTCAAATAGTTTTTCAAGCCATTGTTGATAAATATGTAGACAACATGGAGCAGTATCTTATTACAAATAAATTATTAAATAATAAAAATAATAAAAATGAAAATCATTGTATATTCAAAGACTCATTTTGGGAGTTTACTTGAATAAATTAAAATTAAATATAATATATAACAGCATGTTATGTTAGCTAAAAATAAATAAATAAATAAATCATAAAAATCAATATTTTTGATTCATTCATTCTGATAGCCAGCCACTCATTTTTGGGTCAGATCGCTTGAATTGTCATGTTTTTATTTATAGGATTTTATTACACCATTTTCTTTTTTTAATCTTTTTCATTTTTGATACCTTCCACCAGAAGAACTATTTTCAAAGTATATTTAATTACAGTTTTTTTCAACTGCTTACACACTAAATCTTTACTTGTCACATAATTTCTGACTCTCAAACTTTGAGTTTCAAATTTTCTGAGTCTCAAATCTGCAAAACCATACATTAATACTTGGCCTTTGACTCAGTTTTCAATTTCATAAAACACTTTTTGCAAAGCACAACACACTATTCTCTATGTAACACACAAAAACTAACAGGAATTAATATTATGGCAAAGGTGTTTGCAAATGTTTGCTTTTGAGATGTGTTATTTTGAATGCAGCGCTTCGTTTTGCAAGAGATGTGAGGTATTTAGCATTTTGTGTGTGCAATTATTGGATTTGTGTGTAAAGTTTTGAAAAAAAAAGAGGCAAAGTTTTGAAAATGTGTGTAAGCAGTTGAAAAAAAAAACTAATCAGAAAATCCAAATTTAATTAAAGCTTTTAATGACAGCATTGTTTTTTTTTTTGTTGCTACAAATACATTTGTCAGTATAGAACACTGTGTGAATGTAGCCCATGTCTTGCATGTCATGATGCAAAGGAACATCTTTCAATTTAGTTTCAAAGTAGGTCTCCTATTTTCCCTCGTTCAGAGGAGAGAATGAGAGGAGGAGAGAAGGGGAGGTGTGTGGGTCACTAAGATTCTTCTAAGGGCCTCCCTTGGCCTCTTTGTTCCACAGTGGCTTGATTGGCACAGGGAAGTGCATGCCTCTGAAAGTGTGTGTGTCTTGATGGACATTGGGAAGTGGTTCCAAGGGGGGTTTCTGGTGCTGTTTCCCTTCAATGGATTCCTCTGTGGTTCCTATCCCTTCATTCTCGCCTCCACTACTTGAGCAGAGAAAAAGAGGGAAGACAGCCGAGCCGAAACCCCTTTTGGACAGAGCCCTCCAGGCCCCTGACAAGTGGCTTTGTGCAGCCTGGGCCGAAAAAAAAGCACTGGCTGGGGTGGCAGCGATCATGGGAGCCAGGGAGAAGAGGAAGGGTATTGGCTAGGCCTGGACAGGCACAGGGATTATGTACGCCCCGGGTATGAGTTTTTTAGGGGGGAATAAAGAAAAGCGACTGAAAGGGAAAAAAAGAAGAGGACACTTGGAGAAGTTTGCCATTCATCTGAAAGCAAGAGAAGAGTGAATGGAGAACGCCAGAGAGGAAGACAGATCAGAGTCTGGGAAGAATAGTGGATGACAGGTTTATTTATTTATTTATTTTAAAGAAATAGTTCACCCAAAAATGAAAATTTGTTGAAAGTTTACTCACCCTTTTGCCTTCTGAAATGTAGATTAGTTTGTTTTTTTCCATCATAACAAATTTGGAGAAATGTAGCATTACATCACTTGCTCACCAATGGATCCTCTGCAGTGAATGGGTGCCGTCAGAATGAGAGTCTAAACATCATAATAATCCACAAGTAATCCACACCACTCCAGTCAATGAGCAGGACTCAAGTGTCTTGAGTCCTCTATCCATAACATTGCTTTTTCCAATGAATTTTTTTTTTTTTTGTCTCATCTGAATCAGGAGAGAAATATACACAGATCAAGCACTTTTATAAGAGAAAACAGTCCAAACAGTTCTGAACAAATGTTTGTGTTTTGATGTGAGAGGACAACAGGGGATAAACTTTTTACTGGAGAAATCGTGGGATAAAGTTTGCAACATTATAGCAAACAACTAGCAATGTTTGGTTTATTGGTCCACAATAACCCAGATTTTATTTTTCCTCACCAAGTAAATTATTCCAAATAACAACCACTTTAACTTAATCTAGGGTTTTTAAAAATGGCTTTTAACATATGACATTGTATTTATAGATTTGTAGGGGAACAAATGAATAAAAATGTATGTACAAGATAACATTATGTACAATTTGTGACAGTTTAACAGGAACATGCTTCATCCCCATTTGGTCAGTACAGTAAACAAAAAAGCATCATGTTCCTTTAGTTAAAGAGAATCTGCTCTCAAGGGTGCACTTGACTTTTAGCCTCCACATCCTGCTCATCCTCTTGATTTATTTCTACGTGTTTTCCTTTTCTCTATCAAATGCAAAGTTGCATTCACAATTCCTAATGCAACTTTTGTGTTGTTCTTGTTCAATGCACTTTTTAACTCAAGGAAGTAAAATGGGTTTCTAGATGAAAAACTCTTCAGTGTTATACAACCAGCATCATACACGATATCACAGGTCACATATGAATAGAATTGACAGTCATGGACTATCCTCTCATAAATGTTGACTTACCCTGCGATGTTCTGTGAAGTATCAGCTCTTCTCAGAATGCTGGTGAGGTTAGTTCAGGTGCAGGTAACCAGAAACCACACAGGTGCATGGATAAGAGACTTATTAAAAAAGCCCTGGCAGATTTTCAAACGTCTTGTGGTTTTAAACAAACTTGTCCACACACTCTCCAAACACACAACCAGCCAATTCGTATGTTCCAGTACATCTCAGCGTATTGGTTGCATGCTGTTAATAGAATGTGTCAAGTGCTTGTGTGTTTATTGAGAGATCTGTTAACAGCCTCAGGATGTTAGCTTTGCTGAACCTGCTGTACATGCCTGCATGCTAATTAAAAACAGTATTTGTGGTATTGCACAGCAGTTGTGTATAATACTGTATGTCACATGTAAAATATATGAAAATCATTGTATTAGATAAGAAAATAAAACTACAGTTAACCAAAACAGCAAATTAAAAATGTATATATATTGTGTATGTACTATATACAGTGGTGATCGAAAGTTTGGGAACCCCTTGCAGAATCTGTGAAAATGTGGATAATTTTACCAAAATAAGAGAGATCATACAAAATGCATGTTATTTTTTATTTAGTGCTGTCCTGAGTAAGATATTTTCCATAAAAGATGTTTACATATAGTCCACAAGACAAAAAAATAGCTGAAATTATTAAAATAACCACATTCAAAAGTTTGGGAACCCTTGGTTCTTAATACTGTGTGTGGTTACCTGAATGATCTAAGACTGTTTTTTTGTTTTGATGGTTGTTCATGAGTCCCTTGTTTGTTCTGAACAGTTAAACTGAGCACTGTTCTTCAGAAAAATCCTCCAGGTCCTGCAGAATCTTCAGTTTTTCAGCATATTTTGCATATTTTAACCCTTTCCAGCAGTGACTGTATGATTTTGAGATCCACCTTTTCACACTGAGGATGATTGAGGGACTCAAACACAACAATTAAAAAAGGTTCAAACATTCACTGATGTTCCTGAAGGAAACACGATGCATTAAGAGCCGGGGGTGAAAACTTTTTGAATTTGAAGATCAAGGTAAATTGTACTTCATTTGTCTTCCAGGAAACATGCAAGTATCTTCTGTCGCATCAGAAGGGCAGTACTAAATGGAAAAATATGATATTTCAACAAAATAAGAAAAATTTGGACATCTACATCCTGTTCAAATGTTTTCACCCCCCGGCTCTTAATGTATCTTTTATGGAAAATATCTTACTCAGGACAGTACTAAATAAAAAATAACATGCATTTTGTATGATCTCTCTTATTTTGGTAAAATTATCCACATTTTCACAGATTCTGCAAGGGGTTCCCAAACTTTCGCATGCCACTGTATATGTGTATGTATATATGTATATATATATATATATATACACACACACACACACAAACAAGAAATTGGTTAAATTGACTCCTTGGGTTTGCTCAGACGTCACAAGTCTTGGTGTAATTCTAGACTCAGATCTAAATTTTAATTCTCAGATTAATAAGGTGAAAAAATCTTTTTTAAGGAACATTGCTAAAATTCAAACTTTTTTAAACCAGAAAGATGCAGAAAAATGAATGAATGATTTCATTTCAAGTAGACGTGGCTGCTGTATGCTAATGCACTTTTCATTGGTCTTCTGGTGATGCAGCTTTCATAAATTATGTTCCAAAATTTTGGAATACATTACCATCAGATATTAGGAAAGTTAGAACACTCAGTATTTTTAAAAGGAAGTTAAACATATATTTAACTTGGCTTTCAGTTAGTTTACTTTGTAAATGTATGTTTGGTTTCTATTTAATGTGTTGTGTTTATCTTTATGTTTGATGCATTTGTTTTATTGGATGCAATGGTGTTGCTTATTTAACTGTGTATTCTTGATTATGTAAAGTCTTTCTTTTCTGTATGTATTATCTCTTGTGAAAAGGGTTTTTTGTATGACACTAGATGAAAATGAAATTCACGATGTCTCATCAGTATGTGTGTATGTGTGTTGTAGGAAGTGCAGCGCTGCACAGCAGATATGAAGATCACATCAGAACACTCCAATCATCCTGACAACAAGCACAAAAACAGATACATCAACATCATAGCCTGTGAGTCTCACTTTTTAAAATGCACAGTGGTCCAAAAGTCTAAAACCACCTGTGCAAATGCTTCTGTTTTTATAATGTAGCATTTTTTAAATGACAAATTATATTATCAGCATATGGAATTCAATTCAAATTGAATTAAACATACACTATAGTTCAAAAGTTTTGAGTTAGTACTTTTTTGTTGGAAAGAAATGTATCCTTTTGTTCATCAAGGATACATTACATTTTTTATTATTATTTTTATTTATTTTGGTGCAAATTTCCAGAATTATGTTTTTTCCCCATTTGCTTTAATGACAGCAGCACTTGAGTTTATTCAAACCCTGATGATCTTGTTATCTAACATGATTTTAAAAATGTTATAAAGAGCATCTTGTGCTTCAGTGAAGGCAATATTTGTTCAAATATTTAGAAATATGATTTATTTTGAATTCCAGGTTTTCAGTTTTGTACCCAACTGTAGCTCAGACATCAGACGTGAATCTCACTGGCTATCTCTTGTTCTTCCTCCAGATGACCACAGTCGAGTGAAGCTCAGGCCTCTGGCAGGAAAAGACTCTAAACACAGTGACTACATCAATGCCAACTATGTGGATGTGAGTGATTACTGCAGAACACACTTCTGTAAACATAATGCCTTGACTCTATGTGATGTATATTTCTGTATCTTTATCCTCTACAGGGTTACAATAAACCCAAGGCCTACATCGCAGCTCAGGGTCCTCTCAAGTCCACATTTGAGGACTTCTGGCGGATGGTGTGGGAACAAAACACCGGCATTATAGTCATGATCACTAACCTGGTGGAGAAAGGCAGAGTGAGTTATAACATCACAACCATTACAGTTTCAGAATTATAAAATAATCATTTGTTTTATATGACCTCTTCATACTTTGTCCTCTTTTTGTGTGCGTCTCACAGAGAAAATGCGACCAGTACTGGCCGACAGAGAACAGCGAGGAATATGGTAATGTTGTGGTGACTCTGAAGAGAACCAAAGTAATGGCATGCTACACACTCCGCATCTTCACCATCAGAAACACCAAAGTAAAGAAGGTAAACACCTTTTTTTATTTCTCCCCTTACACTTCTGCTTCTCTATTGCTGCAGAATTAAACCAAAAGAACATCATTAACAAATTAACCCTACTGTGAAAAAGGAAATAACATAAAGTTCTGTTCAGTATGTTATTTTTTAAATGCCAGCTAATGACCAACAACATTAAACCAATAAACGCACAATGAAAATGGGTCGTTCAACAAAACAGGTGCCATTATATAACATTTATGTGTTAGAAATGACTTTAGCAATGAATAGCGGGTGCCAACCTTTATTATTCGTTAATGTAACAAAAAATATAACAAAAATCCAATAACTTTTTTTACATTTTCTTTATTTTTCAACCATTTTTTGAAGTTCACCTATATTTTTTCTATATAATTTTAGATGCTGTATATGTAGATTTTAGTTGACAAATATGTATTGTTAAAACTCTTCATGTATGTTTTGTTTTATTTGTCAGTAGTGTAGATCTTAAAAACTTAGACTATATATTTGTTTAATTATTCAGGTTTTATAATTGAGACTGTTTTATAAAAACTTGTTTTATCACCTCATCAAACTTGAAAAGGCACCATTTCATAAAATGATCCACACAGTCATTGTGCATGGTTTGACCTGCTTTCCTTTACCTGGGAGAAGGATTGTGGCAGGGTTAAGCATTAAAAGCCAGAGGAAAAAATCTTAAGAAGCTTATGCAAGGTCCTGGCCTTCACAGCGTCAGTGAGAGTGATCTGCTCTCTCCCTAAATCTCTTTCATAATACATAGAGCCTTACCAAGGCCACTGGCAGCAAAGAAATAAGGGTCTTTTTATAGCAGCCACTTAGATATGAGTTTAGGTGCCACTTTTTTACAGCAAGGAAATACTCTTGTATGCTAATATATGGTAAAATAAAATTTTGAAAAATAGAAAGCTGACATGCTTCTGTACAGCACTATCACAAACCTGTGTTGTAAATTTGGATGCCAAGTGAGGGTTATGTGAAGATAAGGGGATTACTCATGTGTTTTTGTGTTTCTTCACCATGAGATACAATTGCATTTGAGTGTGTACTTTTTTTTTCAGAAAAAAAAAAATCCTTGCTCTACTTGTCAGGAACAGGGTTTCTGAAAATATCCTCAAATATAGCTAAACAAAAGTCTTAAAATTGACTTGTGGAATATTATCACTAGTAAAAAAATATATATACATGCGTTAAATATTGCAAATATATTAAGGCTCAGTAAATATGCAATCATTGTCAATTTACAATGAAGCCAGGGTTAAGAAAGCCAGTCCCTGTAGTTTGTTTTGTTTTGTTTTGCTTTGCTTTCTCTTGCTGTTTTGTTTTGCTTTGCTTTGCTTTGTTGTGTTTTGCTTTATTTTAATTTACTTTGCTTTGTTTTGTTTTTTGCTGTTTTGTTTTGCTTTGCTTTGCTTTTTGTTGTTTCGCTTTGTTTTGCTTTTTTGCTCTTTTGCTATTTTGTTTTGCTTTTCTTTTTAGTTTTTTGTCCTTTTATGTTGAAGGGTCATATGTAGTTGTAAAGCTTTCATCTATTTGTGTGTGTGTTTGCAGGGTCAGAAGGGTAACACTAAGGGACGTCAGAGTGAAAGAACAGTTCTGCAGTATCACTACACTCAGTGGCCGGATATGGGTGTCCCTGAATACACGTTACCTGTGCTCACCTTTGTCAGGAAGTCCTCTGCCGCACAGACTCCAGAGATGGGCCCCATGCTTGTACACTGCAGGTAAAAAAGCACACACTTCCACTGGCTGATTTGATAAAGAGAGCAATAAACAAACTCTTTTATATGTTATCAATGTGTCTTCTTTAGTGCTGGCGTGGGCAGGACAGGAACTTATATTGTGATTGACAGCATGCTACAGCAACTGAAAGATAAAGGCTCAGTCAATGTGCTGGGTTTCCTCAAACATATACGAACTCAGAGAAACTACCTGGTCCAAACGGAGGTGAGCCACCAGTCTAAATCTGTCCTGTTTGTTGGTATTATCTAGCATGTCTCTTTACATCTCTGATGTTCTGTCTCTGTGTGTTTAGGAGCAGTATATCTTCATCCACGATGCCTTGATGGAAGCCATTCTTGGGAAGGAAACAGAGGTGCCCTCCAGTCAGCTGCACAGTTATGTCAACAACATCCTGACGCTGGGCCCAGGGGGCAAAACACGACTGGAGAAGCAGTTCAAGGTGGGGACTATCTCTTTCCTTATGCAAAGTCATTTCGACAAGCAATTTGTCTGCCAGCACTGATTGCAGAACAGCAATGCATGACACATTGTCAGCATATCAGAAGAGATTTGATTTTTAATGCATATTTATGCGGAGAAGAATTTTGAAATATTGAAATTGGTTCACTTTTATCGCTTGTTGCTTTATCATTTCATACCCAGTTAGGACACTGTGACTTACAACCCAAGCTTGACAAGTTCTGTGCGGGTAAAATGTGTGATATGTGGCTTGCTTGAGTTTCATGAGTTTATAAAATATTTTATTGAGCCCTGAAATTCTCACTTTTTATGGTTCTTTTTGGTTCAGCTTCAGTACCTGAATATAAATCAACATTTCATTTTATTTGGAGGGCTACAACTGCAGGGCATATTTCCTTCCTGGATTTGCAGTTTTGTTTTGTTTTGTTTTGTTTTGTTTTGTTTTGTTTTGTTTTGTTTTGTTGTTTTGTTTTGTTTTGTTTTGTTTTGTTTTGTTTTGTTCTGTTCTGTTCTGTTCTGTTCTGTTCTGTTCTGTTCTGTTCTGTTCTGTTCTGTTTTGTTTTGTTTTGTTTTGTTTTGTTTTGTTCTGTTCTGTTCTGTTCTGTTCTGTTCTGTTTTGTTTTGTTTTGTTCTGTTCTGTTCTGTTTTGTTTTGTTTTGTTTTGTTTTGTTCTGTTCTGTTCTGTTCTGTTCTGTTCTGTTCTGTTTTGTTTTGTTTTGTTTTGTTTTGTTTTGTTTTGTTTTGTTCTGTTCTGTTCTGTTCTGTTTTGTTTTGTTTTGTTTTGTTCTGGTTTGTTTTGTTTTGGTTTGTTTTGTTCTGTTCTGTTCTGTTCTGTTCTGTTCTGTTTTGTTTTGTTTTGTTTTGTTTTGTTTTGTTCTGTTCTGTTCTGTTCTGTTTTGTTTTGTTTTGTTTTGTTTTGTTTTGTTTTGTTCTGTTCTGTTCTGTTTTGTTTTGTTTTGTTTTGTTTTGTTCTGTTCTGTTCTGTTCTGTTCTGTTCTGTTCTGTTCTGTTCTGTTCTGTTTTGTTTTGTTTTGTTTTGTTTTGTTTTGTTCTGGTTTGTTTTGTTTTGGTTTGGGTTTGGTTTGGTTTGGTTTGGTTTTTGTTTGGTTTGGTTTGGTTTTGTTTTGTTTTGTTCTGGTTTGGTTTGGTTTGTTTTGTTTTGTTTTGCTTTGTGTTTTGTTTTGTTTTGTTGAGCCCTGAAATTCAGACTGTTCTTAACCTGCAGTTTGGTAGACTGTAACCTTGTCAATAGACAGGTCGTCTTATGTGATGTATCATACTACTTTGAAATAAAGAAAAAGTAATTAGTTCTACTTTATGTTCAGCTGGTGACTCAGTGCAATGCAAGATTTGTGGAGTGCTTCAGTGCTCAAAAAGAATGCAACAAGGAGAAGAACCGCAACTCTTCTGTTGTCCCATGTGAGTAACATAACCTAATGAAAATATAATAGCACATCCAATGTATTTATTGTGTATTATTGAGTAGTTAGTCTGTTTTCTGTTTTATTTATTACATAATAAAAAAAAAACAGAGCTAACTGAGACTTGTCATAGCACTTGTATATCATTGCACTTTTGTTGATTTTGATTGCTTCCATTGTCCTCATTTGTAAGTCGCTTTGGATAAAAGTGTCTGCTAAATGACTAAATGTAAATTACTTAATGTAGTTATGGTTTACTGTGGTGCGCTGTGGCTATTTTCTTTTCTGGTGAAGCTATTTTTAGCTTTTTTTCACATACCTTGGACTTCTATGACAGTTCTTCTAGTATCCAAACTGCAACACAGCTTTCACAACTGTGCTTGCAGCACTGTTTGAGCTAATGAGATCACATCACTGACCTGCTCTCTTACTCTGTGTCCTGATTGGCTGTTTTTGTCCCTTTCAGCGGAAAGAGCACGTGTTGGTCTCGCACCGTTGCCTGGGATGAAAGG
Organism: Barbus barbus; assembly: GCF_936440315.1. NCBI lineage: Eukaryota > Metazoa > Chordata > Actinopteri > Cypriniformes > Cyprinidae > Barbus > Barbus barbus. The sequence goes on along the minus strand of NC_136763.1, from coordinate 20,872,033 downwards.
CACTGATTACATCAATGCATCTTATATAATGGTGAGTTCCCAACACCCCCACTACAACTAAACATTAACCTGTACTGATTTTAGCACTCAGTGTTCTGGGGAAAACGTCTGCTTTATGGTCATGAGAGTGAACATTTGTGTAATTTTGGTTTTACAGCACCTGTGCACCAGTGCATTTTTTTCAAATAGTTTAAAGGGTTTTATTTGTGGTTTAAAGATGACAGGTCAATGAGAATCAGCCATTATGGAATTATGCACAAACTTTACATTGTCATTTTGCTTTTTTATATACTACTAAGGATATTATTTAATTAACTGAATTTAACTAACTAAAAAGTGAGGATAAATTGAGTCACTTATCTAGATGCTGCTGTATACTGAAAGCCTAATTGATTGCTGCTTTTGTTTATTATACGTTTCCGCTCTACTACTAGGGCTACTACCGGAGCAATGAGTTCATCATTACCCAGCATCCGTTGCCTCACACCACTAAAGATTTCTGGAGGATGATCTGGGACCACAATGCTCAAATCATCGTCATGTTACCAGACAACCAGGGCCTGGTGGGTATTCAAGACCATGTGCGAAGTTCCTGTTTGTCTTGAGTGATGTCTTGCCTCTAAGGAGGGAAACTCAAGTTAACGTTAAGAGGCTGTGCTCCTCAAGGTCAGCCGCTGTCTTGTTATTGTGGGCAGTGAACTACGTGAATTGGTTGTGAGAGCGGCAGTCTTTCTGAAGGCCTTTAATTACTCTGCATTGATGTTCACTCACGTCTTTTCCCGCAGGCGGAGGATGAGTTTGTGTATTGGCCGAGTCGAGAGGAAGCCATGAACTGTGAGGCGTTTACAGTCACTCTTATCAGTAAAGACAGACTCTGCCTCTCCAGTGAGGAGCAAATCATCATTCATGACTTCATCCTAGAGGCCACACAGGTCTGTGTCTTTAGAGGGAAAGATTTAGATTCAAACGGTATATAGTATGTAATTAATTATGTGTATTTCATCTAATATGGCCACAAATGTCTGATTGTAAACTTCTGAATTAAAACTAGATATAATGAATTATATAAATTTAGGTTATATTTTGTTAGCTACTTTTTAATTAATTAATTTAATAAATTTTAAAGATAATATCGGTCCCACTTTATATTAGGTGGCCTTAACTACTACACTGTAAGTTGAGCCAACTTAAAATTATAAGGCAACCAGGTTCAGCAGATTTTTGAGTCCTCTCAACTTATTTTTGTAGGAGATTCTCAACTTTTTTGGCCACCTAATATAAAGTGGGACCATAATTTCTATGAATTATAAATATTTAATCAATTTAATGTTATTGGATAATTATATTAAGAGAAAGGATCAAATTAAGGAAGCAAAAAGGAGATTATATTTAATATATACAACACTTTTCAAAAGTTTGGGTACCGATTTCTTTGTGTTTTATGCTCACCAAGACTGTATTTATTTAAAAGAAAAAGAGCTAAACAGTACAGTAAAAACAGTATTAAATTTGTGAACTATTATTAGAGTTTAAAATCATTTTCAGCATCATTACTTCAGTTTTCAGTGTCACATGATTCTTCATAAATCATTTTAAAATGCTGATGTAATGCTCTAAAAACATTTTTGTACATTTTTTATTAATTCTTAAATTCTTATTATACATTAATGTTTTCTATTTAATGCTGCTTAATATTTTTGTTAAAAAAAGTCAAGATTATTTAATGCAAGGGAAGTTAAAAAACAGCATTTATTTAAATAGAAATATTTTGTAACATTACAAATGTCATTACTTTTGATCAACTGAATGCATTGTTGCTGAATAAATGCAATTTCTTTTAAAATAAATAAATAAATAAAATGACTGGCCCCAAATTTGTGTACAGTACAGTATAGAAATAAATAGATTATATATGTAGTTTATATAAAAGTTTATAGTAATTATAATCATGTTTATATTCTAATTTTGTAGGTTTAAATAAATTGTATAATTATTTTTATTTTTATTTTATTCCATTTCTTTTACTTTTTAGGATGATTATGTTTTAGAAGTTCGTCATTTTCAGTGCCCAAAATGGCCAAACCCTGACGCTCCCATTAGCAGCACCTTTGAGCTCATCAACGTCATCAAAGAAGAGGCCATGACCAGAGATGGACCCACTATAGTGCATGACGAGTGAGTAATGCTCTTTTATTTAAAAAAATGTACAATTTGACTTAGATAAACATTGGTTCAATGACTTCAATGACAACCATCTGATATAGTATGTAGAACTGAAACATGTGACTTGCTTTGCCAATACATACTTTTTGTACCTAAAACAGTATGCAAATTGAGCCAAATTCAGCCTTATATATTCTCAAAGCTTTTTGGCCATCCTTTATGTTCAGCTCATTCTAGAGATTCGATGGAGGCTTCAATTCAGTTTCAATTTTCACTGAGTGGCAACAAAAAACCTTCAATTTTAGACAACAAAGACTTCGGATTCCTTCTAGACAGAAGTAGCTCTCTATCGAACACTAGGGAGACTGTGAGCGCAGAAATAGCTTGACAGGAGCGGCCGATCCTCTGCAGGAGGAGCATTTGACAGACTAGCATATCTTTAGCTCTAATGAACGTGATGCTAATTATATTTTCGAAACCTCTTAGGGGTGATATCATAGTAACATTACACATTTTGAAAAGCTCAATTAGTCTATCAGATGAGAATCAGGCCTCATTAACATAATGAATAAACAAGAAGGGGCCATTGTTAGTCGTTTTGTTGCAAAGTAATGTCTGTTGATATTAAGGAATACTCGTTAAAGCTAATTGGATCACAGCAACTTAGGGTCTCAAACAGTAGGAACAGTAATTAATTCTATTCCTATAGACTTAAGTATAGAGTTTATGAAGGGAAATGTTGCACTACTGTCAGAGAAAGAAGCAAAAACACAAGATAAGATCTATAAAAAGAAATGGCCTGTACAAGAAGAAATAGAAAACATTCTCTTACATTAAGCACCAGTGCCACATGAAGCTAGAACTTTGTAATTTGGTGTTTTGTAATAAAATTGACTGTGTGTAAATTTACTTTATGTAAATAAGAATGACAACCACATTATTCCAGTGACTTGACATTTTATTTTATTTTTGTTGCTATTGATGGGATACCACAAAACATTTACTTTTCATTAACCATTTTATTTAAATATATAAACATTACATTTTGCTTTAGTTTCATGAGAATTACTTTGAAGTCAAAATACATATATTAAATATATTATTTAAATATACAATAATATATAAACATATTTTTTCATGCACATTATTGGTATTATGCTGCGTGATCTTTTTGGTGAAATATATATATATATATTTGTCTTTTTAATCTGTTAGCAAAAATATATAAATTATAAATTATAACTTGCTCTGCTTTTTTCCTGGCATTTTCGATAAAATAAAATAAAATAAAATTACATGAAAAAGTCAAACTCTTAGAAGACAATTGAAATGTTGCCTTGGCATCTAATTGAAATAAGGTGCTAACATTTCTAAAATGTAAACTGAAACAAAAATGAATTAAAGTTAAATATTAAATAACAAAAACCTATACAAGTGACAAGAGCACATAACAAATATTTACTAAAATTAAAATGAACTAATACTAAAAAAAATAAAAAAGCTAATTCAAAACATTAAGAAATACTATAATAGTTTACAAATAATACTAACAAAACACTGTTCTGGCATCACCAATCCAATTTTTTAACCCTGCCCCATCACCTACCTGTCACAAAGATACGACGTTTCACAATTTAGTAATTTCCCAAAGAATAAAATAACAGAAATAAAAGTCCCGTCCTTCTTTTTTCTTCTTCTTCTTCTTGAGTAATATTTCAATCTGAAATATGACACATTACAAGAGGTAAAATGAGTTGAACAGCATTTATGTTGACTTTTAAGAGATGTTTTATCATATAGAGCTATGTAATGTTTGTGTGTGGACAGATTTGGTGCAGTGTCTGCTGGGATGTTATGTGCTCTCACCACACTGTCACAGCAGCTGGAGAGTGAAGGGGCTGTGGGGGTCTACCAGGTGGCCAAGATGATCAACCTCATGAGACCAGGAGTCTTTACCGACATTGTAAGCGTTTATAGTCCATAAGGTTACTCTGGTCACATTAAAAGTTATGTGACCAAATAACATATTTTTCTAAAATATATATGCATGCATGCATGCATGTGTGTGTGTGTGTGTGTGTGTGTGTTTATATATACATAAATATGCACAGTACACACACATATATTATGTAAACAAAAACTTTTATTTTGGATGCGATTAATCGCGATTAATCATTTGACAGCACTAGTTAATTTGTTGCTGAATTAGAGCAAGTTAGTACCGTGTGGCTACGATTCAACTAAAACATGGGAACTAATTAATAAAACACGGCCACGAGTTCATACCCACAGCTCAATTTGTTGCCGATTTAGAGCAAATTAGTACAACATGACTAAAATGAGAGACCAAATGAATAAAATGTGGCCTTAATATCTATCTTCCTGCATTTTTAGTGAAAGGATCCATAATGCTGAATCAATTTTAAGTTCAAATGTGATCCCTTGTGTGAGCCATTCTCACTCCAGTCCAGTAGGTGATAGAAATGTGCTCCTGCTGCTTCTGACACTTTTACACATCAACATAAAAGATGAATGCCCTGCCACCTACTGGACTGGAGTTGGAAGGAGGCACCAGAGCCATATCTACATTTTGCATTGCCAGGCATCGCTCACGTGTTTGTTTGTCTCTGGTTATAACACAATTTTTATCCAAAGAATTCCTCTGTGCCCTATTGTGAAGTCATGTTTTATATCCACCTCTGTTTTTCAGGAACAGTACCAGTACCTTTACAAAGCTATGCTCAGCCTGATAAGCACTAAAGAGAACGGATCCAGCCCCATGTCCCTGGACAGAAACGGCAGCGTGGCCATGTCTGACGAATCGGACCCGGCCGAAAGCATGGAGTCGCTCGTCTAAAGCCCCCCGAAGAGGCGCGAAGAGGCACTTACTCTAACTTTGTAAAACTTCAAGGACTAAGACAGACTTTTTCTGAGGCCTTTTTTGCCAGAACTCTTGGTTAAAAGAATAACCTGATTACTTTTTTACACTGATAAAAAGTTTTTGATATTTATTTTTTCGCCATTTTATGTCTTAATGTTATCCTACTGAACATTTGCGCCGATGTTTTTGAGTTCACGACAAACAAAACAAAACGAAACACAGTTCTGTCTAGTTTGCACTATGAAAATATCAGTGTTACTGCCTACTCCATCATCTCCACCACAGTCAGTCTCTCTCACTCACTAGAACTCCCACTGTCTAGCCCTTATTCTGACATTCCATAACCAAGCCGCTCTCCGAAGCTTTAGAAATATCCTCCGCAAGCGAAAAATGGTTTCCACGCACACCTCAGACGCTGGAAAAAGAGATTATTCCCATGTCCAACTTGCAAAGACCCACCACAAAACATCAGATTCACCGATGACACACTATATGAGCAATATGGATTATGTTTGTTTTGATTTTTGTTTGCTTTGATCATTTCGCGCACCCCCAATAGTATATCTACTCATTATGCTTAGTTAAACCCATATTTACTTTCGAAAGGTGGTATTAAAACAGCTACTGTGAACTTTTGTATGCTTTTAATATATATGAATATATCGTATATCATGATAACTTGTGCTTTTGTAAATGTTAACTGTCTCTGCGAGCAGCCGTCACAGTCTCTGATCTCGGTCGAAGGATCCGCAGAGCCCATGACTTCTCTAGCACCCCCTGCTGGTTTGATTTCTCCATTGCTTTATGCTGCAAGCTGCTACTTTTGTCACTTGAGAGTGCAACTGAACATGTAATGATACCATGCGACTCATAACGTAGAAGTTAATTCTGTTCTCTGCCCACTTCATTTTGTAATTTTATACTGCTCTACTTCATCCTGGGTTCACTGACATAAGCCGTCCCATAACTTTGAGAATAATGTAGTCTCTCGATGCCTTCTGTACAGTCTCATTTCACCTCGGCAGGTGTGTGTATGTGTGTGTGATATAGGTGTGTGTTGTGTTTGGTATTGACTGGTTTTACTAGAAGCTTGTAGACTCAGTCCGAGCATTTCTTCACTAAACTGACCTCTTTTACTGTCTCTCATTTCTTGTCATTGATTCTCAGATACTGCTAGGAAAAACAGTTACTGTAATATCATAAACGGTTGTCTCATGCCATACAGCACAAAGGCCTTGCTAACAAAACATTAGAATCAGTCTTATCGCTTCGAAAACTGGGGACCCGTGATTCATTAATTTTTACCAAAGACTGCAACTGTCATTCACTTCACTTCAGTCATGAAACGTGAGAAAGTTTTTATTTTTATGATTGGTTAAAGCCGTTTTAAGTGGAATGTTTTTGGTAGTGACTGGAAAAACAATTGTTTATTTGTTTTATTTTCTGTTTTGCATTTTTGTTTTTTAGTGTTTTTGTTTCTTTGTTTTGTTTTTGTCTAAGTTGCTTTGCTGAGCATTTGTTTATCTGAAAGGTCACCTTTATTTTTGTTTAGTTTCTTTTGATGTTGTTATGAGAATGTACACTATTACTGATTTCTTTTGATGTGAAGATGAAAGCTGTTGAATTTTTGTTTGACTTTTGAAATGCTTTCGGAAGATCGACAATGGTATGCTGTTGAGATGGAGAAGACACACATTGAAGGGGTTTACTATGTCTTGTTTTTCCTAAGAAGGAGGCTGGAAAATGAAGTCATATCTCTCCAACATTTGGGGTAATATTCTGACTTTGCTTGTGCATCATGTAAGATAATTGGAGCTGCAAGTTGCATAAATCATTTCTAACATTTTTGTCCTGTGGGATCCCTTTTTCCTTTTCTTGATCTAGCATTATTTGTGGGTTGCATTTGCAAGCATATTTGCATTATCATGTAAAGAAATGTACATATGTATTTCTTGCTTCATTAACTCATGAGTCTCTAAGAGCTTTGTATCCTGGCATATAATTGCAAACGTTATATTTTCATATGAATCAATTTTGTTTGTTTTTAGTTTTGTTTTTGTCCTCAAATCCTTCAGAAGGTGGCTGACATCACATTCCAAACACACAACAATCATAAACTAAGGCAGTGATTGTGGTATTTCTTTTTTCTTTCCCCCCTTTGAATCTAAATCAAATCTGTTGCATTGTCCAGAAGTGCAATAGAATAGATCTTGTAAGTCACAGAATAAGTTTTCCCATACAAAGCAGGTGGGTGTTACCATCATATCCACTTTTTCTAATCTGGAATAAGACACAAAGGATTTTTTTTTTTTCTTGTTTTTTTGTTTTTTGTTGTTGAAGGGGTTTTCTTTCTTTTTTCTTTTTGTTGAAAGCTATATCAAAGCATTCTATTATAGTGTTATTTAATATGTAAATTGTATTGCTATACATGAAATAAAATATGAGTTTTGATGTACTTTATGTCTCCATGTTGTACGTTGTGTGGAGTGAGTCAAAAATGTTTGATATCCATTACTTGTATTTGCTTGCATCTGTTTGCAAAATTTGCATTTGAATCGAAATTTACCATATTTACAAGGTCACTTTTACTGTCATTGTACCTAAATGTGGGATTTGAGGGTTCAGTGAACACGAAATGTAAAAGTATAACACTGCCTCCCAGTGTTCAGCGCAATTTTTGTTGTTTTTCTGGTAGGTTTGTATGTTTTTTCCCCCTCTGACTGTAGTCTGAATGGTCTTAATTGCTGTAATTATTACAATGCCTGATTTAGCTTTTCACAAATATAGATTTAAATCAGAACAAATGCTGATGTCAGGGGCATAAAAACAATAATCACGAGGAGCCAAAAGCAATTATGTGATGAGTTTTTGCTGGAAACCATAAACAGTACAAGGCACAAAGCAAAGTTAATTACAAAATGAAACAATACAAAGAAAGAACAGTCAGATTGCATGTTTTTCAGTGTCCCAGTCACGCTGTTATAACTGTTAATACGCCACAAAGGATGTCTTCAAATAATGCAGAACCAGACATTTATGAATTATGTAATCTTTGTACGTCTTAGGTTGCTTTTAATAGAGCGTCACTGTAAAACATTTTAAAACAAACTGAATTAGTAAAGCTCAGCCAATGTCAGCTGGTTATTTAATCTTTAATATTAATTCAATGTTATTTAAAATAGAAAATATGTTGCACCAAATTAGCAATAATCTACAATTTATTCTTCTTCTCTGTTATATTTGAACTACGGTGTTCAACACAAGTAGATGAAGGGTGGGTGCCACCAGTATCAATAGGCTTGGTCTTCTTGAATGATCAAAATATTCAGCTTTTGAACATTAGAGAAAGCAGTTATTCTCATTGTTGCAATAAGTGAGGGCAACATACATATCACATGCATAAAGTCTCTCGAATTATTTTTCACAAGAAGACTTGAAAATGACCATTTTGAAAAAGAAAAATCACATTTCTGTTTTTCCCTATTGTGGTATTATTCACCTGATTCACGTGATCTTCAATGCTTTGTCATTAATGCATAAATGAAAATGAACATAAAAGCAACATATAGTATACTATCATGATACATGAATAGTCAGTAAAAAGCATATTTAATGACTTTTCAGAAAAACTGTTAAATAATTAACATAAACAGCACAGATGTAAAAGGTAACAAAAGTAAGTAAAAAAAAAAAAATCCAAAGCAACTTAAAGTTGAGGAATACAACAAGCAGTTGTTGTATATAAATAAATACACCTTGCCCAATAAAATGACAACCTGATATTTGCATTTTTTGGTTGTGGATGTAAATAAGAAAACCCTCATAGCACCAGTTTAAGGTACAACAAGTCTTACAGATATCATAATAATGGAATATTAGTTTGGACACATAATATATAAAAATATACTCATAAGAACTGAATAATTGAATCATCACTGGCACTGCTAAAACAAGCATTTGTTTAGGTGGACTTTTGACTGGCTATTTTTACATTGCTGTAATGAGAACTAAGGCAACTGGTAATTTTAGGGTCTCTTAATTTGCTTATTAGATTGCATATCACTAGAATATTAGCCATTTATTAGTAGTAATTAAGCACATATTAATGCCTTAATTAATATTTTATTTTATTTTTAAAATGAGATCCATTCTGTCCACAGTAGGCTTACCAACGTTCCTTAAATACGCTGCAGTCCGCTGCAATATACACGAGGGGGCGGTACGAGATAAATACATACACAGAATCAATACAAATCCATACGCGCCCCACGTGCGCGCCTGTCTGTGTCTCATTAGTGCGCATGCGCCTAGTCGTGACCGCGCACTTGTTTGAGACGTTTGAAACTTCTCGCCGCTGATTAGCACAGCACTTCAACATACAGCTAACAGTAAGACCCTTTTTATCCATTTGTGTTCTCATTGTCAATAAATCCGCTCTATAGTATCTTCTGGTCGTTAATGAACTATGAGATTACTGAATTATCTTGTTTGAAGGCTTACGTACGCAGCGCGCGCTGTTCAGAGTGAGCTCGAGAGTTAGCTCTTGAACTAAACGCATAACGGAATAACGTTGCTTTCCGCCTTACTTTCACTAAATTAACCTCGTTTGGCGGTTTCTTCAGTGTCCATCATATTGGTAAATAGAGGTCGTTTTATTGTGAAGCGCTTTTTATTGTGACTATTTTGGATGACTAGCATTTCTTCTCAGCATGCTAACAGCTTTAGCACGTGAATCATGGCCTGAGATTCTGTCATTAAAATCTTTCATAAACAGCCAAACTGATACAGTAGAGCCCATATACCAGCAGTCTACCACACAGAGCATAAATGAGTGTTTCTTGATAAATGTGAGAGAGATTTGGCAGATCGCTTCAGTCAGAGCAGGCCAAGCATGTGTGCTTCTCAGTTGTTTTCGCTGTCAATATGTGGATGTGCAGAAGAAACATTTAAGGGTCAGTTTACGTCCAAATGTACTACTAATGTACTACTATACTAATATATATTTTTAGTTGCATGTGTATATATATATGTACACACACATGCATACACACACATTTTGTGAGCTTTTACAAATAATCTCACTGCATCAGTTCTCATAGTGGATACTTATTTTATTTCTGTAGCAATCATGGAGCTCAATGATGGAAATCTCCAAACCCTGACTGAGTACCTGCAGAAGACACTAAGCCCTGACCCAGCTGTAAGACGGCCAGGTAACTTGGCATTTTCTTTGGATTTGTGTATGAGAAGGTAAAAGCCTGCAGGCCTCAATAATAATGATTTTTTTCCCCCTACTGGCCCAGCTGCCAAAATTTTCACTAGCTTGTCAAAAAAAAAAAAAATGGCCATGTAGGCTTGTTGTAATATGTTGCCATTACTATGCCAACACTTTATATACTAGTGAAATTTCAAAATTCTCAATAGGACTGCACAATTTTTGGGGAAAATATTCTAAAGAAAACCAGGTTTGTTGTGCTTTTTTGTAGGGCTGCATAATTTGGACAAATTTGACAAATATTGCTGTTGTTTAACACAATTTCACTTTCAAATAAAAGTATTTAAGAATAATTCAGGGCTTGGCCCCTAAGAAGTGTAATATTTAGCATAGTAATAAACTTACTAAATAGTAAACCTTCATTTTATGAAAAACTGCAGGGTGGCCTGTTAACATGCAGGGGGCCTATAGCTATAAATCATAAGAAAGGTCTAATGTATTTTAATTAGTGCTGTCAATCGATTACATTTACCCAACTATTATCAAAAGTATTTCTAAATAAATGCAACAACATTTTCTTGCGACCTTACGTGAAGTATTATGACAAAATGCATTATGAAGAAGAATTGGACCTGCATGTTCTGCAGGTGCATTAGAGCTAACATTAGCGTCATGCTACATAAAACAATTTCTGAGATTAATAGTACACTTTTACTCAGAACTCACTTTAAACCAACTTCCTTTTCAGAATCAGAATGAGCTTTATTGGCCAAGTATGTTTACACACAAAGAATTTGTTGTAGTGACAAAAGCTCCACAGTGCAACAGAAAGACAGCAACAGGACAGGACACAGATAATAAAAGAATAATATACAAATTAGGGATGCACGATATGAAAAATTAACCGATACCGATAATTAAGTCGTTCTCATGGCCGATACCGATAAATTCATGTTTTTATATTATAATTTTCATATAATCTGCAGTTTGTGCACCCAGGAGAATACGAAATCTAAGATTCACTGATTAAACTGATATTTTAGTAGCTCTGGCCTAACTATAGCAAACATCAGTCCTGACTCTTCAAATGTTTTTTATTTTTTGTGTAAGGCACCACAATACTTTGTAACAGAAATGGTTTAACAGAATTATGACAGAACTATGGTAATCTGCAATTAACAACTCATTAACAACAAATTTATATTCAAATATTTCATGCATAAAGAAATGCATCCATTCAACGTTTTTAGTGCACGAGGATGAGAGTTATATAGTCTTTAAGCAGTGTTGGGAGTAAGGCGTTACAAAAGTAATGCATTACAGTAACGTATTACTTTTTGCTGTAACATAAAGTAGTGTAAGGCATTACTAATCAATTTTCAGTAATATTTTACTCTGTACATGTTAAGTAACGCTTGCATTACAACACACCTTTAGCCCCCAATTATTATTATTATTATTTTAAATTTAATTTAAAGTCGGGCTCCTTATGTCCCTAGGGCCGGGCTTCGGGCCAATTTTAACGTCATAGTTCAGACGCAGGCCGGGCCTCGGGCCTGTTTTAGGCTTCTTCTTATATTTATATTTTAGACATCCATCAATTATTGATGAAAAAAATTGCCGCGTTGGTGGAAACAACATGAGTCCGTGCTGCCGCGACTGTCAAGAGCGGCTCGACGGTGTTTAGTGTCCCGCAGCAGCAGCGAGCCGTCAGCACAGATGAAGAGTTCTGCTTCGCTTCAAATACACACAATAAAGCAAAAGCCCCAGCAGAAGTAATTACCATGAATGTGTCCGGGGGAAATAGTAAGGATTCACCATCTCCTGGTTAGACGCGCCTTTAGAGAGAAGTGCATCTTCAAGGATAACGATTGTATTAAATAGTTTGTTTTCGTTTTTATTTATTTCGTTAAGTAGCAATTTAAAGCTTTAGATATATTTATCATGTCTGTAAGGCATGTATTTCGGTTCATTTTTGTGAATGAACGACAGTCGCACATCACAGATCAGATTTAATTTATCACCTGAGGAGAGTGAGTCGAGCTGACTGACAAGAGTGAGGTGAAAAAGACAAGACGATGGCAGAAGTGTTTCAAAACGAAATGTAAAAGCGCCCGTTTTAAAATATTTGTGGATTTTGAAAAGCCTGTTGACCTGCCATTTATCTAAGGTGATATTGGAAGGTCTATTTATTTATTTTTTAAACATTCGTTTCTCATTTAGCCTATTTGGTTCCACAGTATTTGCTGATTTTTATTTTATTTAAACTGTGATATTTTTCCCATTATTTTACATCAAGGTCTATGCAGTCCGTGCCTCAAAACTTTCCATCTCACTAATAAACGTTCTATGTTTTATAATTATTTGTTCCTAATTTTCAGTTTTGTATAGGCCTACCATGCATATTTAAAATTTGTAAGTTATCTGTTATTTTATATTAGGCATATAGCATGGTGCATTTTTATTCGTTTTGTTAATGAAAGTTAGCTATATGTTGTATGTTGTAATTGATGCCGAATTGCCGTTAATTTAAAAGTGAAAATAAAATACGCACGGTGCTTTTACAAGCTATTTAAGCAAAGGAAAGTGAGAACTCAAGCGAACTAAAAACAAACAACAGCTTGACGCTGAATTGCAACTAATTTAAAAGTGAAAATAAAATGCGCACAGAGCTTACAAGCTATTTAAAACCGAAGGAAAGCGAGGAAAAGAGAGAAGACTCAAACGCCCCCCCCATCCACCGAGGTGATACCGGGGTAAAGTTGTTGGGGTCAAACCTTATCAAACGCATTAACGTTGACAGCACTAATTTTAATGAAATATATTATAATGTGCAACAAAATCTGTTTTTTGGTTTTTTTTGTTAAAGACAAGTAAAAAAAAGAATCAATTTCACATGCAATAGAAAAAAAATATTAGAATGAAATAAACAGTGCTATAAAATTTTCAGTAGTATTGAGGTACAGTAGTTGAATAATTTAATCAAATGTAAAATAACACTGTATATCTTCACCGTTTTTGTGTTCTCACCTTCTCCAACTTTAGCTGAGAAATTTCTGGAATCAGTGGAGGGAAACCAGAACTACCCCATTTTACTGCTCACAGTACTAGAGAAGTCCCAAGATGAGGTCATTCGCGTGTGTGCAGCCGTCACCTTCAAGAACTACATCAAGAGGAACTGGCGCATAGTGAGTGTCCGGTTACATACTACTAAACAATCTGGTGTGTGATAGGTGGCATTTAATCTGGTTTTGTGTACTTTCTCTTCCTAAGGTTGAGGATGAACCAAACAAAGTCTCTGATCCTGACCGGACTGCTATCAAAGCCAACATTGTAAATCTGATGCTAACCAACCCGGAGCAAATCCAAAAACAGGTACAAATTTCAGATAACCCGTGAGCAGCAGTTTCACTCGTTTACTTCTACAGTTACTCTTGTTATTTGGAATGAGTGTTGCTGCTCTAATCAACATTACTATGTTTGTAATTAAACCATACTGCTGTAGCCTATAGTAGGGCTTAACGATTTTGGAAAATCTAATTTAATATGTCATTATTTTTTTTTAAAGCTCTTTATGTTCTGTATTCAACAAAGACAAGCAATAAATCATAGTGTAGTATGACCGACACAATATTAGATTAAACACAAATGTTATTTTCTGTAGGCCTATTAGGTGACGCATGAATTGATATGAATGATATTTTTATTTAAAGTTCCCTTATTGTCAAAACTGAAATTTCCTGGCTTTTTTCATTATAACAGAGATCTAGGGGCTATGTAACTACCATATAAGTTTCAAAACAATCAGTCCACGGTAAAGTGCACACAGCCTGCATAAAGTTGCTGTTTTTTTTCACAAGCTGCTGTGACTTCCGTAAAAAAAAATGTGACATCCGAACAACTCAGTCACCGCCTTCAGTCACCATCCCGAGCACCGCCTTCCGTCCTTTTGCCAAACCCCCAGACAACATCGCGTCCATGCCATTGCTGAGCAACAACACGGAAACATGTCGAAAAGGTTAACTTTAACGGACGAAACCAGCTCGGCTGACCTGTAACGTTACACTCTCGCTCAAAGGATGGACGATCTGACAGGATTGTTACTATGAGTGGATCACAGCAAACATGTATAGTAAAGACAAACTCACCGTGTCTGTCTAGTCATGATGATGTAAATACATTTCAATTTCAGCAGGCAACTATTTTTACTGCTACAGTATTATTCCAGCCACAATTAATCACAACAATGTATACAATTACATATGATTATAATCGTCAGTTTGTTGTTTTACACGCATGCACACAGACATTATTTCATACATGACAGTCGTGAGATGCAAGAAATCTTCATCTAGATGTTTGTCCGGGGGGGGGGGGGGTTGCAGATGGAAAGAACGATTGGATAGGGGATACGATTGGATTTCCTAATTCCTAAAGGTTAATAATTAAAAAAAACTGTTAATAATTGGTTACACAGAACTTTATTACATTAATTCTCTCCTACTCTTTCTTCAATGCCTAACAAATCTATTTCTTTCTCTCCCTGACCTTGTCTTTCTGCTTGAGCAGCACTAGTTGAAGCCTGAAAATATTGTAAACAATAACATAACTAATTACACTGGTTACTAAGCTCTGTTTCAGACTGATACCTCCGTTTCAGGATGGTCCTCATCCTCAACACGTGCCTTTTTCAGTCGCGGAAAATACTTTTCAATACTCATCTGGATTGAAGCAGCAAACATTCGGTGTAAGAGTAAAGAAACGACATAATTTATAATACGTTTATTTGATTCACAGCTGCTACATATAGTGTTTTGACCTCGACAGCCCAACTAGGCTAGCCTACATTTTACCGCAAACTTGCGACTAGTTAACTTTCTAAAGAAGGCGCAATCGCGTTTGCTAAGGCTCGGGATTTACAGTAACATCAACACACTGAAACTATTGTATTCAGAATATAAAATATTTTATAGCACTTTTTAATCTGTGATTGTGTTAAAAGTGTTCACGAGATACCAACCTTTCGCCAGCCGTCTTCTCTCCACAGATGATCCAGACAGATGTGGTGTGCACGGAGGGGAGGGGCTGTGTGTGTGTGTGTGTGTGTGTGTGTGTGTGTGTGTGTGTGTGTGAGGGAGAGACGCGTGAGTGACAGAGAGATGAAGAGAGAGCAGGGAAAGGAAATGCAGTTGAACGAATTCGCTGCGTGTTTTAAATAGCGTACAAAAGAATAACGAAACGCAATATGTGACGGTCGGTATTGATTTTTTTTTTTTTTTTGGTCGGTGAATCTGTGGCGGTCGGAATTTAATCTGTGGCGCACCGCCACAGATTCGTCTATGTGTGGGAAACACTGTTATTACTTAGACAGGCCAAATACTTATACCACGAATATATATTCTTAAGGACATCGAAATCTAAAATAAAACTCCAGAAAGGTGTACAATATGGGACCTTTAACAGCTACAATCACAGTGGTATATTGACTGATTGTGTAATAATTATGACAACATAAGGCAGTGACAAATAAGCCTGGTGTAAACATTAATATGAAAGTCAGTAACAAATCACAAACTAAAGTAGAAATATAAAAACTAATTTGTTGCTTTAACCCACTTAGTATTTAGGTAATTCAAAGTCACTGTAATATATGTAAATGTGGACATGTTAAAAAAAAAAAAATAAAGTGGAACTCTTTAAACACGGTCTATGAACTTTAGACAGGCTTTAAATAAATTAATAGGAATATATTATTTTAAGATCGAAGTTTTTATGGTATAGAGTAATTTCCATGTGCCGTTTTGAAGTATGTTTTCACAACAAAATCCGCCCAGTTGCTACTCAAAACTAGCCCAATCGTGTTTCAAGGGGGTACACCGGTAAAATACACCTGGTAAGATTCGCACTCCTGGGGCTAAATAACACGTTTTTGGAGTTGCTTCAACTCGCGGACATGAAAAGCAACCCGCGGCAAACTGAAGGCTTGGCAACACTGTAGCATGTCAAGTCCGCAGTTTGCCACTGGTTGCTTTTCGTGCACGCGAGAGTGAAGAGGCATGTTCAACTTAAAGCGATCTGCGCTATCACGATATTATCGTTATTGCAATTATTCGTTCAGCCCTAGCCTATAGATCAGTGGGTCTCTTTTTGAACTATGTAACCTGTTATTCTAATAAATAAGCTTAAGAAATTTTACATATGACTTAAATTCACAATTATCCATTTCAATACAACAGCGAACACTATTAGCCTTACCAATAAAAAATTCAAACATTATTAAAGACGAGTGAACACTCTGTAATGATTTAAGCACAAATAAAAACTAAATTACAAGCAAGAGCACAAATACATTGTCTGTAAATGACAGTGACTGTTTTCCCCTCTGCAGCTGAGTGATGCGATCAGCATCATCGGGCGAGAGGATTTCCCTCAGAAATGGCCGGACCTCCTGACCGAGATGGTGAATCGTTTTCAGAGCGGGGACTTCCACATCATCAATGGAATTCTTCGCACGGCACACTCCCTTTTTAAAAGGTATTGGAGAACATTGGAATTAATATGTATATGTACATTTTTTTTGTTTGTTTCAGGCGTCATGTTACTTTTCTAGGCACTTGTACCTGACCCCTACATAAATTTGATGCATCCTGGTTTTTGAGTATTGTCTTGTCTTTCAGATACCGCCATGAGTTTAAGTCCAATGAGCTGTGGACAGAGATCAAGCTGGTACTGGACACTTTTGCACAGCCTCTCACTGAACTTTTCAAGGTAAAGTCAATGAGTTATTCAATCATAAGCTGATATTAGTAATCATTTGCTTTAACTCATGAATGTGAAGTTAAATGTCGCTTGTTTGTTTCACATTTAGGCTACGATTGATCTGTGTCAAACTCATGCAACAGATGTCAACGCCCTGAAAGTGCTCTTCTCTTCCCTAACGCTCATTTCAAAACTTTTCTACAGCCTTAACTTCCAGGTGAGTCTGCACTTACAACCACTCATGCCTCCATTTACATTTCTGTGCCAGTTTTCCAGTTCACATCTCTTTTTCCTCTCTTCAGGATCTCCCAGAGTTCTTTGAGGATAACATGGAGACTTGGATGACAAATTTTCATAACTTATTGACTTTGGATAACAAGTTGTTGCAAACAGATGTGAGTTTATTCTCATATTGAAGTATTCTAACACAGGAGTGCTCACAAATCTAATTTCTGTAAGTTCAAATAACCAAGACCAACAAACTAAACTGAGTTTCCTGCTGTAGGATGAGGAGGAGGCTGGTCTTTTGGAGCTGTTGAAATCCCAAATCTGTGATAACGCAGCACTTTATGCTCAAAAATACGATGAAGAGTTCCAGCCTTACTTACCTCGCTTTGTCACAGTTATCTGGAACCTGCTGGTCACAACTGGACAGGAGGTTAAATATGACTTGGTAAGTGGATTGCATTTAAATGCGTATCGTATTTATACGTGTTGCAAGTTGTTTACAGACTTGGTGGCAGACATTATCTTAGTGTTCATAGTGCTGTTAATTTTTTCTTAACAGTGCCTTTTTAACATAATGTCTGTTGTAGCTTGTAAGCAACGCTATCCAGTTTTTGGCATCAGTGTGTGAGCGGCCGCACTATAAGCATCTCTTTGAAGACCAGAATGTTCTCACCAGCATCTGTGAGAAGGTCATCGTACCCAACATGGAGTTTAGAAGTATGTGTCAATTTGTTATTGTCAAGCGCTTGTATTTTAGCAGCTGATGAAGTGGTACAAATTATCCAGAAGGATTTTCCATGTTGTAAATTGATAATTGTATAAAAACAGGTGCAGATGAAGAGGCTTTTGAAGATAACGCCGAGGAGTACATCATCAGAGACCTTGAAGGCTCAGGTATGTTGATGCTGCTCTCTATTTTTCAGACACTCAGTCTTCTGTACTGAATCATACATGCCTCCTGTCTTCACAGACATCGACACGAGGCGTAGAGCAGCTTGTGATTTGGTGAGAGGCCTCTGTAAGTTCTTCGAGGGTCCGGTGACGGGCATCTTCTCTGGCTATGTGCACTCCATGCTGACAGAATATGCCAAGAACCCCGGGGTGAACTGGAAACACAAAGATGCTGCTATCTACCTTGTCACATCGCTGGCCTCCAAAGCTCAGACACAAAAGGTGAGACTTTTCACAAATACTGGAATACTAGACATTCTTTAACAAAATGGTTAAAATACATAATGTTATAAAACAATATAATTATAAATTATGTGCATTCTGTATTATATATCAAATGCCTGCAGAGGGCGCCAACAGCCTAACTACTGTTTTTACACTTTACAGCACAATCTAATCCTTTGTTTAATATTGACTAAACATTTAATTCAAACGTCCACTTAATCTTTAATATTTGGCATCTTTTTTATGATAGACATGCTACAGCATTTCTTAAACAAGAGCATGTAGACAACAAAACATGCAAACTCGGAGACGGTCCGAGCTTGTAAATGATAACTGTCTGTGTGGAGTAGCATTTACTGTGAACGGAGCCGCTCTGAGATGAACATAACCTGCATGCGTATAAATAAAGCTCATATTGAATTAAAAAATGGGTTGACCACTAGTCACAAAGTGCTGCATACATCTGTAATTTATAGACTGTTCAAGAGGCTTATTCAGACAATGGTTAAAGGCAAAGTATATCACACCTTAATACGAATGTTTTATACAAGCTGTAAAAATTCTATTTATATGGCGGATTCCAGATTTCAGATTATTGGAGCCAGTTTAAGGAGTTGTTTGAGTCTGATGTCTTCTGGTTTGTGAGCTATAGATCTAAGGTCCAGTCTGACAAACTTGTACTTTTGGTTTACAGCATGGAATAACACAAGCCAACGAGTTGGTGAACCTGTGTGAATTCTTTGTCAACCACATTCTAGTAGACCTCAAATCTCCCAATGGTAATTGGCTTTACTCATTTAATTTAGCATGTTAAATTTGTTTTTACTTGGAACTTCAGTGATGCTGAATGAAAGTTAATGTCGTCTTTGTCCCTCAGTGAATGAGTTCCCAGTTTTGAAAGCAGATGCCATCAAGTATGTTATGACCTTCAGAAGTCAAGTAAGCTCTTTCCTTTCCATTACATTGTTTTCTTCCATTACACAAGTGTGCCTTCACTGGGTGTGAATGGTCTGGCTTCTGTCTGGTCCTCCAGCTCCCTAAAGAGCAGCTGTTGGAGGCTGTTCCTCTCCTGGTGGCCCACCTGCAGGCAGAGAGCATCGTTCAGCACACCTATGCAGCACATTCACTCGAGAGACTCTTCACCATGAGAGGAGCCAACAACGCCACACTGTGAGTTTTTCCAGTACGAGACATGAGACTGGTCATGTTCTGAATTATGACCATTTTATTTATTTATTTTCTGAACTAATCTTATTTTTCAGCATTACTCCTGCTGAAATGGCACCATTCACAGAACAGTTACTCAACAATCTGTTCAAAGCTTTAGCAATCCCTGGCTCATCTGAGAACGAGTACATAATGAAAGGTAATTGACTCTTTGATATTCACAAATTTTAGTAGTAAAACGTTTTGTTTACTGTAATATTCTTATTTACTCCTTGACCTGTTCTGTTTGTCACCTCTCTAGCCATCATGAGGAGTTTCTCCCTCTTACAGGAAGCCATTGTGCCCTACATCCCCACTCTCATTGGCCAACTCACTCATAAACTCCTCCTCGTCAGCAAGGTAGGCCAGTCACTAAATCTGCTGTGCTATGAAGTATGCTTGAGTTCAGGTTGGTGTCCAGTCATGTGGTCTTTGTCTCAGTCCATGGCATTAGATGCACTGGCAGGACACACAGAAATATCCGTCCATTAAAGGGGACATTTCCCAAGCAGGACTTGAGCCTAAAGGCAGGACGGAACATCTTCATGTTTTACACACAGGATGTGTTCAGCATGCCATTCTAGCACTATTTCTGCAGCATGCACATTTTCTGCATTCAAAGAATAGCCACCCACTGAATAAAACGCGTAACAGTGAGGTCATGCGGCAAATTTTAAACTTAAAAGTTAGTCATTTAAATAACTACTTAATAGTAAGCAATATAAGTTTTCCATTTTAAATCTTTTGTATGTGTGGGCAGCCTGTTCTTTAAAGATAACAAACGTTCTTTTCTCTGCAGAATCCCAGTAAGCCGCATTTCAACCATTACCTGTTTGAGTCACTGTGCCTGTCCATCAGGATCACCTGCAAGGCCAATCAGGACACTGTGGTCAGCTTTGAAGAGGCCCTGTTTCCTGTGTTTACTGAGATCCTCCAGAATGATGTGCAGGGTGTGTTACATTGTTGTAAATTTGTTAAACTCTATAACCTTTATGACACAGTTTTGTGGTGATTTCACAGTCACTCAGTAGTAATAGGGTCTGTTTATTTGATTGAAAATGTCAGCGAAAAATATCAATGTTATTGCTCCAGTCTTTAGTGTTATGTCATCATTCTAAGATACTGATTTGCTGCTCTAAGAACATTGTCAATTATATTTTTGTTGAAACAGTGATGCATTTTGTTTTGTTACATTATAAATGATGTCACTTGAGTAAAGAGTATGACTTGAGTGTGTCAACATAATTTCCTAAAAAATAATCTTACTGACCCCAAGCATCAGAATAATAGTGCATACAGTGTTTCCTGTATAAAACCTCTTGATGGTACACAGTCCTGAAGCCATGTTTTATTGACCCTTCCTCTCATCTCATCTCTGGCCTTGCAGAGTTTGTGCCGTACGTCTTCCAGGTGATGTCTCTGCTGCTGGAAATCCACACCAGCTCCATCCCCTCCTCCTACATGGCCCTGTTTCCTCACCTCCTGCAGCCTGTGCTGTGGGAACGCACAGGAAACATCCCTCCTCTCGTCCGGCTGCTGCAGGCCTATCTGGAGAAAGGAGCCAACGCCATCGCCAGCACAGCGGCTGACAAGATTGTGAGTGTTTCATGGGATAGCCTTTTTTTTTTTTTTTTTTTTTTTTTTTTTCTCTCCTCAATACAATCCCATTAAAATAATGTAACTTTGTTTTTTTTCCCACCAGCCTGGTCTTCTTGGAGTGTTCCAGAAGCTCATCGCATCAAAGGCTAATGACCATCAAGGCTTCTATCTGCTCAACAGTATAGTGGAGCACATGCCTCCGTAAGCAATGCATTGAGGACACAAGAATAAAAGAGTTGACATGTTTCTGTGCTCTATTCATTTGGTTCTGTTCGTCTGTATGCAGAGATTCCATCACCCAGTACAGGAAACAGATCTTTATTCTACTTTTCCAGAGGCTTCAGAGTTCCAAGACCACAAAATTTGTTAAGAGTGAGAGACTCATTTCTGATCATAGTTTACTTCTAACCCCATATTTATATGAGCCCTGTAATTTCAAAATTACACTCTCTTCACAGGTTTCCTGGTCTTTATCAACCTTTATTGTGTGAAATATGGAGCAATTGCATTGCAGGAGATATTTGATAGCATCCAGCCAAAGCAAGTAACTTTATTATTCTAAACATGTCGAGTCATAGTGTTGCATTGCAGATATTACTGACTGGCTTATTAATGATATTTTCCTATCAAAGCATCTTATAAAAAAAGTGTATGTTTTGTTTATATTTTATTTTCTGATCATTTCCATTGTTTCCTGCCGCCTCAGGATGTTTGGCATGGTTGTGGAGAAGATCATAATTCCTGAGGTGCAGAAGGTCTCAGGGCAGGTGGAGAAGAAGATCTGTGCTGTGGGCATCACAAAAATCCTCACCGAGTGTCCCTCCATGATGGACACAGAGTACACCAAACTCTGGTAAGACACATGATGGGATTTTGTGTACCAAATAATGGGAATTGACATGATTTGAACAAACCGTTCATTAATATTTGAAAAACCTGTGAGCTAAATCAAGTAATGTGCTGTGCACAATATGCAGAAACATGCAGTGGAAAAATCTAAATATAGAGTGGACCTCTGCAGACCCTCATGAATTTACAGATAATTTGACATCTTTATGACAAAGCATAATGTTGTGTAGTGCAACTGTCCAAAATATGAGTGAATACCTTATTCTACTTTGAAATGGGTGTTCTGTGCTGGAATATGTTTTTGTTTTGATCTGTGTGATTCCACCCACTGCCAGTTTAACCAAAAATTATTTCCACACCTCTGGTTTGCCAGAGAGCGGAAAACGGCATAACGCAGCCATGGAAGTGAGCAAACTAACTGGATCAGAGATTGCAGATTCTACCCAACCTAAAAAGCCTCGGCATCCATCTAAAAAGCTCAATAGAGGCATATTAAAATGAGGATAACTCAACTTAGTGTAAAGCTTGTTGCTTTGTTTACTGTTACACCACATGACATTTCACAAGTCATTACCTTTTCTAAAAAGGTTAGTTCACATGAAAATTAGCCCATGTTTTACTCGCCCACAAAGCATCCTAACTGTATATGAGTTTCTTCTTTTAGACAAATCCAATTGGAGTTATATTAAAAATTATCCTTGCTCTTCCAAGCGTTAGAATGGGTGTAGGTGGGTGTTTTTGTAAAGCGTGCGCACCCATAATAAAACATGCTTCACATGGGTCCGGGGGGTGAATAAAGGCCTCCTGTAGTGAATCCATGCGTTTTTGTATAAAGATCCATATTTAAAATGTTATAAATATTTTTTCCTCACTTCCACTGACTGTCATCCGTGCAAGCCGTTCCGGCACGCACCTGTTAGATATGATAGTCTATGCGAGTTTGTTTACAGGAGTAAAGGAAGCAAAGTTTCCTTACCTTACCAGAGAAAAACCAGCCTCCTCTTGGCTTATATTGAAATCCTCCAACTTTTTTTTTTTTTTCTAATTCATGAACCGCTTCTGCATCCGTCACTAATCACCGGCGCATGCGCTACACATACATCCTACAACATCTGCCCAGAGCAGCTTGCACGTATGACAGTCAGCAGAAGTGAGAAAAAAGTATTTATAACATTTTAAATATGGATATTTCTTACAAACGCATGGCTTCACTACAGGAGGCCTTAATTTTAAACCCTTCAAAATTGTATGTGCTTTTTAAAAACTTATGAAACCAAAAAGGATACAAAGAGCACATTTCCAAGAACTTTTTCCCCTAGATTTGTAGACACTCTTCTTTGTCATTGAGTAACAAGATAACTTTGGCTGTCAGATGATCTGAGGAATTAATCATGAACATTTGGTGAGAAAAGTCTGTTTTTGTTCTTTAGGACTCCTTTGTTGCAGGCTCTGATTGGTCTGTTTGAGTTACCAGAAGACGACAGCATCCCAGACGATGAGCATTTCATAGACATAGAGGACACTCCAGGATACCAGACGGCTTTCTCACAGCTTGCTTTTGCAGGGAAGAAAGAGCATGACCCCATCGGAGGTGCTGTCAACAATCCCAAAATCCTCCTAGCTCAGTCCTTACACAAACTCTCCACCGCCTGTCCTGGAAGGGTGAGTATCACTCATGATGTAATCACTAAAATGACTTGAGAACATAACATATATAACAGAAGCATGCTTAGTCTCCAGACCTAGCTGAGCTGTTGAACTAACCGAATGTTGTCTTTAACAGGTGCCCTCCATGTTGAGCACCAGTCTGC
This sequence comes from Barbus barbus, assembly GCF_936440315.1. NCBI lineage: Eukaryota > Metazoa > Chordata > Actinopteri > Cypriniformes > Cyprinidae > Barbus > Barbus barbus. The sequence continues at coordinate 20,848,146 of NC_136763.1, read as the reverse complement.
CAGCAGAAGCTCTTCAGTTCCTGCAGGGTTACCTTCAGGCTGCCACTGTACAGCTGGTGTAGCCACATGCCCCGACTCCTTATCGCCCAGAAAGGGGACCTCTGATGCTTTCAAGACACTTAAACTGATCCAACCAATAAAGAGACGACCAGTGGACTCAACATGAGTGGAGACGCACCGCTCAGTGATACATGGCCAGACAGAAGGGATTGTTTTAATGAATTGTGTGTGATGAATGGGAAAGAGCATTGGAAAGCAATGGTGATGCTTGGGTAGAGGGGTGCTGATCATCTCACTGGGTGGCCTCTGCTGGTGTTGGCTTTTCTCATGTATTATTTGGAGTCCAGTCAATATGTTCCCTTATTGTTTAGTTTGGCGTCTTACCCAACCATACATTGAGCAGTATTTTGAAATATCACCTTTTACAAACATTGAACAGCACTTGGGAGTTGGCAGACATTTGATGGCATCTTTAAAATCAATGGAGAATGCATTTTCCGTTTGTTCTCTTTCCTGTAGTTTTGGAGATGTTTTTACTGTATAAACGAGTTGTTTTGCTAAGCAGAAAAATGTGTCAATGTCTCATGTTGCATGTTATTCACCATGTTTTGTCTTCACGTCTTAGTTTTGCTGCTCTAGTTGTTAATAAATAAAATGAAGCACTTGTTTAACATGTTGGTTCAAGTTTGTATTTGTTCCAAAAAGGCTTTTATCTTGAGCTTTATGTGCCGGAGGATCTTACACATGCTGGTGATAGCTATATTGTGCTCCGCTGTTTTACTAAAGCTAACGCTGATCTAGCGTATTTCACAGATCAATGCATTCAGGAAGGAATGTTCAAAATCCATGTCAGGAGTCATGTATTGATTATCCAGAATGTCAAGTTTTCAATTAACAGACTGAATTTAATGGGTAAAATGCTCAATTATGTAAATTTGAAATGAAATGCTTCACAAAAGTGATCAGATTAGAATTTTTTTTTTTTTTCAGAAAATGGCCTGCCTTAGCCTGTCTGTTAGTGTTGTCACTAATCATACTCAAGTCATTATTTATAACACTAAAAATTAAATTGACATTTAAAAAAAAAAGAGAGTTGCAGTCAAATAATATATAATCTGCTCAAATGCATCAGGCTATGAAATAGTAATCATCACAATTATATTAATAATTAGACGATCCTGGTTTAGCACTACAGAATGTTATTGTTGGTACAGATTCATTGCACGTAACAAACATTAAATGCTACAATATAATATGAGGACAGACAAATAAAACATCTTCCTCTGATTTCTTTCTCTTGGTCTGCATGAATTTAAGTATTTCTAAAGATAACAGACAAAAATGTTTTACATTCTGACTGAATATACTCTTGGTTTCTCGCCTTGAAATGTGGATGGTGTGTGGAGTATTATGGGATGGCTAAGAGGATTTCACGTCACCGTTAACAACCAATACATGCACTTGTCACCTCCCATAAAACGATATGTTACAACATTAGCTTCCCAGGGGAGCAACCTAAAGAAAAGACAACGTAGAACATTTAATGGATATGTTTGAGTTTTGAGTAAGCTCTTAATCAAGTGTAAGCAAACTGGACTTTTCCAGTGGAGGTACTTCCGCCCGTGACACGAAAGCAAAGTACATTATAGGAGGGATGCAGATCATTTGCTGGTCAGCCAGAATGACCTTCATTGACTCCTGGACACAGTTTAGAGGATCCAGCGGAGGAACCAGGCCTTGGAGTTCCTCCCTGTGATTGGAGACATGCTATACTGAACATTAGGAGATACAGGGGCTTCTGTTGCAAAACTGTGTCAATGGGCAGACACAAATCATTTGAACTTGTTGAAAAAGATACAAAGACCATGGAGATATATGTATATGTGAAAAATTGACTTTTAAAAGTATTCTGTGTAGTCTGTCATTAAATGCGAGCTCATAAAAGCACCACGTGTATAACTCTAAAAACTGCTTTAGCATAGTTTCTTGAATTCAAATGTGGTTGTATTGACACTCGTTGCTAACTCAGCAAGTCCATGTGAAAACCGTATTGCACCTGTAGGACCCTTTTAGGGACAGTTTGTTCATTTGCCTGCATGCATGGATACGGATAGATGAGCTCATTTGGGGCAGGCAGTAAAGTGGTTTCATATGAGAGACGTGTGCATGTTTGAAGAATTTTGTAAGTAATATGTGGTCCTAATGCGAAACTTCCAGTGGATGTTTTTCAAAGACAATGAAAAGAGCTTCATCAAGACCTCAACAGTTCAAAGAGCAGCTCCTTCAGGCCATCAATGCTCAAAATAATGTGAGTAAAATCTGAGTTATAGACCCAAGTAATGACTACAGTCTTTTATGGTTTTGTACTCATGCTGCATGTGCATCATTAGCAGTAACTGTCACTTCATTTAATTATTCAATGTAACTATATTGCAATTTCTATCCATTCTCTCAGCGCTTTGTGTGAACAATATTAGGGAACCAATAATTGGAGTAACTTTTTTTTGACTGTATTATTATGTATTATTGACCAATTTTTTATAAAAATGTCCGTTTTGCCAATGTCTGTGTAATATGTATCCCATAGTCAAGATTTGTTCATTCCTTAAATTAATTAGTCTGTTTAATCTGCTGGTTTGCTCAGTCTCACAGTGGTGAGGTTCATTATTACGTAACTCCCTGGGGACTTTTTTTCACTGATTTTTATAGGAATGAGTATGCAAGCATGTCAGATTTGCATTTGCAAACACAACTGTTAACTGGGATCTGAAATTGTCACTGCTGCAGGTGCACATGTGAGAGTAGATTCAAATACATGAGGCCCATCTACTTTCATGAGTATGACCAGCCTCAGAAAAAGAGACAGAAAGTCTAAGCATTAACCGCTGTAGTTTTTTTTTAATGCACAGAGAATATTATGAAAGCATGGAAATGACATGAGCTTAACTTCTACCTGTCAGCAGATACAGAATACGATGGCTGTATTGGATGTGATATGCTGCCTGGAAAGTTACCCCATGACTAAAGAGGCTCAAGTTTGAAAGAAAAACCACCTCTGCCAGTCACAGCGACAAAAAGCACTTTTTGGCCCCAAGGAACCAGCACAATCCACTTCCATTACTTCTAATCTACCAAATTCATCCATCCAAGATTCATACGTAAAGATGCAAAAGCCTTCAGACCTCCTCAACATACTCAAACCTGCTACACTAAACGGTAACCTCGATGAGGTCTCCAGCACAGTGACAGACACAAACATAAGGGGTTTTGAGGCTAAGACGAGGAAGAAAGCATAACAGTCACATGGTCAAACTCGATGGAGAGGACAGTACCAAAACTGCACAACTGCAAGCGAGCAAACTAGCATACGACCCTCATACTCTACAAATCAAACCTATATCAAGCAAAACATTTACAAAAGATTGCCAGAGATCAACAGGACATGAAATCCAGGATAGTGAGCATCTGAAAAACAGCCCTAGTTCATTCCAACAGACAAACTGGAGAGAGAAGTCACAAAGTAAGACGATTCAGAATAGCTTGCTGATTTCAGAAAAGTCAGGGATGGGCTTTTCTGTGAGTGAGAACATCAAGCAACAGATAAAGAACTCCAAGGAGTGCAGAACAACTCATGGGTTCCATGTGACAGACCTTCCAGGGGTCAGCAGAGAGGTCACAGAGCGAGACCTCATCAGGATACGCAGTCAGCGATGGCATGGTGTGAATGGCTGTCACGATAACCACAACATCTGGTATGACTGGACTCAGTCCATCACCCTGGATCCATCTGGGGATGGGAGTAAACTTAAGATTTTGCCTTACGTTGGCATAGATTACAGACTGGCATGTTTCTTAAATCTTCAAATGACTATGCCCTGTGTGTTTTTGTTGTGCTTCTCTATTCTTCATGGGCCACTGCACTGGTGTGGCAAAAAAATGTTTTAGTATAGTAGTTTGAATGCAATAAGACAATTAATAAATTCATTTTCAGCAAGAAATCTCAAATGGACAAACAAAACTACTATGTACACTACCAGTCAAAATTAATATTTATTTTAATGTTTATTTTCAGCAAAGCTGCATTTATTTGATCCAAAATACAGTGAAAACATAATACTGTGAAATATCATTAGAATTTCAAATAACTAGTTCCTGTTGTAATGTTTAAAAATGTATTTTTATTTCTGTGATGCAAAGTTGAATTTTAAGCATCATTACTCCAGTCTTCAGTCACATTAGTTTTCAGAAATCATTCTAATATGCTGATATCCTGCTCAGGTATGATCAGTTATTACTGGTGCTCAATTGTTAGTAACTTCTCAAGTGAGTGACAATATGGCCCAAATGGAAAATGTATCACTACTGTTGATTGCTTCAATTTTAGAGTATGCTGGCAGGGCTGTTCACTTAGCCCAGGCCTTTTCGTATTACCAATTGAACCACTAGCTGAAGCCATTAGAATTAGTTCTAATATTAAAGGATTCTATATTGGCTCTAAAATACATAAAATATCCCTTTGCCGATGATATTCTCTTAATCTTAACCAACCCGACAGATTATCTTATACATCTGCAGAAACTACTACATTCGTACAGTCAATTTTCCAGTTATAAGGTCAACTTTGATAAAAGCGAAATATTGCCTTTATCTACATTTCAATATAAACGGTCAGTGGCAAACTTCCTTTTAAATTTTCACATGCTGGCATTAAATATCTTGGCATTTATGTAGATGGGGACTTGAAAAATCTTTATAAGCTTAATTTACTTAAAGCCCTGGAGAAAGTGGGGAGTGACCTGGCCCATTGGATGGACCTGCCTCTTACATTACTGGGTAGGATTAATGCAATTAAGATGAATATGATTAATTAAATATTTTTCAGTCTCACCCAATTCACATTCCAACAACTTTTTTTTCTTCTCTTAATGGCTTGATCAGATGTTTTATATTGGGTGGTAAAACAGATCAAGTCTAGAAAAACAGATTTTAGAGTATAATCAAGGGGGATTAAAATTACCCAATTTTAAAATGTACTGGTGGGCAGCATATCTGGGAGTGAGTTCATCCCCTCATGGCTTAAAATATAGAATTATGTGAATTAAAAGAGAATGACCCCTCAGAACTGAACTAGACAAATCTAAAGTGAGATGGGAACATGACTTGGACATTAACATTGAAGGAGAAACATGGGGGGGGAACTGTGCAAGGATGGTGTTACATCATACTTAAATTCTAGATATAGAATGATTCAATTTGAATTCCTCCATCAATTGTATATCACACCATCAAAACTTCATAAGTTTAAAAAATAAAAAAATTCACCTCTCTTTAGATGTGGTGTGGAGGAGGGAACGTTTTTACATTCCACATGGACCTGCCCTCTAATTCAGGAATTTTGGCAAAAAGTATGTAACTTTACCTCTGATATCCGTAGAGTTAGTTTTCCATCAGACCCGGAAGTATGTTTATTGGTGTTGCGGGGCGAAAGAGAAGTGAGACGTGCAGATCCATTTGCAAGCTTTATTCCAAGACGTGGTCAAAACACAAGCAGAGTCAAAACATCAGCAAACAGGTATAACACAGGCAAGACAAAGAGTAATCCTAGGGCAAGCGTGGGTCTTTGAGCAGCAAACAATATCCAGAGGGCTTGAGACATGAGCAATAATCCAAAAGAGGTGCAAACAGTCCAAACGGCAAGGCAAAGGGTTAATTCAAGATAGACAGGCGAGAATACAAGACTAGACTAGAAACTATGACTGGAGAGCGATAAACACAGACAATACTTGAGACTAAACAGAAACACAGAATAGCTCGGTAAGGCAGCTAACACTAGGAGAGTGCTAAACACTAGAACAATACTCAGCCATCTGGAAGAGGAAGGCTTAAAAGCGTGTCTGAATGGATTCAGCTGTGTATGTGTAATCAGTGCCTTCAGCTGTGTGTGTGTGTGCAATCAGTGAAATGGATCATGGGAACTGTAGTCCGGAGTGACGTAAAAGTCTGTGTGGTGTGAGAGTCGATGTAAAGAGAAGACGACATCTGGTGGTGAGCAGACGGAAGACTACGGACTGGATTCGTGACAATTGGGTAATTACACCAATTCCAATATTTCTCAAGATTATGCCATAAGACTCACAGAAATTTTGCTAATAATTGCTAAGAAGTGCATTGCAATGAAGTGGAAATCTGATACTGTTATTCCCACAAGTCTATGGTTATCTGAGGTTAATAACTGTGTACCCTTGGAAAAATTAACATACTGGCTAAGAAATAAAAGTAAAGTATTTCATAAAATTTGGCAACCCTTTTTCTGTTATATGGAACAATAGATGGATTCTCTTTTCGAGTGAGGTTTTACACTGTTATAACTATGATATCCTGTATCATCCCATTGTATTTTTTTTTTTCTTTCCTCTTTTGTCTTTTTGTCTTGTCTTGTGTAACAAGTTTTGGTTTATATTACAGTTCTAAATCAAAAAAAAAAAATATAAAAAAAAAAATTTTAAACTAAATTACATCACTAAACCTCAGTAATCGCAATGTTTGTATTTGCAAACACTATTAATGGCTTACATTCTAGTTTTGAAAACAAACAAAAATGCAGAAAGAGAAGAAAAAACCTAATGCGTCATGGGAAGAAAAGAACAGAGGAAGGATGAGATAAGATGGCATGATAGTAAAAATCTCAGGACCCTATTTTAACGATCTAAGCGCATGGTCTGAAGCGCAGGTGCACTAAGGGCGCCTGGCGCATGGTCTAAAAAGGTTGTCCCTATTCACTTAATGAGTAATGGGTGTGTTTTGGGCATAACATGCAATGAACCAATCAGAGTCTCATCTCCCATTCCCTTTAAGAGCCAGTTGCACTTGCGCCATGGCGGATTCGCTATTTAGATGGAAGAATTTGCAAGCACAAAGACTGAACGCTAGTGTTGGGTACCGAACTCTGTACTTTCAAGGGTACCGACCGAATTGCGTCGGTACTACTGAGTACCGATTCACATTTAATCAATCGTTACCAATTTTGGACAGGATGGCAGAGTCCATTCATAAAAACGGAATTCACTCTATAGCTGTCAGTCCTCTGTCATGTGTGTCATGTGTTCCCGCCTCATATTTCCATATTTGGTTTGTTTCCTGTCCTCGTTTTATGTGATTATTAGTTAATTCTGTTCCAGCTGTGTTTTAGTCATTAACCTGTGTATTTAAGTTCCTGCCTGTTCAGTTTTGTGTCGTCTGGTCTACTCCCCGGTGTTGTCTTGCCCTGCCTTGCCTTGTTTGGATTTCATTAAAGACTGTTAATTTGACTTACATCCTCGTCTACGTGTTCCTCGTTCCTCCCTGCTGTGTGCACCGTGACAATAGCGTGGAATGCCACGGAATTCGTCAATTTTTGGATGAATAAAAGAAGGTCTGTCACTTAATTCGCATATAGGCGCATATTACTAAAGCACTCTTTTAAATAACAAAAAAATACTATAAAAAATAGTCTATTTCAGATGCCTCAAAATAACAATGCGCCTGAACACACCTCGTTTTCAGACCAGCACACCCATAAGCGAACAGATGGGCGCAAATTCATTTGCTATTTAAACAACGTGCCGCAGGACGTGAAAATTAAAACTGCGTCAGACTGAAACTAGTAAAAAAATACTTGCATCGCGCCTGGCACCGCATTGCACCGGGTGTATGATAGGGCCCTCAGTTCTAGCAGTCACTGTTTTTCTTTTTTGGCCAGTGTGATTTCTGATTGGCCGATCTTTGCAGTGTGGGCTGTCCTTGTGAGTGGGCGAGAGAGCAAGCTGTTGCTAGTATGAGAAAATGAGCTTTGGCTGTGATAAAAAGGGGGTGTGTTGCCATGATAATCCGGTGGGCCATGTGCACAAAAGATTCTGCAGCAAATGGAGGGGGTTAAAAAGGGGTTGAGTTTCAAACCAGCTAAACTTAAATTTAATGAACCAGAAACAGTTGAACACATTCTTATACACTGCATAGCATATAAAAATTAAAGACATGTACTACAGGATGATCTGCAAAAAATGGAACACAATACACTACCATTAGAAAATCTCCTGGCTAAAAAATCTGGGAGAATTCCTATGCGATATGGAACTTTGAGGTTTTTAAAGGAAACGGGAATTGAGTTAAGAATATAGTTTATTTTATGTTATTTATTTCAAAGAGACACAAATCCTTCAAGCATTAAGATTCCTTTTTATCCCCCATCAATTCATTACTATAAAAAATATTTAGTAGAGACTGAGCACAGAATAAAATAATAACCAAAAGACCAGATTGCATCTTAAGCCTCCAGCGAGGTGCTGGACATAGTGCTGCTCTTAGGGGTTTTCACTTCTTTGCTCCCTCCTGTACGCGGAGACTCATCTTTATCCTGATCCTGTAACAGATAACCAACAAACACCCTATAACTGTAATGCAACTGTATTTAATGGGTAAATCAGAATGGGAAAGAGCTCTTCTGTGTTCCTTACACTCTTCCTCATAATGAGCTGACGGATTTCTTCGCGGGTCAAAGGTCGATCCGCCTCATTTATCAGAGAAGAATCCTCTGCCTCATAATCATGCCTGAATCATGCAAAATAAGACCAGGAGCATGTATTAACAAAATTAAGTCACACATTTTTCACATATTATGTGTAATATCTCCATATCTTGTGCGGCCTGTGTGGCTCAATATATGAGATGCTGCTCTTACCTGGTAATGCGTCGCTGAGCGATCGCTTCATGTGTCTGAACGTCTGGTTTCTGACCCAGCAGGAACGGAGCAACCGCTTCCAGGTCAGAACTGATCTCCGGGTCCTGTCAACATGCAAGATTTACATGAAATTTGCACTTCTGGTCGAAGGTTTGGAATAATTAAGATTTTCTAATGGTTTTCAAAAGTCTCTTATACTCAGCAAGGCTGTATTATATATATATATATATATAAAAACACACTACAGCAAAAATATTAATATTGTGAAATATTATTACACTTTCAAATGACTTTTTTTCTATTTGAATATATTTTAAAATGTCATTTATTCCTGTCATGCAAAGCTGAATTTTCAGCATCATTACAGTGTCACATGATCCTTCACAAATCATTCTAATGTGCTGATTTACACTTAAATATGAGTTAAATGTACAATGGTTGCCCTTTAGACTATTTTGAGAGTATTCAGTACACTTATTTGTTTTATTAAGGAATGAGTTGATTTTGTTTCTCTGATTGTCGAATTGTATTTTACCTGCAATATTTTTATTTAACCTTAGTAGAATCTAATGCACAGCTTTGTATTTCTTATTTATATTTGTTAAAGAAACACAAAATTGCTTTAACACTATAAAATAACCTGTAGGTACCTTCTCTTAAAGGAGACCTATTATGACCCTTTTTACAATATGTAATATAAGGCCCTGTTTACACTACTCCGGCGTTTTCGAGGTCGAAAACGGAGACTTTTGAAAACGCTGCAGACCCCGTTTTAGTTTGAAAACTCTGGGGTTGCGTTTCAGTGTAAACAGACCAAAACGGAGACTTTTTAAAACGATGGCGTGGCTGCACACATTCACTCTGCGTATCCTTGACGACCGTGTAAACAATAGCATCATGCTCATTGTTGTACCCATAGATATGTATGGGTAGATACCCCATTTGACCGCTCCAAGCACGCAGACGCATCCGCCATCTAAATAATAGGGCATCTACCTATACATATCTATGGTAGTACCTGCATGAATGGTCATATGACATGCGTTTTCGGTTGTGTAGTGTAAACGGAGATTGTTTCTGAAACGTAGCGGAAATGCCAGTGTAAACGGGGATCGTTTTCATTATGAAACACCGTTTTAAAACAAAAATGCACTAGTTTAAACGGGGCTCACTATTCTCAGAAGTTCCCAGAATGTGTCTGTAAAGTTTCAGCTCAAAATGCCCCACAGATCATTTATCATTTTGAAAATGCCTATATTGAGTGGAAGCAGAAACACGCTGTTTTCGTGCATGTCTCTTTAAATGCAAATTAAACTGCTGCTCCCCACCCCCTTTACTAGAATAGGGCTATACCTCTCTTTAGAGCTAGTTCCTCAGATACTCTGCTAAAAAACAGTGTTTTGTTTTGATTATCATGTCTGTTGTGTTGTAAAAAAAGAGTCAAATATCAGAAAAAACAAAACATTAAAAAGAAGGGTTACGATCAGGCAAGAGGTAGGACCCATGTAAATATCGGAGCAGCTTTCCAGCGGTGGAGAGAACTCAAGGAGCGGGAAGGCCTGGAAGCGAACGCCGAGGTTGCGTTGTTTTTTCTTCTTGTTACGTTGATTTCGCTTTGTTTCACACAACCTATCTGCATTGGCTTTTGTTTCAATATGCTTGTGTGTCATCTTCACTTGTTTCCGTGATCATCGTTGCCATGGTTGTGTACGTACGTGTGGGGCGGAGACATCAAAATAGGGGCGAAGTACTGTTGGGGTATGGGTGTGTTTGTTTTGGTCATTTCAAATATCAACATCGTTTGGCAAAAATCAATTAGTACACCTTTAAGGAGTGGAAATATTATAATAAGATCCCCTTTCAACGTCACAAGGGAAGCGAAATCTGAGCGGCTCGTTTTTTCACAAGCTTGCAGAGAAACGCTTACCAAAAAAAATATATATAATAATTACTGGGTTGTTCTTTTTCACGTTTTCCGTGTTGGTAGATGCTCCAGGGACTCAATTATAGCACTCATACACAGTAAAAGTCAGATTTTCATTATATGTATGCTGGAGTCTTTTCTGTACCTTTGATTTAATGAAGGCTTGAATGGTGAGCAGTTCACTGGCCTTCTGCTCCACCATGCCGAGGAACATCATCAGATTACTGTCTGTGATCCCAGAGGAAGAGCCCAGCATGCCTCCCATCTGCCCTAGTTTGCAGTCAATCTTTTTGAACATACTGTCTAACCCTAGAAATGACATCAACATAAGTAACTGCTACTTTTGAGAATCAAAAAAGTTTAATATAAGTAATATTCTTCATCCAATATGATAATGTGGTCTTGATTCGTCCAAGGTTTTTGATTTCGCTAGTACCTGTTTTGACCTGATCAAGGATCCTGCTGATGTGATCAGCCTGGGCTTCATACTCTTGAGTCTGTGCCTTACACTCTTGCAGTTGATTCTTCAGCTGTTTTAAAGCCACCTGACTTTCCTGTTCCTGATGACGACTTTTTATGTTCAACTGCTCCGTATCTTTTCTAATCTAGAAGAACATCAAGAGAAAAAAATGGGTTTAAAATCATATTAAAATGTAAATATGAATAACATTATGCACATTGCATGTTCATTCAGCCTGAGTTGGCACAAGCTTTTACTTGGTCTTCAAGTTGTAATTTTCAGCGTTGTTATTGTTAACTAAAACTAACAATTTTCAAATCTGTTCCTGTTGATTAAAATGTAAAGGTATTATAAATATTGAAAAAATCTTAACTTAAAAAAAAGCTTAAACAAAAATTAGAAATGTTGACACACTGACCTGTTGGATTTCCTCTCTCAGTCTCTCAGCTTCTGCATTCTGTTCATTCACGTAGTTAAACAGAGCAAAGTTCCTTTCTTCACCTGTTAAAAAAAAAAAAAAAACACAATCGGTTGCATAACACACTGCAATCTTTTGTTAGCACAAAACAGAAAACGCAAAGCTCACCCTGAATGAATTTTGTAACCAGCTTCCCCAAATTATCTTCTCCAGTCAGTTCCTGAATCTGTTGGAAAGCCTTCTTCAGAGAATCAGGTGTCTCCTCTCCACCGTCTGCCTTCCTCTGCTCCTTCATCTCTGCTTCATCAGCACACTTTGTTCAATTTTCAGCCAAAATACAGATTTATGATCAGTCATTACAATTACTGCTCTCTGACCCTGTCTGCGTCTGGTTCTTTTCCCATTATCCATGGAGGCTCTCTGATTATTCTTGGTGCTCATGAACTCTTTGAGTTGGTGTTCATGAGCGATGACTCTCTCCAGCTCCTGCATCTCAGCTGAGTACTGTGCAAGATCCTTTACTGCCTTCTCCTTTATCATGGATGTTTTGGTCTGAGCATCCACTCTGAAATACACAAAGATAATTAGAACTATCTTCAAATGTTCAAAAGTCTTAATGAGGGTAGAGCAACTTATAATGCTACACAAAATGATAACTTTCTAATAAAACCCATGTGTGCATTTTTCTCTGTTAAAAGTAGTTGGGAAACCTTTTGAATTTAAGTATGATGATGCTGCATGCACAGAAATGACAAGCATTCAGTTTAATTAAAAATGACACAATTAATCAAATCTATACTGCATGGGAGAATGATATTAACTTATAATATTGAATTGAGAATTTTACATTTACATAATATGGACATGGAAGCAGGCCATTAAATTCCTTAAAACTAAAACTATTAAAAAAATTTTGTTCATTTTAATAAAGCTTTGATATCAATAATGTAAATATAAATAAATCAATTCCAGGTTTTTATGATTGTGGCAACACTGTATAATAGAAAAGTAGCTTAAAGTATCTCACTTTGCATCATAAGCTGTGGCTGATTTGTCGACAACTTCAGCAATATCCTTACGAATGTCTTGTAGTACCTGAAAGAAAGACATAAGCACCTGTTTTAAAGGAATAGTTCACCCCAAAATGAAAATTGCTGAAAACTGACTCGACTTCCTGAATCACAACACGAAGATTGCGTTTTATTCTTCATCAGAACAGATTTTAGCTTTACATCACTTGTTCGCCAGTCGATCCTCTGTAGTGACTGGGTGCCGTCAGAATGAGAGTCTAAACAGCTGATAAAAACAACAGGGCTTTTTCACTGAAGGAGGCGTTATTATAAATTTTGGCCAGAAGTGATAGTTTAAAGCTAAAAGGTCTTAATGATGGATTTGTTACTTACAAACGCATAGCCTTTTACTTCACAAGATGTTAACTGATTGACTGGAGTCGTGTGGATTACTTATGATGTTTTTATCAGCTGTTTGGACCCATTTAGTACAGTGGATCCATTGGTGAGCAAGGAATGTGATGCCAAATTTCTCCACATCTGTTCCGATGAAGTATTAAACTCATTATACACAACACTCCAGAGCTGCCCAGAATCCACAACCTTCTCCAGTTTGCGATACAGCTGCTGGAATCGGGTACGCTGCATGTGTAGTAGCTCAATATCTTTTCTGAGTTGGCTGTTTATCTTCATCTGTTCATTAAAGTGAGCACGAGACTGCAGGGACAAGGGAAACAAATAATGGAGAAGTTCATGCACACATTGGGTGTATTTATTTTTTATCAGTCAGATTATTTCTCTGTTGAATTCTATTGATTCTCTGTTTACCCGATCCAGTTTGTTCTGTGTGGTGCGTATGGCCTTCTGAATGTCGCGGGGATGAGACTTGTGACTATGGGAAGTCTGTCCTCTTCTCATTTCCACCAGTTTTTTCTCCATAATCATGATCTGTAAAACCGAATGCATGCAAATAACTATCTGTTGCACAGTATGAGAATGTTTTATACTTACGCACATATGCACCTCTTTTTGCAGCTCTGCTTGGGTCTGTTTCTCTTTCTCAGTTTCTTCATCCAGCTTGTCTCTTTGCTTCAGCAGAGCACTGACAGCCTTAACAGCCGGACTTTCACTCTCTCTGTGCGTTCGCAGCAACCTCTCTTGCTCTGCACGCAGCTCAGCAATCTCTTGCCTGCGGACAAACATGCACACACAAGAAAAACAACAACAACTAAAATGTACTATATATATATATATATATATCACGTTTTACACTAAAACTGCAAGAAAATCAAACACATAAATCTAAATTGTGTTCCAAATTTGAGGTTGACATGTCAAAACATGACCTTTCAGTAGAGTTTGTTTGTGCGCAGTACCAAGCGTTTGCTGAAATTCACTTTGATTCCCTTCATGTCCATGACTTTTTTTTTTCTTTTCTTTTTTTGGTGTGTGTATGTTCACATAGCAAGTGCCAAAACCTCTACCAAGTTTTGTACCATTCCGATGAAGTAAAAAAAAAAAAAAAAAAAAAAAAAATTTGGACTGAACTGAACAGCACCAGAGGTTTAAGAAAAATGGCTCCCGGAAATGGTACCCAGTGTTGCCAACTAAAAAGTTGCTAAAGGAAGGTCGATTTGTTGCTAAATGACGTTGTGATATCATTTCGTGATGACGTCATTGCGTAATCTCGGGGCTCAAAATTGTGTCACAATCTCAAATCTATTTTATATATGTTCATTTAGATTTGTTTGTAAAATAATATGCATAATATAATATTAAAATGCAAATAACTGTATTGAATTGAATTATTGAACACATTTTTGAATGATAATTTTTTTTTTAAAGCTAGTAAACTAGTAATACGACACATTTTCAACAATTATGCTTTAAACAATGTATTAGTAGTTAATATGCTACATTCTAAGAAAAGTCTGTAAAAATAGGGCACAGTCTACTATGTTAATATGAAAGAATTTTGCATATTGTTTTTTTTTAAATGACACATTGTGTTTTTGTGTTACAGTGGATAATGGATAAATTAGTATCTTTTCCATTTTTCTTACAGTGTACTAGCTGATCAACAATCGCAGGTACAATCTATTAACAAAGTGTATTATGAACGAACAATTATTACATTATTATTATTATTAAACTGAACAATTGCAAATAGCAGCTAACTAAATTCACATGGTATGTGTACTGCTGGCATCTTTGGTTTCCTCTTTTTGTGTAATCTGGATGGACTTATCAAAAGTTGCCAAATAAATTTTACAAATTGCTAAATTTGTTGCTAGGTGCTTTCGGAAGAAAAAGTTGCTAGGGTAGTCTGAAAAACCAAATTTTGATGGGACGGGACTGACCGCTGTTTGCGTGAAGCGTCCTCTTCCTTTAAGTAGAGCTCGCGATTCCTCTCCAGTCGACGCAACTCCAGCCGCAGTCGATGCACTTTCTGTAGATCTGTCTCATCTGGACACAAACAACTGGTAGCATAAGAACATTCATATGCATGATATTATATTAATTATCAATTACAATGTTGAATTTGCATACCACTTTCACCGACACTGCTGTCAAAGCCAACTTTGGTCGGGGACCCTCCGCCAGACATAATGAATGCAACCCTGGACTAACAACAGCCGTTTTATGAATAATAAACACAAAACACGAGTAACAGACAGAACATAAAGTATCTTACATGAAACGTGTGATTGTAAAATAATTCCCTAGCGACTGTCTTCTGTCCCGAACGATTCATCAAAAACCCAGAGGCCTTTCAATAATAATAAAACCAAAACAATCATTTAAATGAGAAGTTTATGAATGAATATGTAGCAGAGGAAAGTGGCAGAGAAAGGGACCACTATTTAAACTGTTGAGTCGTGTCCACTAACTAACTAACTGGGTAAATAAAGTCTTATCTTACCTTTATAACTCTTCAGGTGAGTTCAGTCGTCTGCCTCGGTTTGAGAGGGTGGACTGTTGTTAGCAACAGTATCTAAGAGAAATAGCGATCAACAGGGGGTGCTGCATCTTACAAACAGACCAGTGGAAGGAAAATTCACTTGTATAGAGATTTCACGATACAAATCGTTGCCAAGCAGCTTTACAGAAACTTCCAGTTTTGTGTGTTGGTTCAGGGTTGGCATCGGTGTTTTATCCAACACATAAAATCAATACTGCTAAAAAAAAACAATAGAAGCCCAATAGAATTTTAATTTTCCATTAAAATACCATTATAAACCATTAGCTTTTTCCAGTAAAACCATTACAAAATTCATTTTTGTAGTGTGTTTTGGGCATTTTTCCACTAGGATTTAACATCCCACCAATAGAATCCATCACATACCAGTAGACACCAATACAATTCCCATCATAACCATTAAATCCATTACATTTTCTATAGTTTTTTCAGCAGGGTGACTCCGTTAGAAATCTTATAATGGGGCATGTTTGGATCTTCCAACTGTACAATAACCTTAAAGACAACACTGAGCACAAAACCAAGCTGTGGCGAGTCTTTAGCCACTCAAACTCTCCTCCTCACCGTGCATTAGGACGATATAGACACACGTCCTCTTCCAGGCAGTTTCGTAACATTTTATGTTGATTGGAAATTCTTAATTATTGTTGGTGGAAATGGGAATTTTCTCTGCTCTAGCTCTTTTCTTAAAGCCACTTCACTAATTTGTGAAGGTCAATTATCTTTTGCTGCACATCAGAAATATATTCTTTGGTTTGTCTCATTGTGATGGATTATTAAGCGAATTTGGGCTCCTATTTATATTTCTGTGAAACAGGAAGCCATGGCTGGATAATTTCATGTTCATACTCACCCTGGAGTGCTCAAAATTGTGAATATTAATGGGAATATACTTCACAGATATTTTACTCATAAGAATTTCTAGGGGTGCCAATAATTGTGTCCAACGTGTGTTTGAGAAAAACATTTATTTCATAATGATATTTCCCCCCATTTTAAATTCTTATTATCCAATGAAAGGCTATATTTTTGGGACTTTTTTAAATAAAAGATCAAAAGGATTACCAATGCAGATTAATTTTCACAGCCTTCTTTGATCATATTTACCAAGGGTGCCGATATTTTTGGCCATGACTGTAATTTGCGATCAAACTTGTTGCAAAATTTGGTAGTTTTGTATATTGGTTCAGGGTTGGCATCATCTGAGGTACTCTGAGGGGTTGGCAGCATCATCTCTTCTCAGGTGTTTGGTCATCTCAGATCTTCGTAAGGGCTGGATCCAGACTGAAGCTTGTGTGATTAGTGGCAGAAAAGAGTGACATTCATCTCTGCTTTCTTTCTTTCTTTCTTTCTTTCTTTCTTTCTTTCTTTCTTTCACATTTTCATGTCTCAGGAGTCGTAGGCTACAAGAAGCAAATAAATAAAAAATCAGTTGACAATTTCAGATGTATATTAGCCTATGTGTACAGGTTTGCTAGGACACTATGTCCTCACAAATCAAATGGCTTAAAAACATAAAAAAATTGTATTTATTTTTTTTTATCTAAAAATGCAGAAATCTTTCTGTGATGGGTCGGTTTTAGGGGTAGGGTTAGTGTAAGGGGTGGCAGAAAATGCACTGATCAGTGAGGAAATGACATTACTGCAGTAGCAGTCTATGAAAGCCATGGAAATAAAGAGTAAAAAATGTAATTTCCAGTTTATATCTCACAATTCAGACTTTTCTTTTTCTTGCATTTTCGAGTTTATAGGCCATCTCACTGTTCTGAAGAACTGGTTGTGTGAGCGTGAAATAGCCTAAACTCAGCATTGCGAGTTATAATGGCTGAATTTGGTCACATCAACTTGCAATTGTGAGAAAAAAGTCAGAATTGGGAGATTAAAATTATATATGTTTAAATCATCTATGTAAAATATAGGTTTAAAATATGATTTCATGTTATGGTCTTTTTTATCTTATGTAGACTCTTGTTTATGTAAAATTCTGGTTTCTTTTTTTTTTTATATAAGATGTCTTCAGAGCATTTTTACTGGAGGAGACTTTCTCAAGTGGAGTCAATAATAAATGTAGGTCAGAAGCAAATACTGTGCAGCTGGATTTAAATTTAAGGTATTTTGCTTTAAATTTACCATTCATACAAATAAAGTTTAAGACTGATGATACACAGGGCAACTTTTTGAGCAATGTTGCCATCAACGGGCAACCAGGTGAGACACAGTGTCACGAATCCTGGCCATGCACTTCCGTTCACTTGCCACCAGAGGTCACTCGTTCGTCACACTGACTCATACACCACACCACAGGCACGTTACATTGAACTACATTTCCCATCACCCACTGCATTGACACAGCTGTTCACACTGATCACTTGCACCTGAGAACCATCTCACAATCACCATCACCCAATCACACACACACTACATAAGCTTGGGACATTCTCTTGCTCTCGGCTGAGTATTGTTAGCCCTGCTACTCTACAAAGCGGTCTCTGGTTATAGTTTTCCTGGTTGAGTTCCTGTGTTCTGATTCCTGCCCGGTCTCCTGGATTATTCTCTCTGCCTAGCCCTCTGGATTCTGTATGCTGATCGTCGACCCACGCTGCCCTTCGGATTGCTCTGTGTCTTGCCTCTGCCATACCTGTCTGCTGTTTATTGACCCTGCCTGTCTTGACCATGTTTTGTAATAAAGCTTTGCAAATGGATCCGCACGTCTCACGTCTCGTCAACCCCGTTACACACAGGGCCCACGACTGATCTAAAATATCCAGACAGAAATTTGTTACCCATTCTCAATGGGAAAGTGCCCACAACCTTTCTCAAAAAAGTAGCTCTGTATATCATCAGCTTAAAATATCATCTAACTCCTTATGGTCAGAAACATCAGAATGGAAAAGATGTTATGGAAATATTGCACAGCTGGTGGATCACAGGAAGTAAGGAAACTGATATTTGAAGCCAGAATTGTTTAGAATAAGAACAAAAGTAGAATACATGTGCAATAGATTCTTCTTCCTCTTGACAGAAAGAGCAGAGTGGAGAAATACAGTATAATGGTTAAAGTGACTTAATTCAGGTTTCATCACTCCAGTATGTGGCTTATTGCAACCATAAACATCTGCGTTTTGCTTCATAGGGCATCTTTGACAACGGTATTCCATAAATATTTTTTTTGCATTACGATGTTGAAATCCAAAGGCACAAGAAGACATTTTTTTCTCTTATTCCATAGATTTTGGCCATTTCCATTCACTTGTTACCACTGTTTTTCTGCCACCACAATGTGTACGCAGCTGCAAGTGTGCAACTGTGACGTCTGCTCACAAAAACCAACTCTCTGTGTGTGTGTGTGTGTGTGTGTGTGTGTGTGTGTGTGTGTGCATGTTTATGTGGTTTATGAGGACACAAATTTGTATAATGACATGGGTATGACAGAGGTGTTACAATATGAAGGTGGTTTATGAGGACACTGCCAATGTCCCCGTAATTCAAAAGGCTTAAAAAGCATACTAAATGGTGTTTTTTTTTTATCTAAAAATGCACAAAGTCTCCTGTGAGGGCAAAGTTTAGGTGTAGGGTTGGTGTAGGGCAATAGCACACACAGTTTGTTCAGTATAAAAACCATTACGCCTATGGAGAGTCCCCATAAACCACAAAAACCAACATGTGTGTGTTTAAGTCAAGTCAAGTCACCTTTATTTATATAGCGCTTTTAACAATACAGATTGTGTCAAAGCACTTAACAGGATCAAATTGGAGGATAGAGTGTCAGTAATGTATAATAATAAGATTAAACATTCAATTTTCAGTTAAAGGCATTTCATTATTGAATTCAGTGATGTCATTGTCTAGCTCAGTTTAGTTTAAATAGTATCTGTGAAATCAAATTGATGATAATCGCTAGAAATTAAGTGTCCCAAACTGAGCAAGCCAGAGGCGACAGCGGCAAGGAACCATATAAAAGAGCATAAAACATTCATCTGATCTGGAATTATTTTAAAAGCGGCAATGAGAGACATAATTGTTTTTAATAATTCATACAAGAAAACATTTTTTTTTAAATAATTGTATTATTTTGCTATTTATTTTTATTAATGGGACATATTTGGATTCCTTATGATATATATAAACATATATAAAGGTGGACATGATTGACAAAACTTTCTTCTGGCTGACCCAGGAACAGCACCAGTCTAATACATTCCCCCGCTAGGCCCAGTAGTATTAGGCCACTCAGATTTTGTGATGAAAATCGAGCCCCGACCCACACATGTGATGCTAGCACAGAAATTCCTTCTAGAATAATGAGATATATGCAGCTTGTGATTATAGGGGGAACCACTGGCTAGTAGGACATGATTTACACTGGATGTCATCTTCCAATCAAAAGAGGAGGCAGATAAAAACTGATAAAAGTGTACATACGAGACCTCCATCCTAACTCCTATAGTTACTTAAAAAAAAAATACTTTTGTGAAACCTTTAGCGTTTGCTGGCAAACCTTTTGTGATGGGAGTAAAATAAAACAAAACAAAACAAAATTAAATTAATTAATTAATTAATACTGCAAAAGAACAGGTTTTGCGAGTAATTCGTCCTCCACATTTTATTATTTATTTATTAAAAACAGCATCTACAGATTAACACAAAACAGTGTAAACTTTCAGAATTCAGAAAGAACTTGTTTTTTTACAACTTTGGTGGCAAAATACTGAGCGTTGCGCCATTAAATTGATTTGAAACGTTGGCTATAAACTCAATATTTACGCATTAACATCAAACAGCACCTTTCTCCTGGATCTCTCTCAGATGGTCACCATGGTGATTTTGGTGGGGGGCGTGGCCTCGAAGAGTCCTCCAGTGTCGCTGGTCGCGTCGCCGCGATTTGCGCTGAAAGATGGCCGCGGAGGAGCAGCGCCCGCCGACGCGGGAGGGAGTTCGGATCGCGGTGCTGTGTTTGTTCTGGTACACCGTCAGCTCTGGTGGCAACGTGGTCAATAAAATCATCCTCAACAGCTTCCCCTATCCGGTCACGGTGTCTCTCTTTCATATCCTCTCCATCATCGTGTTTCTCCCGCCGCTGCTGCGAGCCTGGGGCGTCCCGCGGACGGAGTTACCGGCCCGCTACTACCGCTGGTTCATTCTGCCGCTCGCCTTCGGGAAATACTTCTCCTCGGTCTCGGCCCATTTCAGCATATGGAAGGTTCCGGTGTCGTACGCACACACCGGTGAGTACCGGGAGGCTCTCGGTTTGTTGACTTTGTATTACAGGCCTTTTCTTCGAGCTCGATTCAGACCCAACCTGATTTAGCTTTAAATCGCCGAAGGTTAATAATTATCGCTGCCTGTCGTTAACCACAAATCTCAGCTGTGAATTCAAACTGCGTTTCCCATTTAAACTTCCACTTTCATCCAAATGTAATAGGGATTTAATGACTCGTTTTTCTACATCTGAATTTTGATGATAACTACACTTTATTGAAGTAGTCCCAGACTACGTCACTTCCGCACTCCTGATAATACTGCCACATCATCCACCAAGACTCAGTTCCTGATGTTTACATTATTATCAAGCCCTGCAGTAGTATTAAAATAAGCTTTATCTTCAAAATGTACAATAACAGAATATTAGCAGAGAAGAACTGTAAATAAAGACTAGAAATGTTTTCTCACAAACATGTCGCTAAAAAAAACCCCACTCTCAATCTACTTGACTTGTGTGAGTCCATTCATTTTTTAATCAAACTTTTATCATAATTTGAAGAAGAGAAAGAAAAAAAACCCGGTGAGATGATATTGAATTGTAATTCCCCAAACCTTGAACTACTTAAGAGGCATGCAGAAACTATAAAATACTCATTTGTCACACAGCAGTATCAAACTAATAAGTATTATAATAGAAAAAAATACACTTTCATTTATGTGACGTTAGACATAACAAACATTTAACATTCAAATAGCCAAGTCTGAAACATAACAACTATAAACTAGTGCCGTCAAATGATTAATCCAAATTAATCAGATCCAAAATAAACGTTTTTGTTTACGTAATATATATGTGTGTGTGTTGTGAGTATTTATTATGTATAAATACATACACGTACAACATATATTTTAAATAAAAAATTAACATGTATTTGCATGTATACGGTATATTTATATCATATTTAATATATTAAGGTTACATATTTATCTTAAATATACACATGCATATGTTTGTGTTTATATATACATAATAAATGTACACCATACACACACATTATGTAAACAAAAACTTTTATTTTGGATGCGATTAATCATTTGACAGCACTACTATTAACCCAGAAATGATGAAAATGACTATTTTTCACTTATTTATAATAGTCAGTGGTTTAGTCGCAGAATCATTCGTTATAACTCACTACAGACTTGCCTTCTGCTCATTGATCTCAATATATGGATTATAGATATTTTATATGATGATATCAGTGTTTGTGTATCATTTTGAATTCCCACCTGTAAATATGACTTCCCTTGGTTGTTCGTAGACTCATAATTATGCTATTTCCCACTTAACTTGAAGGACGCTTGATATGATTTCCAGGCTTGGAAAGGTCATGGAAGTTAAAATTTCAGAAATTAAAGGGGACATCGGATGCCCATTTTCCACAAGTTGGTAATAATTCTTTAGGGTCTTTTTGAAATGTCTGTAACATACTTTGTTTAAAATTCCTCAATGGTCGTGTAAAATAACACCCTTTTTTTTTTTTTGTCCAAAACAATTCACAGCGACCCATTTCAACTTATGGTTGAGAGTTCAGATTTTTTCTTGAATTTTTTTGGCTTTATTGTCAGATGATGTGCAATGAGGCCCGTTTGCAGCGACGTCTGATGCAGTTGAGTTTGTTCGGACACAGATTGCTTTAAACAGCTGTGTGTTTTAAAAATGAAGCAGCGTTGTTTTTGAGGACTCGACTGCAGCTCAGATGTTTCGGACACCAGGTGCAATCACAAGACGATCATGTGGCGAAATGAATGGCTGATGTTATTAGTTGAGTGAATGCATGTCTTCTTTTCATTCCCTCATTCTAGTGAAGGCCACCATGCCCATCTGGGTGGTTCTGCTGTCACGGATTATCATGAAAGAGAAGCAAACCACAAAGGTCTGTTTCTTCTAAACACAGTTAGAAATAAGTCATGTATTTACTGAATCCATAATGGCTTAAACAATCAATGATTGCTTATTGCCTGAATTGTTTGTTTGCATGTTTGATGAGGTTGGCTTTTTTTTGACCAGGTTTATGTGTCTCTTATTCCCATCATTGGAGGTGTTCTGTTGGCCACTGCCACTGAATTGTCCTTTGACGTCTCTGGATTGATCAGCGCTCTGGCAGCGACGCTCTGCTTCTCTTTACAGAACATATTCTCGAAAAAGGTTCATATTTCTATTAGGTGATTTCTGTCAGTTAGGAAAAGTCTGGAACGGCTTCTTGTATGAAATAGTTTTTGTGGTTGTTTTAGGTGTTGCGTGACACAAGGATTCACCACCTCCAATTACTGAACACCCTGGGCTTCCATGCACTTATGTTTATGCTGCCCACATGGATTTTAGTGGACCTCTCATCTTTCCTGATGGATGGAGACCTGGTAAATAGGGTTTTAATGATTTTTATATGAATAAGAGGATGTTTATCTGTAAATGCATCCAGATATGGCTAGTTCATATGTTGTACCAAATTAAAAAAAATGTTTTAGATAAAGAAGTCCGCCCCACTACAATATAGTAATGAAATTACAATGGGTTCTGTTTAGACTTAATGATTTTGTTAATAATTAAAATTAGCTTAAGTTAAATTCAGTATTGTGTGTGTGTGTGTGTGTATATGTACATTTCTAGATGTACACACACACATGTGTATTTGTGTGCATGTATATATCTACAAATGCTCTTCATTTTAGTTATCCAGAAGGTCATACACTGCCATTTAAAAAAATTACAATTTATTGTTTTTTGCAATAAATTGATCAAAAGTGACAGTAAACAATTTTTCAAAGAGACAGTTCTTTTGAACTTTCTATTCACCAAAGAATCTTGGAAAAGTGTTATGGTTTCCTCAAAAATATATATTAAATAAATGCAGCCTTGGTGAGCGTGACTTCCTTCAAAAACTTTTGAATGGTAGTGTAGGTTCTTAGGAAGTTATTATGACTCGGGAATGTTTTAAACGTGCCCACGCTTATTTTTCCTCTACAGAGTGAGGTTTCTAACTGGACAGGAACGATCGTGCTGCTCCTCATTAGTGGTATCTGCAACTTTGCACAAAACATGATAGCTTTCAGCGTGCTGAACCTAGTCAGCCCACTCAGTTACGCCGTAGCCAACGCAACAAAGAGGATCATGGTCATCAGTATATCCCTACTGATGCTCAGGAACCCCGTCAACACCTCCAACATTATCGGCATGATGACAGCAATCCTAGGCGTCTTCCTCTATAATAAGGTAATTACACATGTCTTTAATGTTTTTTCAACCACAAATGAGGAATGCAAAAACTGATGTCAATTTAAATGCCATTGCTTTTCTCACCAGGCGAAATACGATACCAACCAGGAAGCCAAGAAGAAACTGCTGCCAGTTTCAGCACAGGATATAGTTTCATTCGACAAACCCCAGTCCAATGGCTCCGGGCCCTTCGCTCACAGCTCAGACTTTCAGCACGGTCGGAGCACAGTACTCACCGACCACTTTCAGTACAGCCGGCAGGCCTACACAACGAATTACAGCTCCAAGCAGTATGTTGTGTGAGTCGAACACTTTGGAGGACTGTAAAGACTGGTCTCAGACCCCCATGGCTGAATCTTTCATACGGACGAGGAAGTGTCAGAATGACTGGAAAAGAATGTTTACTCACAAAATTCTACTGCTTTTTTCACAGGCTTGTTATTTATTTCATTACAAGCCCTATTTTGGTTGTTTTTCCTATTTAGTTTGAGGAAATTCTCACTGGTATTTGCAGATTATAGAAAGGTGCTGGGATTTTCTTTTTTGTGTGTGCACAGGGTGTATTTCAGTGCAGTTCAGAATGTAATACGTCTTCGTCGTCGTCATGCTACTGCGATTGAGAGACGGACAGAGAAACAGCGAGACCTCTGCCATGTAACATACACTGGGTCACTGCAAATACAGATGCATCAGGGTATTAGTCAATGTTCTGGTTTTGCCTTTAATTTGTAAATATTTTATTTATTTATTTTATAGAGGAAGGTGTATTGGTTGTCCATATCATGAACTGAAAACACCCATTGATTTTTCTTCTTTTTTTTTTTTTTTGAAAGTCTTATTTCTGTGAAGGAGTCACTTTTTTCATTCTGAAGGTGTTCAATCAGATAGAGGTCACTTGAATCATGGTTCATGTATTCATATGCATGATTATTATCATTTAGTTTTTTGTATTTTTATTTTATTTTTACTGGCATGCAGACAGGGGAGTGACCATACAGTGGCCCTAACTTATGGGTCAGTTGAATTAATATGAAATGTCTGGGAAGGGAAAATGGGGGATTCATAAATCAATTTATTTTGTTTTCTGGAAATTGACATTCTTTAAGTTTCAATTTGTCCCTCAAACTGAAGTTTAATAAAACTTCTAATAAAACTAGTTTGAGGACATCGTTTCAGAACTGTTGATTCTTTGACACTGAACTCCATGAGAATGATGTTGTTAAAAGGTGCAATATTCCTTTCAATCATGACAGCCGGAGGTGTTTCAAGCTCTTTTAGGGCGTAAACCCTGTAGTTGATATGTGATCATGTGATCAAATTTGTTAAATGGCGCAAGCTAGTTTGTGGAAAGAGTTCTGTGGTTGAGAGCCCGTTACTGACCAGTTACCGTCTTTGTTCCCAAATTTATGCCAGTTTTAGCTAAATGTGTGAGGTGGGGGATTCATTTAATATTTGTAAGCTAGCTGTTTTTTTCCCTCTCTTTCTCCATTTCTTTTTAACAAGTGTCTTGCTGCTGGGAAGTTAGACACATTTTTTGGGCAAAAAGCATGCACGTGTTTGCATAACTCTGCAATGAGAAAAGAACTTGGAGTTCTTTTAAATATTTTAAGTGTTATGGGTTTTAAATAGCATCATGACGTATTTCATATTATGTATTTTGAAAGACTCTGTCTTTACGTCTCTCTATATATTGTGAATTTATTGGATCAGTTCAGGCAGATGAAGTGGTTTATTAACAGATACTGTTGCTTGAGCAGCCAAAAAGGAAGGCTGTGGGTGCGTTCTCTTCCTTCATCCTGTTTTTCATCGGTTGAAGCCTTTTAACGGTAACAGTTGAAAGAGGGAGTGTGCTGGGTGTGAGGGGTCCAGAGTCATTTTAACAGCCCTTTTGCTCACTCTGGATAAGTACATTAGGCGACTGGTTGTAATCTGTACGAGAAACATTGGGCTGATGCAGCATATTCATTAACAAGACATTGTGTGTTAGCACTAGAATCCCAATGTCTCAAAATGAGATTTAAAAAAGCATATTTTTTTGTTTTTTGTTGTTGTATTACACAGCAAGTAATTGTAAACTGAGCCTAAACCCTGAATTCAGCTCAACAGTACCAATATTACAATGATTTTACCTTCCCATTCAGAAGATTATGCACTACTGTAGTACCTGATGCTTTTTTTTATTTTCAGCTTCAGTATCTTCATCATGGGAGATTGACGTGTGTCTCTGTAATCTGACAGTCATGTTATTTGGGGTTTTTCGTTAGTTTTTCTATGGTGTGGAAATGCATTGTCACACTGTCTGTGTTGAGATTGTTTTACTTTCAGCCAGTGTTTATATATTACTGGATTTTTAAGATGCCTTGGAACAGTTAATGTTGCATTTTTTTCTTGTCAACTTAAAAGTTATAAGATGAGTTATTTTTAAATGTGAAAATAAAGAAGATTGATTGATAAAGTCGTGATGTACTATTTGTTTAGGTCTGCAAGTTCAATTTAGGATCTAAAAATATATTTTATAAGCATAATTTTGTGAACCTCACTGCAGGGAGAATATTCAAACAAGAAAATAACATTGACCCTTTTGTTATTAAAATATAATGATATATTCTTAGTTCTAAGTTAGAATTCTACAATGTATGTGTAAAAGTGAACATGGGAAAAGGGTTCAAGCTACTTTACACAGTCTAATTCCTTTATATTTAAAAAAAAATCACTTAATACCC
The DNA here is from genome assembly GCF_936440315.1 of Barbus barbus. Taxonomy (NCBI): domain Eukaryota; kingdom Metazoa; phylum Chordata; class Actinopteri; order Cypriniformes; family Cyprinidae; genus Barbus; species Barbus barbus. The sequence goes on along the minus strand of NC_136763.1, from coordinate 20,821,436 downwards.
TACTAAGTAATTAGTATTTTCGTCTGTTTATTTATTTATTTATTTAACAATTGATCACATTTTTGCTTGTGTCTCAGGATATAAACTAAATCCTTCTTGTCTATAATTCTGTGAACTATCATTCATTTTTATTGAAAATAAATGCTTTTCTGATGCGATTAGAAATTTGAAAAGGGTGAAAAAAAGTTCGCCAAAAGGTGGATTCGAACTCGGGTCGATCGTGTCGAAATGACTGCTATACTGCGCCACTTGAACTGCTTGTTAACCTTTTGTCATTTTGACTGTCCCTATTACACGTTGGTGGGTGGAGTTAGTAAATAGCAATTCATTTTAGAATAACCAACGAATTCCCGCATTTTATATCGTTATATTGTAAACTGTTTGCTCTTTAAATGTGTACCTTCAATACAGAGTGATCTCATTTCTGGTCTAGTACTAGAGTACAAAACGAACTGCCGAATCATTGTTTTCAGGGGTGCGGATGGTCTTCCTTACTTTGTTGTATTCTCGAATTGAGCATTGTAGATTCAATTTATCTCACAAATCACTATAATGTTAAAAAAAACTACCAAAATTATCCATCAAATGCGATATTGCCCATATTCCTTTTTCCATGCAAGTCCCTAAAAACAAAGATTACTAATAATATATCTGTTTTTCCTCAGGGGTGTATTATGTGGAGTGAAATTATGTTCAAATATGAAATTCCAATATCTAAGAATCTGATAGTTTCACAGGCAGTTTTTGTAAATCATAATCACAGCACAATAAAAAATCAATTCCACCCATTTTACCAAAAATTGCTTTAGGGATGTTAATCCAGAAGGACTGACAAAGGAATTCAACCACTTCAATTTTAGTACACCATTCATCACAGAAAAATCTAGAACATTCATGCCACCTTCCTCAATACTCTTAATCATGTTTCCCAATGCAATGGCATTTTTCCTTCCAAATAAAATTGAAATTTGTTTTGTTCAATAAATTAATCATATTCTCTGAAATTCCTAATGAATAGGCCAGCTCTAGATATACTCTCCATCTTGGACAGTAAAACCCTGCCAAATATTGTTATATCCCTTTGTAACCATAAGTTCAGCATCTTTTTACAGCATCTTTTTTCTCTAACCTACTGAAATACGAGGTATTCTTTTCCCCTTCCTCTATCCACTTTGCCCGTGATCTTACAAAAGCACCTTAGGCTCTTTTACAATACATATCATCTAATTTAGCTTGTCAACAATGTATCTTTATCGTGACGGTTTAATTCTACTTTTTCACAATATTTACTCATTTCCTGAAACAGGCATCTTTCCTCTTTTCTTTTTTCCTCGATTAACTCCTTACTGAACTTGATGGAACTTTCTCTAATTTTATATTTGAAAATTTGTGTTCTCCTGTGTTTTTCTCCTACTCTATCTTGCTTTCAGAACAAGACGACTCCCTGTAATGAGACCTCACCCTCACAATGACTGGGTTTGGCAAGTCCCTCCCTGCTCTTTGTGAAAAAGTGCCAGTTCCCAAGTATGATTCCATCACATTTTCTTGGTGTAATGTATAGATTGCTCCTGCTGACTACATCCAGCTTCTCATGAAGACTTCACATGAAGCCGACTCTGAATAAATTGAATTTCCTTGCATTGTAATGATCACATCATGTAACCATTGCTTTAATTTGTTCCTTGTTTCTGAATACATGACATTACTTAACTGCATGATTTGTATAGCCTGATTTCAGAACATTTCAGCCATTACTTTGACACCTATTTGTATAAAAACATTCATTTTCTGTAAAACTGCTGTAAAACGGTAAATGTGAATTATTTAGACATTTCTGACCAAATGAATCCTCAAATATTAGGGGATTTCATATTTTAAAAACAACACTGATACAGCTACATATGCATTGTTTTATAAATAATGCAAATAAATAATTAGATTGTCTACTAATTACCAAAAATGCTCGTTTCTGACCGACAGAGGGAGACAAAGCTCTCCATCACTGTTTAGACTGTCAGCCTCACACATAAGTTATTGCAATATTCAAAATTCAAGATTTTCTCATCATTTATCTTGAAATATATTTATATTAGATTAAACCATTACTCAAGTCACCAATAAACAAAACTCTCCACGTTCCGAGGCAATGCATTTCTGTTGTGTTTGGTTTTCTTAGACGTGGTTTATTGCAGTGCATCTCACAGCCTAATAACCAGGCTATTATGTAAATGCGGAGTTGCCCAATGGATTTGCCTTCATTCATCTCTAGAGTACTTCCTGCTGTAACAGGTTTGAGTGGTCGCTCATCTGCGCTTCAGGAAACTGCTGCAGCCCGCCGCTCTCTTCAGCTTCAACTTTGGAAATAAAACACATGGTAAGGCCAGCTTGATTCTCTTTTAACGAAATCACCCTAAATAGGGAGCTATTTTCAAACCTCCTATTGAATTATAAGATGACTGCTGAGGAATCAGTTCATTTGATACTGATATCATAAAGTTGGCTGACCTGAAATTTAGCTTCTCATGTGTTAAGTTGTATTATTATTGTTGTTGTTACACAGGCTCTGTCTCAAAACAGCCTAGTGATCACCAGTTTTTGGTCACCATTAACATCAGCAGGCGAGACCCCCAAATACTACATGTGTGCAGAGATCTCTCTGTTTTGAGACTTAATCACTGAACTGAGTGTGTTGAGAAAGACTAAGCATGCCTTTTATTCACCTAAATCACCTTTAACCCTAAAGTAGCTAATTCGGCGTTGTCTTGTTTCATGATTTTTTTGGTCACACTTTATTTTAAGGTCCAATTAACAAACCATTAACTACTACTTTTGCCTCAATAAACTCCTAATTTGGTAGTTGATAAATTGATAAGTTTAGGTATTGGGTAGGATTATAAAGATGGTCATGCAGAATATGTACTAATAAACACCCAATGTATTACAAATATGCATGCTATTGGGTTTAATAGTGAGAATTGGTCCCCATACTAAAGTGTTGCCTTTTTTCTACACTGAAATACCTTTCACACATTTCAACTTCCTTTCAAAATAATACTGTGAAATATCACCTAACCCTGAGTCGAAATGCGCATTAAGAAAGTGAAATGTAGCCTAATGTGAAAGCCTATAAAGACGTCTTCCTTGTATCTTTTCACACTCTTCAGACATAGTATTAATAAATTGATATCTGGATTTGTTTAGTGTATGCTTTATGCTTAGAGTAGAGAGAAATTAGACCAATATACAGTATCATAACAACAGAAATTGATGACACTTTAGAATAGGGAACACTTATTCACTATTAACTATGACTTTTCCCTCAATAAATTCCTAATTGGCTGCTTATAAATAGTTAGTAAGGTAGTTGTTAAATTTAAGTATTGGGTAGGATTAGGGATGTAGAATAAGGCATTAATATGTGCTTAATTACTATTAATAAATGGCTAATATTCTAGTAATATGCATGCTAATAAGCAACTAATTAAGAGACCCTAAAATAAAGTGTTACCGATGCAGTTTATCAATGGACAGCATTGACCATAGACTAAAGATTCTCTGATTAGTGGTGAGTTTTTTAGATTTTAGTGATAATCTCATGCCTCAATTGAAAATTGATCACCAAAATTCTTAAAAGAATGAAAAACGTGTCTCTAAAATTAAGAACGATAACTTTAGTGTGATTTTAAAGCATGAATGATATAATTGTTTGGATTGTGGCTTCAACAGATTAGACAAAGTTTTCATTTTTCTTTTGTCACTGACACGGGTTGCGGTTTTAGCAAGGCATGCAGCTGATTGGTTCACTTTTGACTGTCATCTCTATGACAACCACTGCTGAATGATGTGCCGTGCAAAGGTGTGTGGTTGGAGACACTTCCTGCGCCTCACTATTGTTCTGAATCTGCTGCTCGCTTCTTAAACAGTTCATTATCTTCCCCACAGCGTAAGACGTCTTTGAGTTATTCTTTTAAAACACGACGCAGATTTACAGATGCATGTTAATTCGTTGAAAACGATGTATGCCCTCAACATTTGAGGAAGGTAAACTAATTAGAGACATTCAACGCTCAGTCCTTATCAGGGTATTTGATGCAATGATGACAATGTGTTGTCTGAGGTCTATTATAGTCCATTCAATGCCACAGCGATGGCATACTTCTGCTAAAACTTCTGCTTTTCACAACTGATTTTAATCAATGCCTATTTTTGAACAATCAACAATGTGTTCTATTACAGTTAAGTCCTCTGAGCAGGTTTCAGGTTCAATGCAAGTTAATCTCCATCGATAACATCTGTGGCCCTACTGTCGATTACCACAGAAAATCATTACGACCCGTCGCAGAGTTCGTAAAGACGAAACAAGACGGTATCGGCATAATGCAGATTCCTACTGAAATCACTGGATCTGGTGTCATTCAAAAAGGAAAATTAATTTTGGAGATTCTAAAAGATTATTTTTTTTAAAACGTTGATGAATTGTTCACAAGAAGACTAAGAATTTATATTAAAATAGTAATAAAGTCTTTTTTGTGTAGGGTTTAATGTATTTTGAACCTCAGATATTCCTTTAAATGTTTTCTTCTGTGTCCATCTATAAGTTCTTCACAGTTCTTCTGTAGTAGTTACTCAAGTTGAAATGTGATATTTGTTGGGTTTATTTTATTATTATTTGAAAGTTCACACCTGCTCTGTAGCCTGCATGTGCAAGCACACTTTTTTGGTGTCACACTGGTTAATATTGTGTGGTAAAGCACCCACAAGGTCAAATGTTGTGTAGATGGATGTTTATGTGACAGAAACCATCAGAGCTACAACGGTGTCAGGTACTGTTTGGCCCAGTTTCACTCGACAGCATCACAGCACAAACCAGCGCCACAGACCATGACATCAAAACATCTAACTGCAAATGATTAATTTCCTTCACCGTGTTCATCTAACTACTGATTGAAGCATATTCATTTATATAGATTTCATTTTGATTTGCTGAAAATGCTTGACATTAATACTATCCAGAGTAAAAACTGTCAAACTGCTAAAATGTTAAACTGTAAAAAAGAAAAAAGTGAAATCTATACGGTAAAAAAGGCAAGTGTAGTTAAACGTTACTGTAAAACATATGGTAGCAACATTTGAAATATTAGAGATATCTAGTTAAAAAACATCTGTTTTATCTTTGTAATATTTTGGCAACCACCTCAAAAACACAGGCGATAAAGAGAAAGCCACGTGATTAATCAGATTTCATCACAAGTAGTTTTTCCATAAGCTAAAGTAAATACTAAGTAGTACACACAAATACAAAACACCATTTTGGTAACACACAACACTAAAATAATAAACATTAAACAACATAAAATGTAACATAACAGATTACGGTAACACTTTACAATAAGGTTCATTAGTTAACAACATTAGTAAACATGAACTAAGAATGAACAATACTTCCACAGCATTTATTAATCTTAGTTAATGTTAATTTCAGCATTTACTGATGCATTATTAAAATCACAAGTTGTGTTTGTTAACATTAGTTAATGCACTGTGAACTAACATGAATAAACAATGAACTAATGTATTTTCATTAACAAACATTAATAAATAGTGTAATAAATGCATTGTTCATTGTTTGTTCATATTAGTTAGTACATTAAATGACACCTTATTGTAAAATGTTACCCAGATAACAAAAACCTAAGAAGAAACACTGAACCATCAAATGTGATCTGTCACACAGAGGATTCAAGAAATGCCAATTTATGTTTTTTCACTGTAAATTATAAGATGACTTGTTCTTTTTCACTGGCAGTATCAGTATAACTAAGTATTTTACTGTAAAAATATATGAAATTTTGCATTAGATCTATTACAGTTTTCACCATATGGAGTAAGGCAACGTAATGTTAACCAATTAACAGGTTTTTACATTTAAGGTGCCTTTGAATAGTTTCAGAGCTCATAATTGATTTTATTTCTTTACAGGAGGAAAATGTGGATGTCAAGGCCCTCCGGGCCAAATTTCACGCTCAGTTAGAAATGGTAGCTTCCGGAGGTGGATCCGCTATCAAACCTCATACGGTTGGTGCGCTGCCAGAGTCTCTAACCAATGGAGCTCTCCGAAACAAGACTTCAGTTGTGCCTCCAAGATCTGTCTTTCCTCTGAACGCTCATAGTGAACCAGAGATGTTTCATTCGGGTCCTCAGGGAGTCTTCCCAAGACCTCCTCCCTCTCATCGTTTGGGAGCCCAGGAGAGTCCTAAAACGCCCCCCATGGAGGTCCACGTGCCGAGCAGAGTCAAGCTGACAGGAGAACTTCTTCAGCGCAAGATTCTTCAACAGCACAATGACATGAAAGTCGCTTCAGCGTTCAAACCACCACTGCTGAGCCAGAGGACCGTGTCCGAGGTAGTACCACTAAGAAAGCCGCTTCCCAATGTCGGGCCGCGACCGTCAAAACCAAGACGTCCTCCGTCTGTAAACCTGGATCATTTCCGAAAAAAACCCCCTGTTGCTCTTCCCAAAAGAAACGTAGATCTCCCAAGTTCTAAAGGTAGGAGCCAAACAAATAACTTTTCAGTCTTGCATACAGATCAGTAATAAAAATACACCACTCATCAATAAATATTTGCATTTATATGACATAATGCAGTGGTTCCTAACAGGAATTTATGTTGACTGTTGTTCAAATTCTTTTTCCATGCCATGTTAGGCGAGACTTTTGTATGTAGCAAGTATTAACAGGAAAATGTGAAGTTTTATATAGTATTTATGGTGTATTTTGTGTAGGAGCATGGCCACCAAACAAACCCAGCCTGTTGACATCATCCTTTTCAGAACTGTGAGTAATATGCAGTTGTCAATAAGTAGTTGCCAAAGTTTGTAAGAGAAGGGGATGGAAACTGTAACATCTGATCTGTATCTCTAAATTATAAAGAGGAATAATTCTGAATTGCACAGAACAACATCTTGCATTCTATTGTTTCGCTTCATACGTGTATCTTACAGTTCGATCTTTCACCCTGGAAGTACGTGGGTGTAAAGCACGCACTGTGGCATTTCCTGAGTCTTTTTGTAGATTCTTATGAAACCGGATCAGATAGCATGTATTGTGTGACGTAATGGTTATTTTTCATTGCTGTTGGGTGTGTTTGCTGTTAATGAGTCTAATAGGGTTAGTATGTAATCTAACTCTAGTTTCCATGTGTTGTGTGGATCAGAAATGTGGATCACCAAGAGGATTATGATGACATCAGCGCACTCCCACCACCTCCTCCCACACCTCCCAAGCCAAGAGGTAAACGTGAATATAGTTTTCACCTGGTGGGTTATAAAGCAGATGAAAGAATCCCGTAGCTTTATACTGAGCAACCCAGCCTTGTCTGAAGATCAGAGGACTTTTTTAACTTATGCCTGTGGGAAACCACCTATCAACCACATAGCAATGAGCTAAGAAAAACCTTAGCAGCCACAAAGCAGTGCCCTGGTGACCATTCAAAGCACTATGGTGGACGTTGCCTGGGCATTACATGTGACCCTCAGAGGTATCATGCCCATTCAAAGTTTTGAGCCAAGGGGATTTTGAATGCAGCTTCCAAACGACAATAAAATAGCGATTAATATTTTCTATGTTTAATACAATCACACAGGCATGATTAGATCATTCAGTGCGTCCTATCATCAGCTGCTAAATTCAAATCTGCGTTGGCTGGCACTGAGCCAGAGACAGACGCGTTTGTACAGCACTGCGCATTATAACCAATCACACATGATTCTGTTGAGCTTATGAATGCAATGACCAATCAGAGGCGTTCAGATGAGTCATCGCTAAAATGCCAGTGTTTTCTTCACTCGCTCGCTGACTGAATACCTCTTTCGGACGAATTCTCTCGTTAGAAACAGTAAATGTGCAAATGTGTGTACGAATGTGTAAATAAGATATAGCTTCAGTGATTTTAATGGGAGTTTTTGAGAGTGCTTGAACTCTAGACTGTCAGTGAAAATGTTCTTTGCTCTCTTTCTGTACAATGAAAGTGTTATGATTAGTAACCTAACTTACAATGTTTTTATTCACAATAACTTTCAATGTTAAATTCACATTAAATATAAAGTCAGTCGTATTAAAAATATGCTATGGCATGACACCCATATCTGTTACTTTGACCATCGCCCACTAGATCAACTAACATAATCTATAAAGGTGAGAATCAAGATATTTCATGATATAGTTAATCCATTTGGGAATGTTTCAAATAAAAAGGAAAACAATAAAATAAAATAAAACTGTTTGCTGTTGTGGCTGCTGTGTGTCACATGACGACCCCACTCGATCGTGCCCCCTCAAAAATAATGAGTAAATAATAATAAATAATGAGTCCTGGTGACCCTGGACCACAAAACCAGTCATAAGGGTCATTTTTGTGAAACTGAGATTTATACATCATCTGAAAGCGGAATAAATGAGCTTTCCATTGATGTATGGTTTGTTAGGATACCACAATATTTGGCCGAGAAAAATCTGTAATCCGAGGGTGCAAAAAATCAAAATAATGAGAAAATCGCCTTTAAAGTTGTCCAAATGAAGTTCTTAGCAATGCATATTACTAATCAAAAATTCGGTTTTGATATATTTACGGTAGGAAATTTACAAAATATGTACATAAATATCTACATACTATATCTTTATTTAATATCCTAGTGATTTTTGGCATAAAAGAAAAATCGATCGTTTTGACCCATATGATGTATTGTTGGCTATTGCTACAAATATACCCCAGCGACTTAAAACTGGTTTTGTTCACTGATACAACAGCATGTTTGTCTTCTCATCTTGCAGACTCATGGACTGACAGTTTCCCTTCTCAGCATGAGGTCAGTCTGTTGGGTTAATTTGGTGTTTATGTGTTTCAGAACAAGTGAAAGAGAGGATGTATGATTAAGTGTCAGTGAATCCAGTCCTGTGATATTTTTAGCATGTGTTCTAATGTGGGGGTTTTTCTTGTGTTGTAGGACAGCGATCAAGAAATCTATGAAGACCCAGACAGGTAAGTGATATCAGTGTTCATTTACAATGCAAAGTTCCCTTCCCAGTCCACCCAGACCACTGTTAAAACTAAACTGCAACAATGGCTTGTTCAGAAATTTGCATGATTAATATGCCCTAAACATGCGCACATTAACACTGCATAGCTTGCTCTATAATAACAGAGATATTTGCATATAGAAATATGGTACCTAGAAACATGACACATTGATACTTTATCAGTTAAGTTTAGTTTAGCAGTATCAAGTGTGTAAACTCATTTCCCCTATTTTAGATTTAGATATGTAACCTAACACTCACTTAAACTGCTAATCTTTATAATTTAATAAAAATGTTATATGTAATCTTCTTTGCAAATATAAAAAGGAGTATCTAATTTTTGTACTGTGCATTATAATGTCATGCTAAATTCATTTGTAGCATTTAAAACTATTTTAGTTTTTAGTGTTTTATTTTTAATTTCCACTGTACTTTTCAAAAGTTGGGGGCCAGCAAGATTTGTTTGTTTTTAAATGTATTAATAATTTTATTCACCAAGGATGCATTAAATGATCGAAGTGACAATTTAAAAAATTCTAATTCAAATAATTGCTGTTCATTTGAACTTTCTATTCTTCAAAAAATCCTGAATAAAATGTATCAGTTTACACAAAAAAAAAAAAAAAATGATAATAATAATAATAAAAAGAGGGGAAAAAAAAGCACAAATGTTTCCAACATTGATAATAATAATAATTTTTTGAGGGTGCAGCAAATTAGCGTATTAGAATGATTTCTGAAGGATCGTGTGACATCAAAGGCTGAAGTAATGATCATCACAGGAATTAATTACATTTTCAAAAATATCAAAATACAAAATAGTTAATTTAAAATGTGATCTTTCACAATATTGCAGTTTTTACTGTATTTTTCATCAAATAAACTGAGACTTAATGAGCAGCATATACCAAACTTTTTAAATGTAGTGTATATAGACAAAATAGTTTAGAATATTAAATTTGGAAATTTATGGGTTATTGGCCACAAGATGAAATTACTTACTGGCTTATTTTTATCGGCTAGAATTTTACTATCTGTGCATAGAAGTCTAAAAAGTACAGTAGCAAAATATTTTTTAAGGTTGATCAAGCAAAACTGAATTATAAGTAGAAGAAATCTTGACCATCGTTATAAATGCATTCCATAGAGGATCAAATAATCTTTCCATAATGTATCAGTTAATAGAATTCAAATCTCTCTTGTTATATCCATATGTTGTAGCCACAGACTGCAGAATTGTCACTTAAATTATAATATCTTAAAATGAACAGGGACTGTTAAACTCTAAAAACAGCAGCGTGAACATTCATGAGAATTTCTCTTTTTGGATTCCAAGTCATTCTGGTTCCTTTAATTTCAACTGTATTTCTGTACGTTGCAGACCTGTTCCTGCTGAGAGGAAAGCATTGAAAGAGACTAAAAAGACAGAGCTGGACAAGAAAGAACTGAAGGAAAAGCAGAAGTGGGAAAATGAGTATAGAAAAAAATTTAAGGTAACCCTTATTTATATGTTGATGCTAAAAATAGGATGTCTTAAATGTGGTTCTGTGTGTTTTTTTGCCTGATTCCTACAGATATTAGCATGTTCATAATTGTGTTTGTGTGCATAGCTGAATGGTCCTATTGAGGTGATCCACATGGCTCGCGTGAGAGAGGACTGGCAGGGTGGAAAGAATGACCTGACCGTGCGACAGGGAGAGAACGTGGAAATCATCCGCGTGAACAACAACCCTGGGGGGAAATGGCTGGCACGAAACCTGAGGGGCAGCAGTAAGTCAAATAAGCTCAAGTTCTTGCTGTGACATGCTGTCTATTACCACAGAAAGTCATTTTGACTAGTTCCTTAATTTGTTAAGACCAACAAACCAGGTTTACAACAATGCACTTGCGGCAGAAATCTATGATGCAAGACATCCAGCAGAGGAAGTGATTTCAGCTTTCTGACTTAAATCAGAAGTGTGCTGCAGGTTTTCATTATTTGACAATTATATACCAAGTTGTCCTATTCTAACAGCTGATTTTGTCTGGCCAGAGGAGAATGACACTATTTCGACAAACTATTTTCCCGTCTAAATACTGTAAAGCTGATATAAAGCCACCCAGCTATATATCAAGCCGATGTAAAGCTGCTTTGACACAATTTGCATTGTTAAAAGCGCTATACAAATAATAGTGACTTGACTATTCTATAAAGTCACTTAAACCACACTGTTGCAAAGACATAATGTAACTGAACTGAACGGACAAATATGCCACAGTAAGGAGACCTTATATCAGTAGAACAATAACGTTGTTGTTGTTATTTTGCTTCATACACACTGTCATTTGTGTTTCTTCAGTTTGTCATGTTATGCACACACATGTACATACAGTCATAACTCCATAAATATATACACTCACACCTATACATGCACGGCGTTCATACATTAATATTCATTTCCATAACATGTCTTCTATCAATTTTCTAACCTGGAATGTTGGTGGAATTGGTTCTCATGCAAAGAAGGTCAAAGTCTTGAACCATTTAAATAAACTACAAGCGGACATATGCCTTTTGCAAGAAACACATCTATCAGACGCAGATCAAGATCAAATTAAATCAAAGTACAGTCATTTATTCTCAGCTCAATATAATTCAAAACAAAGAGGAGTTTGCATTTTAATAAGTAAAAACATCTCATTTATTCATAATACCACTGTTATAGACCCCGAGGGACGTTTTATTATTATAAATATTTCAATCAATAATAGCCCAGTTACAATTGGTAATCTATACGGCCCAAACACAGACGACCCATCCTTTTTTCGAAACTTCTTTTCCTCTATTTCAAATCTTTCTAATTGTCCAGTCATAATAGCAGGCGATTTTAATACAGGGTAGGTATTGGCTCGGGATGGCTGATGTTTGGGGAGAGGGGAGATGGGAGATGGGGGGGGGTTGCTTTGGGCCCTGTTGCCTAGCAGCATCCTTCCCTGGCCCGTGACATGGGCTGGGGCGTTAAGTTCTGATATGTCGTAGCCACGGGGGGATCGGAGGCAACCCCCCCCCCCCCATTATTAAACATCAATTTATAATTCACAACTAATATTATTAATATTATTATATTTACTTGCCCTCTTCATTGTCCTCCACCCACCACCCATGAAATCATTATTATTATTATTATTATCATTATGATTAATATTATTATGGTTATTATTGTTGCTAATAACATTTGTTGTCTTTATTATGACTATTATTATTATTATTCATCTTTATTTATTTATTTATTTTTATTTTATTTATTTATTTTTTACACTACTTATATCTGTTATCAATCTATTATGATGCTATTTCAGTTGTATGCTTCCTTCCCCAACCCTAGACACAATGGC